>NW_027286874.1:6393714-6778714 GCF_022747635.1 Hetaerina americana | reverse complement strand
CTCTTGTTTGCATTGGGTCAATTTCAGCAATGTGTGTATAGAAAATGCCGTTTTTGAAAATACGCCATCTTGTTTATTTGATATTCTATACTTGTTGACTTCGTTGCCATTGATATAACTGGGAGTAATTATACGCAAAAAAGTGTTACTGTTGGAAAAACAGCTCTTTAGTCCATATACGAAACAAATAAACTATTTTCGGGAAGTTTTTGTAAGTTAACCTTAACATCCGTCAATAATTTAAATATTTTCTTATTCAAAATGCATTTTCGGAAACAAGCCATTTTGTTTATCTGAAACTCTTGAATAGTTACTGTTGTTGCCATCAACTAAAGGCTTGTCTCTATAATGTTTTCAACCCTGAAATAATTAATAATAATCCAATAAATAATTGTACTAAAAGTGATGCTAATCACACAAAGGAGAAAAAAGCTAAGATTTTCTTTGCACCTCCGCAAGATAATCTATGCCCATAAAAAGTGGCATTAAATTGGTTGAAATAAAAACATTGATTAAGATATGAAAATGACGCCATAATTTTGCCGTGGCGATTTTGCGAAGTTTTCGAAATCGATCAAAATATTTATGAACACATGAGGAAATGTGGTTGGATCAGTTACCACCGAAAACACCCTGCTCTGGGGTTTAACCCCTTGAATAGGGCGGAGAGGGGCAGCCAGAACAGAAGTTTTTAATTCCTGACAATAGATAATACAGTAGTTGTGAAGTCACTACATCTCGAAGAAAATATCTCGAACTCGCTGTACTGGATTCGTGATTTTGCAGTCTGTGTCAACCATACTCTTTCTCACTCATAAATTTCGATCTCATCGAGTCAATTCTGGACACAATCTCGCTCTGATTTAAGGATTTCCAGTAAAGTTTGCCAAACCGCAACTGCGACGAATATTTGAAGCCATAAATCTCGATATTGTCGACGATTCAGCCAAATAAAAATAAGATAATTTTTAAAAAGATTTACTAAGACAGATTGAAGTTTGCATCCATGGCGCTAAAGAAGCTCAAAAAGTTTTGTTTACAAACAACAAATTAAAATTGACAACACGTAGAAGAGAGAACGTGGTAGTCTAGCGGGTTAACAGTTGGAAAACTGACCGGATGGCCCGGGATCGATTCCCTGGGCACCGTCAGCTTCACGTCATTTGTGTGATGTTTCGGATCCTAGATCTTCCCGGGAAACTACAGGTGACGCGTGAATTTTACGCGCCCTCAGGCTTTATTACATCACGAGCTCTGCCCTCCTCACCTATTAAACCAACCTTCGAGTTGATAACTGTGGTTGGCTTTATCACGTAGAATGCTGTTTGCACTAGGCTTGGCACTAGCCAGTTCATACATGTGATAATATTTATTTATCCACTGACAGATACGCACCTAATGGCTTCCTACCAAGGATAACTACGTTTATATCATTTCGAGCTACTGTAACTGATATATCACCATAAAACTACCCAGGAGCTCGAAAAATACACAAGTATACGTAATCGATATCACAAAGGGGGGAAAGTAAACCATCACACACTGATTTTTACGCTATACTGAAAGACGCCGTGTACGAAGTAAATAAACGCCACGGAAAAGTACGTATGAGACTGTTATGGAACACGGGAAGAACTCTTCTTTGTTGAGGTGCTTAATGAATTTTAATATTTCGAGTGGGGCTTCTTTTTTCCAGGAAGTCGCAGCGATTACTCCTCTCGAATAGGGAAGAGTCTCACGTACCGTTAACTTCAAATATGCCGCAGGAAGTGACACACAACAATTCAGCCCTTCAGCGCGCGGTCACTCGGTTAGTGAAAAAAGGCGAGATTTGAACCCCGATCCCTCGTTTTCCTGAACGAGAACTTAAGCGAGTAACATTTTTCGTCATACACATTTCACTTTGAATTTCCCAACGTCATTCTCATATCCAAAATACCTGGAGATTAGAAAGTTTCACGAAAATACTCGTGTAGTCGTTCAGAAAAAAAATACGCGCCGAGGATTTGGATATATGGCTTGCCATATTCTCAGCACGCAACTTTGCGGACTGGTTCACGGAGTCGTTCTTGTTTGAAAATTTGAGTGTATGCAATTAATTACTGCTCCATCGGCTCCCAGATTTCACAATCTAAATGAGGTTTCTAATAGACGAATTGTAGTTCAATGAATTTCTCATGGCAAAAAAATCTCACGCAATGAACAAATAATATCACTTTTCCACATGATAAAAAAAATAGTAACGACTAAAATTCGATGCACTTGAACATCAACTTCGGAAACGGAATGAGTGCTGTCTTACACAATTATACGCTACATGGAATCTGATGAATTGCGATTCACGCAGAATCATGCAAATCTTCGCGGGAATTGTTGTGGATCCACAATGTTCCGTTGACATGCAACCATGCATCCACCATACCTCGGCGAGTCACAAGTGCATCCGAGTGCTCGCTCTATCGCGAGTGCAAGGGTGTGAAAACCCAATCGTTTAAGGGTCTGGAATGCTAGCGTTATTTTTCGGATCGATGAGATCCGAGAAAGTAAGCGACAGGCGAATGACTACCCTCTCAAGTCTAGGAGGGAGGGAGGGGTGAGAAATGATCAGGGCGGAAACCGAGGGAGGGAGGGGAAGGGTACCTAAGTGGAAACCGAACGATGGGCGACGACCCAAGGACAACCCCAATCCGACTCCCTGACCTCCAGTCCATTTTAACGATCGAATTAATGGGAGAACATTTAAAGATTCGTCTGGAATATCCCTTCCTTTTTTTGTCCGTCTTTATACCGGGGGCCGCAAAGTAACTTCCTTTTTTAAGGGATTTTGCTCGTTAAGTAGATAGTTCTCCTCACGTAAGTTAAGTCGAGAGGCAGAGAGGACGTCCCAAGGCTCGACGAGAAACTGCGACGATGCAGTAGAACCGACCCTCGCCTGAATGCCGACCGGAGATTGTGGTACCGCACCTCCAATCGCCCCACGAATGCTTGATTTCTTTTGATCCGGAGTTCCCCAAGGAAGTGTCGCTGGGACTCTTTACTTTCTTTTTACATCAACGCCGTGGTTAATAGCAAACTTCGCTAAATTTCTGGCGACAGATTTGACGGAGAAGTTATAAGTTCCGAGGATAGACGAGTGCATGTTAGCGAATTATCATAAAGCAACTCAGCAGTTAGAATTTAAAACTTGAAGGAATGTGACATGATGAATTTTAAAGGAACGGTTCAACTTCGAAAGCGAAGTTGAATGAAGATCCGGAGGAATTATTCACGAGCACATATAGGTTTATGCGATACGACGATATATCCGTCAAATTTCGATATTATTTCATATCAATCATTTCAATGTCTAAATATATGGCGATACGATACACAAAGAGGATCGATAAGTATCGTCGATATGTCGGTATGCGATAATGATCGAAATGCCAGTAATAGTTCGCATTATTCGATACGACAGAAAATTATCTACGTAGATGTATCATATTCAACTCGACACTAATTTCATGTCGACGGTCGACACTTGAAAGAGATTTTCGCACAGCTCTTTGAGTCGAGGGGGATTCGAATAAACGGGTCACTGCGTCGGAAACGTGTCCGCCGTCGCGAAATGTTTTTTATGATGCATCGAGAAGATAGAAGCATCTACGCGTCTTCTAGGGATTTCACTCTTGGGTGGGCTCCAAACGGGACAGGAGGAGGGGGGGGAATTTAGAAAGGGGATAGATTGATTGGCGTCTTTGATGGGCAGTGCGGTAAGTGAAAAAAGAGATTGAAGACCCGTTGAGTGCCGTAAAATCGAGGGGCTAATTCCATTTTAAGTGGACGGAAACATCGGCTATTTCCTCTAGCGTCCGACACGCGAGGATGGGATGGGTAAACTAATGGCTAGTGAAACCTATTGATGAAAAAAACTATTACTCAACATCGTCAGTTGACAACTAGTACATTTAATGCCACTGGTGTGTGACAATCATACTACAAAACATAGAGATACATACATACATACAGGGCACCAATTGTTTTTCTTAAGGAACGTACGACGTTAACACAATATCCTTCGGAATAAGGACGAGAATTTTCTCACACACGAGAAATAAGCACTTAAGATAAATCAATCGCAATTAAAATCCTATTAAAAATAACTGCCATTAAAAAGTTCTTAAAACAAATGGCCTAAGACCTACTAAGATAACTACTGGTCAATTATGCATAAATTAATATTACGATATTCCCAACTTGGGTTGCTTCCACCTTGTTCAGGTTCCGTATCTGACAGAATCCGTCGTGATGGGCCTTTTTCATCCATCGTGTCCCGAATGCTGACCCCGCTTTTCAGCGTAAATGACGGCCAGAGGCATCTTGGAGTCGCACCAGGCTCGCACGATTAACTCTTTTCTTTTAAGGAAGCATTGTTTGAAAGTAAGATATTTCATGATATGCTTGTTCACTATTTAACTTAAGAAGTCAGTGACGAAATGCGGGTAGTAAAGGCACCAATCGGCTTCTCGGTAAGCCATCGGGAATATTACACGTAATCTCAAAATATGCACAGCGTTATCTACCTGTACGTACTTATTTCACATTATGCAATGAAATTCAAACAAATACCATAGAAAAAAACAAAATATTCTGAATTCCCTTCCAGGAGAAGAAATTTGATAACATTGTTATTTTTTTAAATCTTGCATGGATTGGTACATACTTCTCGATAACGTCAGCCCAAACTGATGATATCGATACTGACTGACAGGACAAAAACAACAATTATCGCGGGTGAAATCATTTGTCAACCACCCGACAGGCGATAATGGTTATTTCGTTTCAATTGGCTACTGAATCGCTACCGTGGTACTTTGGAGCCTAAGAAATTCGCAGAAAAAATTTTATAAAAAATCGCGCGACCTTTAACTCTCACGAATAACTTCTCGCCTGATGACGACCGTACGCTAACGGGCGAGTTTTCCTTTCTTCCATTACCGCGTGGCAACCTTCGAATCTGAAACAACATCAAATTTACAGGCTGTAGAGTAGAGAACAGTTTTATTTTATTTCGAGAACAGTTTTATGAATTATTAGCCCCATCGTATTTGCGGTAGGAGAGATCATGCAAATTTCATGTCTACCTAGACACCTATTTTCAAAATTATTTATTTTTCCGAATTAAGGTCTCGAAGAAAAATGATTTAGTGACTATACAAGTTTTATATTCCGCCCATTTTCGATTTTACTTTTTTTTAAGTATCTCATTAACCTAAGTGTTTTGACCTGCATAGAATGGGACACCTGCTATCCACGAGAATAGATTTGTCCCTTTAGGGGATTCGCGTTGTAAATGCAAACAACATACTTGTCTCCGTTCGGCAGTGTGGAGATATACGTTCTTTTTTTTGGAACACCCTCTCGCCATGATTCCAGATCTTTTTTCCCCATCCAACTCTCCCGTAACAAAACACAAATGCACGCGGTCACTTCCCAAATGAAAGCTGCTGGTCAAGATGAAAAACCGGTCGTAGATGGTCGTAATGGCTTTTTCACTGGAATTGGAAGCTTCCAGCCGAACGTTTTTCTAAATTTTTAATCACGCGACAGAAAATTGCTTGGATTTTTTTGCTTCCCAAAGACAACATAATTGAAAAAAATAGAGCGGATGGTGGTTATAAATAAGTTTATAACATCCGCTAGCCTGCTAGTTGTATTTAAGAGTATACAGGTTATTTTTAAATAAATAAATAAATAAATATATATATATATATATATATATATATATATATATATACATACATACATACATACATGCATACATACACACGCACATACACAAAATCATCAAAGTCTTATAGCGAGCCACTTAAGTCGCGATTCACGAGTATCTTTCCTCATCACCTCGGTTTGCGTAATAACTGCCTCCTACCATACGATTATGTAAGAAAAAACTGAATTGAAAAGAACATAGAAACCCACCATTTGCACGGATAGTGCGTCATAGCTGTAGTTAATGTCAAAGGTCGGTAACCCTTGCCGGTGCACGATGCTGATGACATGAACCAGACGGGGCTTAATGTATAGATAAAATGGGCGATATTGTCGATGTTTTGCATAGATAGAGTTACGAAGATATTCTATTTCACAATTAGAGACGGCAACCCTGTGGTATATGACCGCATTATCAATACGCGATATTGTTAATATTCGAAGTCAGATATTAGTCGATAATTGTATTGAATACATTACATGAATACTTAAAAGTACCCTCCATTGAAATGAATATATATTAGTAGACGTACATATATTAAGCTCTCGACAGAACCATGAAATTAAGAATTTGAAAACAATTGAGAGGCACCGAGTGTATTGCCCGTCGACAGTCCTTCAGTGGCTCATGTATGTACTATAAACGCAATTTTTAATTAAAGCGTTCTGATATGGGTTTGTGTGTCTAATATACAGCTATAACTAGTAAGTTTTTATTTTCTCTTCAATTAATTTTATTCCCATACACTCGTAATATTTCCTCCAATATCATTTTAGATTAATTTAAAGGAACAATTTAAATTGGCAGCTCTTTAATTTTGAGTAAATTCTTGCTTTTGAACAAGTTTTTAACAGCGTTTAAGTACTACACGGAGCGACAAAGGAGGTATTCTTCACTAACAGCGCAGTACGGCCATATTTGTGGAAATAAAAGTGACTGTGCTTGGGTTACCACAGGAATCGCAATTGGATCCTCAATTTCAACGCTGTGCGGTATCTTATCAGAAATTTAGCTTGAGGAAATCTTTGAAGTCTTCATTTAAATGGCTAGCGTTGAAGGGGATCGATTCATGCATCCTCTAACATCGATGTGTGCGATGCTGTTCCACACCCTAGATTTAGTTGAAATTTTAGGAAAAAGGGCACTATTATTATCGCCTTCTCGACGTTAATTTTACAACGACATTCGATATTAAAAATTGCGTATCGCACAGCCCTCAAACGAGAGGTCAACGATTGGAGCGCTATGGCTTCGAACACCGGCTTAAGTTCTCGAGATTTTCAATTATTTTAATTGGTTTTATGCATTTTTAAATCTGATTGATTTAAAATGCATACAGCTGACCTTCATTCATCAATTTTACTGCCGAACGCCTTCGAAATGAGAAGAGATTCCTCGGCTTGATTTGCATACTATATCGATGCTACGAAGTGACTATTATAGGGAGATGCTGTCCTGTCATCTATTTACAACGCGAGACACTCAATCCCTTATCGCCGAAGCAAATGGTGGGTTTCTTTGTAAAGGGCAGGCAACGAGATCGGGGGTGGGGGATGTGAGCAGAAGGGCGTCCAAATAATGAGGGGAGGAGGGAGAAGCATTCTCGAAAACGGGCTGGAATGGACGCACACTGCCGAGTGGCATTGACCCCTGCCACGGTCGCCTGGGTCTTGCGAGGCGACCGATCCCTCTCTCCACCTCCCAAACCCCGCACACTGAAAGAAAAATGGGGTGGCGAAGTGCTCCCGTTCGAAAAGGAGAGAGACATAGTGGTCATATTTCAAACGAGACCCCGCGAGCGGGAAAGAGCATTGCGCAACAATAAGAGGAAAGGCGTGACGATTTCGACCTGGCAACGACAGGCGCGGTTATTTTCCGCGGCTCGTTTGAGCGTCGCGATGCGTGAAATCTCAAATAGTCTCCGTGGAAAATTAAGTCCCCAACCATCCTATGCACCTATTATGCAGGGACTGAGCGATATGTATGTGTGTATTGAGGTAACCTTCGCACGCGACGAAAGACATCGCCCTGTCTTTCTCTCTTGTTCTCCCTTGCGACGAGGTCGAATAGATGTAAAGGCTGTTGATTTCCATTTCACTAATGTTGGCAAGCAACGATTGGCCTTCTCTATAGTGCCATCACATTGCGTGTTTCCTAAGTTCTACGAGGCAATGATGCAATCCAACAACTTAAAATAACACGGCTCGCATAACTAGGTCATAAAGTGCTGCTCCAGTGCTTTACACTGGATCAGGGGTCAGAAAATATTGATTTGCAGTGGAAATGCCTTATCATTCTTCAATTGCGAGTTTTTTTTAACCGGCGGAACGGATATTTCTAAATGGCCACTGCCGGCTTCAAATGAATGCGAAATTCGAGAAACGCATTTTGTCTTCTTCTTTTGAAATAAATGTTTGCAGGCGTCACCATTACCATAAATGGCTATCATTTCTCCTAGCGAACAATGATATACGAGGGTCATCCGGAAAGTAGTACCCGTTCGTGAAATAAAGACACAAAAGTAAATATTAACAAACATAAAAAATTTTATTTGAAAGAGGATACTTTAAACTACTTCTCAACATAATCTCCAAGCAAATTAAGGCATTTGTCATAACGTGTGACAAGTTTCTGTATTCCTGCTGCATAGTCCTTCGCCGCCAGCTCATTGAGATACGCGAGGGACCCATCTTGCACAAATTTTTGCATAATGCAGATGGTGTTTAACAATTTCATGAACAATTGTTCGAGAAACATTGGGAAAATGCTCACAGATGTCATCAATTGTGACGCGCCGATCGTTCCTCACGAATTCGTCAACTGAGCTCACCAGTTGGTCTGTAATGACAGACGGTCTCTCCGAACGCTCATCGTCGTGTGTGTTCCCCCTCCCCATGTTGAAGTTGCGACACCACCGCCGAACAGACGACTCGTCCATTACATTGTCTCCATACACCTCCTTTAATTGGCGATGAATATCACATGGGCGAACGTTTCTTGCATTGAGGAATTTAATCACTGCCCTCACTTC
The DNA here is from genome assembly GCF_022747635.1 of Hetaerina americana. Lineage (NCBI taxonomy): Eukaryota > Metazoa > Arthropoda > Insecta > Odonata > Calopterygidae > Hetaerina > Hetaerina americana. The sequence goes on along the minus strand of NW_027286874.1, from coordinate 6,769,931 downwards.
ACAACTGGCGGCGTTCTCAATTTTTTTAAACATTGTAAACAATCACAGAAACAACACAGGCAATGCTAGCGTCACGCAACTTGGCTCAGAGAAGGCAGACAAGCCACTGAAGCTATCTGACCTCGTCCAGCGGCTACTCGCGTCGTCAGCACTTCATGCGGCACGAACGGGTACTACTTTCCGGATGTCCCTCGTAGATTGTACCGTTCAGTCTCTTTCAAAATTTTACAAAAAAAAATATTTAGATCTGAAAATTTTGGAACTTGTCTATACTCGCATTACCGAAATGGCAAAGCCCGAGCAAAGCGGCTCAAAAATTAATATTAGCTATATTACATGGCAAGGAATAATTAATTTTTTTCAGCCCGGTTCACCGACGTCACTACACGAGTATTATTAACTGACATATCACACATCATCAAGTCCATGAAAAATGGATCACGGAGGCGATAACTGCTGTCTAAAATTAGGGTGTCAATTCAATTTTTAAAACATAACACAATATGAAAAATATATTTTAATTTTGGGAACGCTTTAACACCATAAAATAATGAAAACTTCATCACATATACATCATAATGGCTTCTTCACCTAATACGCGTTTCGAAGCGCCCGTCTCCCATCGCATGCAAGATTAGCAATTCACCCGCCATTGTGCTTTCGTCCCAGAGGCCCGCTTCGACGCCTCCTCATCATACTTCGAGGACGCGATCACTCGTGCGGACTTGAAATAACTGTCGTGGGTTAATCCCAAGGCCAGAGCTGGATGCTGCCGTGGAATGGAGTCCGGCTCGCTGTGCGATTACTTCCCTACGTTCACTCGCCTCCAAGTGGCCTTGCCGCATCGCATCCATGTAGCCTCCTCCTCTTATTTATCGCATGGACGAACATGGGTGGAAAATAGGGCGGGAATCAATTGTTTATTGACCACGCGAAATTCTTTTTCCATTTTGGGATATCGGTTTGACATGACTTCGTCGAACTGTTCCAAATTTCGACCGATTCAATTTCCGAACGGTTCGATCTTAGAACGATTCAATTTTTAATGATTCGGTCTTGTTGCAATTAGTATTTCCGTAAAAATGCGATCCAGAATGACGGTTTTCCCCTGATATTCATGTTCTTGTGTTTGGCACGGTGCCGTAGTTACCCATTATTCGCGGTGAGTGACAGTCGTGAAGACAAGACAAACCGTTTGTCGCGGCGTTTGCAAGAAGCAGCGTGCGATGCACAATTGATGCAGATTTATGAAAACCATTTCTCAAATGACTGAATGAAAACTCAAATTTTTTGCCGACTTTTTTTCATTACATATCGTTACAGGGGTCAAACAGGCCGAAGCTTACTCATATTCCATGTTAAATAATTGATGAAAAGAGATATTTACAAAAAATGTTAAATAAACACTTCAAACAATGAAATTAATGCTTAAATCAAATACATACACTACGGAGTAAAATATTTATCTAGGCATACTAGATGAGCTGCTGGAGAAGAGACGGAAGATGTACATGTAATAAGGCTTAATAACTGACATACGATATTATTGCAATGCAACAATTTCAGAGAGTGAAAATCATTCGCTTGACCGGGATCCAGGTCAAGGCGAATGATTTTTACACTCTGATATTGTTTCATTGTAATGCACACTTAGCGAATGACTACGTCATAAGTTACTGCCGCGGCTTCACCTGCAGTTTCTTGGAATTTGTCAAAGGATATGATTGGTATACTTACGACATTTTCCTTAAAATTGCAAATAATTCAGGTTGAATTTCTTCAATTGTGGGGAAAGTGACATTTTTTAAATCACTTAATGCCTACACTTGATCTCTGTGCTCTAATTTTCACGATATCCCCTAACATAACACAGTGAGAAGGGTCTTAATGATGCATTTTAAAAATCATGGCAAAAGAGAACTGCCGTCAATTTATGCAAGAGATCTTTATTTACAAATTTACAGGCAATTTATCCTTTGCTCAGCGCACAATTTCAAACATTGTTTCTCTAATAATCTGAACACACTGTTAAGTCATCCATGACAAAATTACACAAATATAGCTTCTGTTCACTGCACACGATTTATTGATGTAGTTTGAGAAAGAAACTTGAATGTTGTTACCATTTTGCATAATTCCTGACGAGCATACGGGCCGTTTAGGTTTTAGTTTTTTAGTACCCTGAGAGTCTACGGTGTGTGGCAGGGGATAATTGCGCCAGACTAATTTTGACCCGAAATACTTTTCTTCCTTAACGCCGTCGGATAACGTTATTTTAATTCCTTATTGTTCGTGGGAAAAATGAAATTTTAAATCTATCCGTTCTATACTTAATCTCTCTAATTTCATAGGCATGCTTGGCTAAAGATACATTCTTGCAATTTATGCAGGAGATTTAATCTGTAATTCAACCTACGCTCCGTGAGTGACTCCCAACCTCTTAATATTTCGGACACGCTACTCAGTTTTATCATAACACGTTTCACAAATCTAGCTCCTCTACGCCTCACGCGATCCAATTCGGCAATCAATCAAACTTCGTGAGAATATACTGGCAGCATACTCTAAATGAGGTCTAACCAGCGAAAGATAACATTTCTCTTCAACCTTTTTTCTATAATCACATTTTCCCAAATCTCTTCCAATAAATCCTAATTTTTTGTTAGCTCGTCCACACATTCCCCGCGTATGTTTCACCCAGGAGAGGTCGTGAGTGGGGGGGTAACGAGAGCGAGGGTAAGTATTTAATCGAGTCTACACACATTCCGTTGCGGTGTTCCCGATGTAGTAGGCGTTCGGGAGGGGCCGTTCTCTCCTCCCTCGGCCTCAGTCGGTGAGGTAATTGCGGAGAAGGGGGCGCAGTGTCCTCCCGTAGACACCTGAGGATGTTTGCCCCCGTATAAATAATCGGTTGCCAAGGCGCGCGAGCGCCAAGAACTCCGAAGCCTCAAGACGCGAATAGGTGGCTTGGATGAGCTATGAGCTGGCTTTCAATTGACCAACGAAGTCCCCTCGTCACTTAATATGCAGCTTCCTACATTGTAAGGATTTCCTCGGCGGTAGCGTAGCTCACGGAAATTTCTAACCGCGAAAATGACAAGTGGGAAAGCGTTCGTGACTAGACGTCGAATGAGAAAGGTCGTGATCACGTGAGAGGCGGTGAAAGTTATGTTCTTTAGACAGAGATCCCCACGGTTTTTTGTACAAAAAAATATTTCCTTCAGTGGGAGCATCGAGTAAAAATAGTTTCGACTGCTTTAATGGTTAGTCACCGCCATTTTAGGTTGCAAAACAGGCAATCCCCAACTTCAAGCTTCAACGTGCACACGTGTTCGCACGCCTTGCAGCAGCGGCTTTGTGTGAATGTCTTTCACTCTCTGCCAAGATGATGCGCCAAATCGCACTAATTGGTTACGTCTGTCACTGTGCATTGCGAACGGAATATCATCAACATGTTCACAAAAAATCCTCTCAGTAATTAACCAGTAATATTTAGCTCAATCAATCAGTCACCAATATAATATGAGAACGTTTAATATGAATAAAAGAAAAAAATTATATATATACGTATGTATATATATATACAAATATAAATATACATATATATAAAAATATACATACATATATATATATATATAAGGTCGAGGTAGTCCAGTGGGTAGAGCATTGGACTGCTGACCGGAGGGTCCCAGGTTCGATTCCCGGGCAAGGCACTCTGGGCACCTGCAGCTTCACCCAAGCTAAAGTGATTTTTCGGGTACCAGATCTTCCTGGGAAACCATAACCGGCACAGGGAAAGGAACTGGCCCCCCTACCCTGATGTGTGAATTTTCACACGCCGTATATGGCTTAGTACTGGGTGATCTTTACCATCACCTACTAAACCGACCTTCGGGTTGATTACTGTGTTTATGGTTTTTTTTATATATATATATATATATGTATATAGTATATATATACATTTTTACATATATATGTGTATATAAATGTATGTATACATGTATGTATATATAAATGTACGTATACAAACACAGATACAGATGTATATATATCTATATAAACACAGATGTAGATTTTTAAACCATAGAAACACAAAGAAAGGACACTTACATATGTTGTTTTGACGTTTCGACGGCTCGAGTGTCCTTTCTTTGTGTTTCTATGGTTTAAAAATCTACATCTGTGTTTTTATATATTTGTGCGTTGCCGAAGAGCGTTCCATTTCGAAGAGAGATATACATATATATACATACACATATAGTTGGCATTAGCGTTGTGCCGAGCTCTCTCTGGTTCGGGTTTATTACTGCGGTTCTCGTGTATCTTTCGCGTCTTACTTATGCGAGTGAAAGACATCAATCCGGTGGTTGAAGTGTCAGGTGGGCGGTCACAAAGGCGGCTGGTTCGAAGTACGGGAGTAGCAGTGGGAGACGACCGAGAGGGTTGAACGATTGAATTATGAATGGACGGAGAATACGAATGAGGGTGAAGTCGGTCGACCAGACGAAGAACGGGGGAATCTCAAGGAGTGCATTCAAATGGACCAACGCGTTCTGCTCGTTTGTTCCGCTCGAATGGGGGTGGGCCACGAATTTAGCCGTTGGCAAAATCTATAGACATTTCACTGTTGAATGTAAACTTCATTCACCGATGTCGGGATTTGAACCCGGAGCACTCCTTAAACGGCCGATTTAAGCTGCTTAAGGCATACTCTATGAACTTGTAACAAGTGTTTCTAATGGATTATTTCGCGAATGATCGTTCGTACAGCGTCGTTAAGTTAACAGAGGCGTGCTTATATGGCCACGGCAGAAGGATTCGAAGTCAGGTTGTCTAAGGCACGTGATTTTCATCATTTCATGAATGTAATTAATCGGGAATAATGTTCCTTAAAAGGCGATATAATTCAACGCTGTAGATAAAACAGAAATCTATCAAAGTTGCGCCATCCTTGGAACTACAATTATTAATACCATTAAATCATTAATGTCATTAAATCTGACATATTGTAAATTCTTCTTAATCATCCTACCTGACATCCAATGCTAATTGTTTTGGATTGAAGCGATGAACAACGCTAATTTTAGCAACAAAAGGGTAGCCAACTATGTCCTCTATCGATAGGATAGAAGTAACTCGATCGTAATTTTCAATTGCGGAGAGATAGATCTCGGTCGCGCGGACAGCGGGGTTGAAGCCAACGTTTCCACGTAAAGGTTTTTTTTTTAACCACTTGAGACGAATTAAAAGATCATGCTGAGCCTTTAAAAGCGATGAGAAATCCGCCGTATCAGATGGCCGCCTCGAGTAGCGTTGCTCGCAATCGATGGCTACGAATTAGGCGTCTGGGCGAATGTATTTTCTCATGGAATATGTATATATATACCATCAACACAGTAATAAACCCGAAGGTCGGTTTAGTAGGTGATGGTAGAGTTCACCCAGTACTAAACCATATACGGCGTGTGAAATTCACACATCAGGGTAGGGGGGGGCAAGCAGGCAGGCAGGGGGGCAGTTCCTTTCCCTGTGCCGGTTATGGTTTCCCAGGAAAACCTGGTACCCGAAAAATCACTTTAGCTTGGGTTGAGCTGCAGGTGCCCAGAGTGCCTTGTCCGGGAATCGAACCCGGGACCCACTGGTCAGCAGTCCAACGCTCTACCCACTGGACTACCGCGACCCACCTTATATATATATATATATATATATATATATATATATATATATATATATATATATATATATATATATATATATATATATATATATATATATATATATATAACACTTTTTGAAAGTCTCACGGACGTGAATAATAATGTATAACTCTTAGCACTAGTGGACACAGACAAAAACACAGAAACACACAAAAAAGAGACTCACTATTTTTCGAATTTTCGGTGGTCGTTACCACCTTTAAGGAAGAGCGGGACTGAACTCCCTCTGTCTGTCCCTCTCTTCCTTGATAAAGGTGGTAACGACCACCGAAAATTCGAAAAATAGTGAGTCTCTTTTTTGTGTGTTTCTGTGTTTTTGTCTGTGTCCACTAGTGCTAAGAGTTATACATTATATATATATGTATATAATTTGTTTGCTCGACTACTAACGGCTGCTTATTTTAATGGTTTACGCAATCCAGGTTGTCCGCAAGACATTACTAATAATATGTCTCTATTACCCTTCCCTCTCAAGAAGTCGAGTTTTTCTACCCACGACTACGCTGCATGCGAGTGCATACGGTATTATATTAAACACGGCGGAGTACCTAAAAGGACACTTCGCGCATTGAATATCAATCTGTGTACATATTGCCCGTTGGACCTCTCATCCTCCAACTATCGCGGGACGAGTTCTAACTTCAATGAAAACCACTTTCGTTGACCTGAAATCTCTTTCCATCCACCAATGGGATTACGAATGACCTCCCCCGCGTCTCAACCCCCCCCCCTCCCTCACCTCTCCCAATACGACTGGACCTCCGCGTTTGATTGCGTAACCACTCGAGAGACCACGGTCAACGACTTAGTCGGCCTCCTCCGACACGAATCAACAACAGGCTGACTTTCGGAGAGGTGCCCTGATTCTAATGGGAGGGGTCCAACGGGAAGGGAGGGGGTTGGTGGAAAGGTAAACGGGAGGGGGGTGTGAAATGCAGGAAAGAAGTATAGCTTGAAAAACGGCCACCACTTAAAAAACATACCGAGTTGTTTACAACAAGTGCATCGATGTCATTTTAAAATCCATGTAGTGAATATCAGTCGAGGCGGAAGAAGAAGCAGAGAAAGAGAGAGACAAGAAGGATCAATTCTCATAAAAGCCGCCATAAAATTGCAATAAAAGAGGCCTTATCTTGGAAAAAATATGGTCCACAGTCCATGGACTAATTTGTGATCCAGTCGGAGGCGATTCCTAAACATTGTTTCCCTCTTCCCCGCTCAGTGGTTGCCATCGAGACGACTGACATCATCCTCGACTCCCCCCATTGTGACCCGTCCTGTCTGTCCGCACTTATCGCCTGAAGTTCTTATATCTTTTCAATTCAAGGACCTCATGAAAAGGAAACCTCGGAGATAGACGTGTACTTACACATACTACGAACTGGTGGGAGAGGGATGACGCCTGCGGGTTCTCTCTCTCAAGAATGACGAAAACACCCGAATGGAATCAATGATCGGTATTCATTGGGACGTAGTTATCAATGTTTCCGGGTTAAATATGTATGAACATATGTATGTTAAATATGTATGTATGTTAAAAATGAATATTGTGAACAACTGTTCAGAATTCAAGAGTTTTGAAATTTTTAACTGTCTAACATCAATGAGGAGATTCTGAACGCCGAAACAAATTCTACCCACACGGCACAAAATATACAATGGCACCTGGAAAATATACATCACGTATCCCATTTACTTGCGCATATGTAATGGATATACGACAATACGGAATACCCATCCACTCAATATATATATATTAGGGTCAAGGTAGGACAGTGGGTAGAGCGTTGGACTACTGACCGGAGGGTCCCGGGTTCGATTCCCGGGTCAGGCACTCTGGGCACCTGCAGCTCCACCCAAGCTATGTGATTTTTCGGGTACCAGATCTTCCTGGGAAACCATAACCGGCACAGGGAAAGGAACTGCCCCCCCCTACCCGGATGTGTGAATTTTCACACGCCGTATAGGGCTTAGTACTGGGTGATCTCTACCATCACCTACTAAACCGGCCTTCGGGTTGATTACTGTGTTTATATATATATATATATATATATATATATATATATATATATATATATATATATATATATGGAAAGGTTTGGTATACTCGTATATTAGACGTCCAGGGATAAATATTTACTATGCAATTAAACTTACGTGACAATTTTAAAAATTGGAAATTACTTGCGTCTTTTTTAAGGTTTTATTTCTGCATTGATATCCCGCAACCTAGACCTAAGTTCGCAATTTTACATGACTGAGAAAGAGACTGAAATTTCACTTTAAATGAGCGCACACACTCCATCGCCCAAATCCCATGAACACTGCACGGACGATGCGCATCAAATGATTAATTCAGAATGAATAACTTGTTATGTCACTCTAACAAACTTGTGTAACCATGCTCTTTCTTGCTAATTACGAGGAGGTCCCGTTATCCGTCGGACAAATGGATGACACTGATGGACAGTGCATGAGATCTGCACATCCCGTGGACATACTGAGCTTATTCATTGAATTGAATCCCCGCTGTTTGGATGCGCTCCCAAATATATATCGCACAAACTCATTATTGGTAAATATGAGAAAGTTAGAAGAATTCGAGAACAATTTAGAGATTACTGTAAACTAAATTAGTGTCATTATCGTCGGTAATAGCTGAAATTAACTTCGGTCCATTTTCCATTAGTTCCACCTATCTCCACACTCGTTAGTGTATCCCTAAATTAAAATATTCGCAGATCTCCCACGTTCTTCACGACTTGTTCTCTCCTCCAAGTGAATTCTCCCAGACAGTTTCTGACCCTTTCCCTTTCCCAGGAAATGGGCGTGTCCACGCAACTCCTCTTCCCCTTAGACAAACCGACTCATCAACGGAGGGGGGGAGGTTAGAAGTGGCTGGATTTATTTACATACCCTTCTTGGCGAGCTGATCTCACGGAGTAGGGGATTATAATGCTGAGGCATAAAACTCTCCCCCGCTCGAAAGAGAGAGGGAGTGAGAGTAGAGGTGAGGCAGCGGGAGGGGGTGTCGTCATGAATCGCACCCCTCGCAGGTTATTATCCCCCATCGCCAACCGCAAGCACGAGTCCCAAAGGTTATTGAACGAACCATATTCCAAACAATTCCTGGTCGGTTAGAACCGGAGAGGCGAACCACAAGGGAAAGCGGACCAGGAAATAATGGGCGAGGTCTTCGAAACGAGGTGCTCGAGTGGCGAATGAAAAATATATATAATGAACGGAAAAATATAAAATAATAATAATTGCTTTCGAAACGGACTTCGAGAGAAGGTGGATTTGTAATCATTGTTCTGGATTGAATAGGAGAAATTTCAAGGCTTCATGCAATGCACCCAATTGGAATTGATTTATAAACATCGAAAGTTACCAAAGTGCGTTTATAAAGCTGCTTATTGACGATACTAATTATGTTTATTGAATATAATTAATAAAATACGACCACGTTGAATGGCGAAGTGTTGTGAAATATGAATAACCGTTGCTAACGAATTTTCATATTTGCAAGAAACGAGCAATACAGTATTCATTGCAGGTGCAAATCAATTACCACGGTCTTTATCATTAATGAACGATGGGAAGTTACACCGAAAATTTACAAATGTTTTGCATTACTTAATGAAAAAAATATGCTCAATTATTCTTCGGCAATTAATCATCGAAATGTAGATTTGACTCGAACAGGGAATCGTATCATTAACCGCAATGTATTTTGTTTATTTTGAACACGGCACCATTTTTCAATTTAACGAAAAGAAATTTGAATATATTTTTGGAACTCGAAAATTTGAATCTACCGACGTAATAATGTGATAAGACCTGATTATTTAAAAAAAATGAAATCTTAGGTGCAATAATCTATTAGTCTATTACGTCCATCACTCTGTGTTGACAGTGAGTGCACCGAATGTGCCATTACGTAAGCGGGAGAAAACGAATCACGTTTTAGGAGGGTAAAACAGGAGAAGGGAGGGTGGGATGTGGGGGGGGGGAGAACAGGATAAGGCGTAAATAAATCGATAGCGTCGTTCGAAGGCTCGCTGTAACCAACCATCGGTTGGGCTGAGGAGAGTCTCCCTTACCCTCAGGCCACGCGGGAGAAATATCCTGGCTGGGGGCGTCTTGGTTGGGAAATATCTCGGCGGAAAGTCAGCGGCAGGAGGTGTTCAAGGGATATGAGGAAAACGTGAATACTGCAACGGCCGCCTTTATCGAAAACGACTACCCACACGGAAAATGTTGAGGACTTGACGTCCACCCTGCCTTCCGAATGCTTGCATAAGGTGTTCAAGGAAATGGTAAGAATAGCACACGAGATCGTGGAAGGTTAAATGAAGTGTGTGAAACTTAAAACAGTGGTTTTGATTAATCAAAATTAAAGCATAATATTTTCTAACGATTAACGCCTGTTGCCTTTTGAGCAAAATTTTTAACTACAGATTTCGACCCTGAAATCGGTTTGATAGGCGACGATAGACCTCATTTATTACCAAGCGCTATACGGCGCGTGTATTTCACTATTCGATAGGGTAATAATGGTTGCCATTGGTATCCCAGGAAGATCTGGTACCCAAACAAATCACACAAGGTTAGGGTGAGCTGAGGATGTCTAGAGATGTCACCGAAAATTTAACCTTTGCTCTCTGGTCAGCAGACTATCGCTGTACCCCACTGTACTGCGTCCTTGATACCATTTTTTAATGCCGAAGAGTTTCCCTTCGTTTTTTCCATTTTGTTTAATTAAAACCCATTGAAAAGTCAAATGAGAGCTGAATTTCACTTTTTTTAAATAAAAAATTATCGCGCATTCCGTGATTAATAATCATATCCTCCGTGGGAAGCATCTAACGATTAAATTGGCATAAGATGAAATACGACAACTCATCACTTAACTAGTAGCAACACCATAATCCACGTTTTGGCATGGGAGTCACATGAATAATGAGATACAATACAAATTTTAAATACTATTTTTGAATTAAGTAGTTCAAAAATTTGGAAATCAGGTTTTTCTCTCTGTTAAACGTAGGGTAATTTTTCTAATGAAAAACGTCTGAAACACACGCCTCTGTCTCTCTCCAGAAATCTTGAGTGACTCAATGAGCCACCCTAGAGGGTCTCTTTACCTAAGAAAGGGTGCGTGTGTGGGCATTACCGTATGATGAAGACGAGATGCATGACCAATCACCAATCAGTAGTACTTAACATTTATTAAGAACCATGTTTCAATAGTGTATAGTCATCGTCAAGACCCTGGAGGTGATGAGGAACTATCAACACCGTAATCGTAATAATTTAATCTCAAATACCGAAAATTCTGATTATTGGATACGCTATTGTCATATTCCAGTTGGAATACTGCAGGTAGAGCAGTGCTCATGTGGGAGCCTGAGTAAATCAAAAACCTATCCCAACTTGATGGACTACTGCGAATTAATTGATTCCATTATGTCATGTCTGACTCTTCGCAACAGGTTAGAGCTATATTATACGGCTTTAAGTCTAGGACTAGATTCGCTATGTTTGATACGTGCCAGTATTTATAAGCAATCCGTATTGACTGTGCTTCCTTATCCTGAAGAGTCGACATTTTGACCATTATAACAAACTCAAGAATTCGATTTCTACCACAAAGATTGTGAAAACCAAACGCTATAACAAGGTATTGGCAAAAGTAGTTACTTTCTTTCCCTACATAACCATTCCTCTTCAAGGGAAGTTTACTGTCACCAGGGAAAGGCATCATCAAATGGATTTTAAGATGAGGTTGCGCTTAAGATATATCACATTGGATTCGAACCCAAAAATCCTCGGGTTCTAGCAAATAGTCCGGCTTTTTTGGCCCAGGTCGCTACCCCAATTTATGTGATTCGCATGTTAGTGTGTTGTCGTATGTCATCTTGAACTGATTTAATCATGAAATTATCGCGTGTCACATTAAAAAAAACAAATGACCTGTTCATCCAAACGAACTGAACCCTCTAGAAGTCAGCATTTCGTCATTTGACATCATGGAGTTGGGACGAATAATAATGACCAAAGGGTGAGAAGGAAACACGTCACTCAAATCTTTAAGTACTTAGAAGATTTCACGCCAAAAAATCATCCCCCCCTCCATTCCTCGCCTAATATATATTTATATATAGACACACACACACACAGCATATATATCCCTCGACGACTAATTTACTGGAGGACGGCGAACAAATGCTGGGGGTCCTCCTCCCCTTTTGTGGGCCCGCTTCTATTTTCCCCCTCCGCCTAGGATGTTAGTCCACCCTGGCCGATCGGGGGCCCTTTGCCAGCAGGGCGCTAGAAGACGTCGCCACCGCACCACTCGAAATATACGCCCCCTCCCCCCCCACTACGAAAAAATAAAAAAAACGCGCGCGCTCCCTTTCCGACTCCTTCGCGGGCGCACCCCCCCTCCCGGGCGCACCCATTTAAACCTTATGTCCACGCACGCACGTCCACTACGTCCTTCGACCACCCGGGGAGGGACACCCAATTTATTAGCGGCGGACGCACAAACAACGTCGCGGAACAAAATAAAAATTACGAAAACCAACAAATAAAACGACATATTTGAAAAATAGAAGCTATCGTCTCAGAGACGGGTAACGATGGCAACAAACGATTGCCGTCCAATAAAATTGCAACACGACCGAATCGAATGGCTCCTCATGAATGCCTCGGTTTCGGATTAACTGGGCGCCTCTTCAACCAAAACGAAAGGCAAGCAAAAGTCTCGTAGAATTCTGAAAAGAAAAATGAAATACAATGGGGCTACGTGCGGTTTTATATGTGCAATAAATCCGACGTTTCACAGGTGCCAACTTCCGAACGATGACGATAGGCTGATGCTTAATAGATAACAGAACACACTCCTTAAACCGATTTGCCCTATGCATCACTAGACAATACTAGTATTTCGGGAATCCTTCACTGAGGAAATTTAATGCATGAAAGGTTCATTTACTGCTATGCGATAATTATATGGCAAAGAACGACGGAACCTCCAAATCTAGCTTCCTCAGGACTGGCCTGCTGCGAAAAGTTAATTTAGAAGTCTCGCTTAAGCATTGAAATCTCTACGGAGTGATAACGTCTTTCATGCAGATCTGACGAGTTTCTCAATGAAGATGATCACCAGATGTCCTAAACACTAGTATATTTAGTATTACTTAAAATGCCCACATATTGACTTGTACACATCCTGCCGCAGCGGCCAAGTTTCAGGAAAACGTCCGAGAAAACGTTTAATCCGACTATCATGTTACTTATTTATCGTATACTTTCAAACGACGGCTTAGAAGGGGGCATCATCTTGGAAATTCTTTCCATTCCTGCTGTACAATCGAAGAAATTTCCCCTCTTCTTCGGGGATTCAAACTTTTTGTCGTGTCTTCATTACGGGTTTTATGTATTTTTATAAGAGCTAGTGTTTTCCATATTCTTAGGCCCCAATTATCCCAATGCGTGCCGCAGCGCTCTTTCGGTGATAACAATCACGCATCGACCCCGCGCCGAACTTCTTTCTAATCGGCAGTTTCAAGCAACCAGGAAGGCGAAAAGAGTAATCTGCATTCTGAACACTTTCTTGCTTAAGTTCAACGATTTTTATTAGAATTCGACCTGTGATTGATCATTTTCTGATGCAAATTCGCGCATAAACACTGCCTGATTGAGTGCGCTTTCGTGCGTGAGATAAAACCTTTCGAAGTCCAAACATTGGGGGAGGGGGTTAGTCCGAATGGACCAACGGAATGCGCGAAACCTGTTGCACGCTGCTTCAGTAGTGAAGCCGGGAGGCTGGCTGGGTTTGAGTCGCGTCTTTCGAGAAAAAACTCGAGCACTCGTCAGCATGCCGGAAACCATCGCCAAGGAAGAGTAAACACCTGCCGCCTGTCTGCCGTTCTTCCTTCAACTTTTTTTTTTAATCAAGCGAAGAGGTTAACAGCCTCCCCGTTATCAGGGAAACTCTCAAGTTTCATTGACCGAGATACCACATCGGTGCCATTCAGGGAACCATAACGATTTTTGAGAGAGAAAAAACGATATAATTTCCCGCGTATCTACCTGTAAGCTGGCGGTTCCCTTCCGCGAAAATGTGACCGGGGTTGAACCCTAGAAGGGAGGGGCGGAGGGAGAAGAAGAGGGGGGTTGTTGATTTCTAGAACAAGCCCTCCATTACCAAAGAGATTCTTCTTCGCCCCGTTCCGAAATAGAGTCAATTATTTGTGGAACCCGGAATAGCGACTTGGCAAAAATCTCTCCAGGGTGAGCGAGAGAGAGTGAGGCAGGGAAAAGGAGTCCCACTCGACGTCGTGGAAAACAAGACACGCACGCCAGTCCCCCGCCCCTCCCCGCCGCTCCCTTTCCCCGAGTGATCGGGCAGAATTCTAAATAGGGCCGGAATGCGTTTGATCGCGAGAGAAAAGACAAATTAGAAAGCATATTAACCAGGACTCTCTAGAAAGATGATTATAATGATAATTCTGGCAATGGTCGCGAGCCGTTACTCTGTTGGAATCGGGGCGAGGGGGGGTGAACTGACGCCTGCCACGTTGGTAGGGGCGTGCCTTGGGAGACAGGCGCCTCCTACCTGCGGCAACGGGGCCCGCCACTCGCCCGCTCACATTCGTTCATGGGGGCGTTAACTCCCCAGACTGCCGACGGATCGGTTGCGACAATCGACCCTGGACGAGGAAGCATCGTCCTAGATATCCAGATTTACTCACCCATGGCCAAGCCCTAGATTTTAGGATAAAACGCTGAGATCCATCATCACATACTGTCTCCAGGTCTAAATCGGGTCAGCGGCAGGGAAACCATTTACTTAAACAAACATATTTGTTTACTAGACGTAGTGGTAGAGATAGGTAGGCAAGGAGGCGTATTTGAATCAAGATGGTTCAAAAATCAGACCCTAACTATAGGTCAATTTATTTCCACGAAAGAAATGGTTTTCATTTTCATACCCTTATGCCTAATTTAGCGTAAGCAGTGAATGAATTTGCGTATGGAAATATAACCGGCCTAAGAAAACTCATTAAAGAGGGCAAATGATGCTAGGGTAAGAAGGTCCTTCGACGGAAAATTCTTGTTCCTACATTCCGACAGAGAGGGAGACTAGTGGGTGGTGTTTCGCTGCCAATGACGCAGGAGGAACCGGGCTCCGATTCCGGGAAAACCGCGGAGCATAACCACTAATAACTGCATCAAATTTGCTAGATTTTCACGGATCTACTTATCGTTCAGAGGAGAAGTAATTGAGGAATCGACAGAAAATATAGCACTTAACCCGCGCCCCCTGTAATGGGCTTTTAACGCGTTCACGTCCTACGATTTGGACCAGTCCTACCCTCAGCTATTAAGCAAAACTTCGGGTTGATTACTGTCGAGTTCACATGTCGAATGGAAAATTAAGGAACGATATCGCAAAAAAGAACCATTCCTAAACCAGAAAAATATTTGTGACCAAAAGTATTGCCGGCAACAGTTATCACTGTGCATATTATTCAAAGGGGTTGGGAACCTACTGTTTTTTAAGGGACAAGATTGGCGCTGAAGAGTTGCCAGGTCATTTACCCCTTTGAACCAGCTGAGATTTAAAATCAGATTGGCGAGTTAAAGTCATATCTTGTCAGCGAAGAACTCAGTCTTAAATATTTCTTACAATCAATGACTTGTTGGTAATTTATGGCGTTTACCAGGACGATACCCAACATCTCATTTACTCAGAACTATTGAAAGTTTTAAGTGACTTTCACAAATAGACAATTTTTACGTTACTTGTCCGTACGGCTATCGGTAAATATTTTACATTGTGAGTTCGGTTTTCGTCGACGAATTATTTCAAATCCAGCCGATTATTTTTCTCTTTTTATCTCACAAGAAAGTGGTGGCGCCCTGATTTTTCAAGACGTGAAAGGAATATGGCAGTCATCCTCGTCTTATTGGAAGACTAATTGCGGGGGAGAAATACGAAGAAAATATGTTTCAATCAACAAGTCCTTTAAGATGCCCGCCATTCTTACCTAGGTGATAACTTCGTAATGACAACCTACTCGATTATAAATTTTAAAAAATGAGTTCCCGAGATGGGCGCACACATGATTTTACTCCGAACTTAGATTTCTTCGAAGGTGCAGGAATGGCAAAATAGGTTTTAAACAATTTTTCTTCAACACAAACCCATCATTTTGGGCGAATTACATTGACATACGTACATACGTATATACCTGTATACATATATATATATATATATATATATATATATATATATATATATATATATATATATATATATAGAGAGAGAGAGAGAGAGAGAGAGAGAGAGAGAGAGAGAGAGAGAGAGAGAGAGAGAGAGAGAGAAATCTTTTACGACACGCGTATTAGAATTGGGAAATTAACTTTACTAACACGCGAAGGCAATTAATAACATTCCATGAGGACTTTCACTTTGCGATATAACATGCCAACGAAGTTTTTCCAATGAATGGGTGTAAAAATACACGCGCGTCCTCAGTCCTTCTCATTAGCAGCACTTACACTCACTCCCGCCTCAGGCCACAATCCCCAGAGCGAGGCAGCTTCCACTCTGGCCGAAATTTCGCCCACTCACCTGGAAGAGAAAGAAGAGAACAAATTCATTAGAGTCAGGCTGACACACTTGGGGAATTAATCTCTTAAGAAAACTTGAGAGGGGGGAGAGTAAGAGATATAAAGGTGTTCTTAAATTGCAGTGGTGTAGTCTTAAAGACATTTGCAAATACTGCGCAGTAAATAGATTTTTATCTAGTCATTTCGAAAGTAATTGGGACGAATCCGCTTAGCTAAGAAGAAAGTGCATTCCAAAAACTTGTTCTGGCTGGCTCGAGATATAATTTCCACCTACCTATACGTGTATGTGTACGCTTCGTGTTTTTATCAAGTGACATGACATCTAGCTGAAATCCGTGAGCTGTCCTTGGTAAAATAAAATTAACAATTTTTAGATGGTGGCGACCATATTTTATTGTAAATTTATCATATTTATTATTGTATAACTTAACAGATTAATTGGTCCTCCGACAAAAGCAAATAGCTTTTTACCCATATTTGATCACATTCATCCTAATGTGGACACATTAACACTGGGTAACGGTAGCCAGAGGGAAAAGCAACATTGTAATACTTAAATACAAATTCTTATATAATATATAACAATACGTCCCAAGCCTCTCATGTGTTCGTCCTTTGTGAGTTCCTATACGTATATCATGAATATGGGTCGCGGTAGTCCAGGGGGTAGAGGGTTGGACTGCTGACCCGAGGGGCCCGGGCTCGATACCCGGGCAAGGCACTCTGGGCACCTGCAGCTCCACCCAAGCTATGTGATTTTTCGGGTACCAGGTCTTCCTGGGAAACCATAACCGGCACAGGAAAAACTGGCCCCCCTACCCTGATGTGTGAATTTCACTTGCCGTTGACCGAAGTACTGGGTGAACATCACCTACCAAACCGACCTTCGGGTTAATTACTGCGTTTGTTTTTATGGTTTATATATATTTGTTTATTTGGAAAAGGGATAGGAACATGTTTTTTACGTGTTTCTATCCCTTTTCCAAGGGAAGAGCAGCAGCATATGGCAATATACTGAGAGAGTAGCTAGAGAGAGAGAACACACACATTGGGCATCTATATCAGTGTCTACCCCATATTTCACTGAAGCGGCGATAGCTCGCCATAGTTTCCCAAAGCGATTGTCCTCTGCGGCAACCAGCCTATTTGCAT
This sequence comes from Hetaerina americana, assembly GCF_022747635.1. Lineage (NCBI taxonomy): Eukaryota > Metazoa > Arthropoda > Insecta > Odonata > Calopterygidae > Hetaerina > Hetaerina americana. Next base: position 6,752,415 of record NW_027286874.1, on the reverse strand, counting down.
CCAGGACTTAAAAAGAAGTGTTGCGGCGATCGAATACCCGTCATATTCCTTCGAAATTTTCGGAGGAGAAACTAACCGAGCGGTTTTATCAGCGAACGCGGCTGTGGTTTTCTTACCCAGTCATATACGGTTATTTTTCATAATTATTTCCTTGTTTTTCATTTCCTGTCAGCCTCGATGGTGGTGATGACGATGATGGTGTCAAAGGCGCCGCAAATTTAAGTTCACGTCATGCCCCGCTTGCATTTAATAACGCCAGGTTCGTGGAACGCCACATGAGGATATGCGAGGCTAGAAGACAGACGTAAAGCGAAGCGCCACTCGCGTTTCATTCGTTTCCAGCTACAGGCGTATCAAAGGTGACGGGGCGGACGTAGGTGGAAGTAGGCAGGCGGGAGAGTAGGATGGGTAGGTACGTAAGGGGAGGTGTACGTAAGGGTAGTTAGGAGGGCAGGTAATCCTCGAATGGCCGGCAACTGGACGGAGGGGGTCGGAAGACAAGTCTTTTACAAGTCAACTAAGTCAGTAATCCCCTCAAAAAGCCGTTCGTAATAAGGTGTTTTAATATTCTTCTTCCAGTTCGAGTATTTTCCGAGGAATTGGCTTTAGATTTTGAATCTTTCGCGAGCGTTGCATATACTCTGCGCGGGTCATATTATAAAATATTGAAAGCTGACGGAGGCTGGAAAGAACTGAACGAGATTGTAAATAAGCCATGTTATCTCGGCAGGAATGATCACCCGCTTAAAATCAAATACATGCCCCAAAAGACAAACACCGCCAAGTTTTCGTTCCTAAATATGGGAATCAAAGAGTGGAACCAGCTGCCTGGTGAACTCTTTAAGCCCTTACCCAAAAGCATTAAATCATTTAGGCGGGAATGTAAAAGGTATACATGATGGGATTGTTCAATGCAATACGGCAGAAGTTGTATGGCTGTATCACAATATATTGTTTCTTCTTATTTTTTTTATTTTGTAAGTCTACTATATGACTAAATGACACTATGATATGTTTTAAGACTGACTACTGCATAGTTTATAGCTCTTGTTATATCATGTCATTGCCACCCGGCTTATCGCCTAACAGCAATGTATCCTGAATAAATAAATAAGAAACTCTCCTACTAATTCTGGCGTGGAATTCGACGCATCATGGTGAACTTTTTCTGGATTCCAAAATTAATGGTCATACGAAGACACTCGACAACTAGTAACGTGCCGCGGTAAAAAAAACAGCGTGTGGCTCAGGGAGAAATATGTTGCAAGCATTCGATCTCTGGTAATCTTTGTGTTGGCAAATAATTACAAATTAAGATTCATTGGACGGAATTTTAAAGAACGTTACTGAAGTTTGGCCAGATGAATAATTGCAAATAAGTGTGAAGGCAATTGTAAGCCGAAAATTCGTTTGAATTTCTTGTTCAGTTCATTTACATTATGATTGTTTATGTTAAACGGTGAAACAACCCTAAATATCTAGCCTTCGTTGCAAATTAACAGGCTTGCAGTTCAATTTATTTTGTTTGCTTTACTCTTTCTTTCACTTGCATAAAATTAAATAAAGTTTTCATAAACTTATTTAATGAGCGATAACTCATTTGAGTTATTTCAAAAAGATATTATTTCGTCAATTTCAATTAAAAATTCCAAATTAATGTCGAACTTTGAAGGACACTGAAAAATTGGGGGGGGGGGGGGTGTGAGGCGGATAGGTGGGTTAAAAACGATACCCGTAATTGCAATGAAGATTCCGAATCAACTAATAAACATACGATCTCCGAGGCCAGGGGGATGGATGTCTTCCCACCTCCTCCCCCAAAACCTTTCCCTACAATCGCGGCTAATGACCCACCGGAAGTGAACCGCTACCCTCGCGACCGCAGTGATTAACCTGGAATATGATACGGACAAGCAGGTGAAAGTAATGCTCTCCTTATGTTCTGATGCGCGTATTCAAGTGCCGAACAGGTCGGTGAAGGAGCACAATTGCTTCACAACTTGCCACTTGCGGTTACACATGAAGATACCACGAAAAAAAAGCCCAAATTTTTAATGAGTTTTGGGTTAACTTCGCGTGGAGTTTCCAGAGGCACAGCTGGGCTCCGAACCTGGGCCCTCCACTATCAGTAACCGGACGCTCAACTCCCATTCACCATCCCCTTCACTTTCCCTAGTGCAGTACGTTAAGCAAAACGTGAATGGTGTCACGGAGTTTCTTGCCTTCAACCTTTCTGTAGAGTGAGGGGACTGACTCTTAGTCGCGCGGGAAATACTCGCACATGTAATACGAGCATCACAGACTCTGTCGCAGGGAACCTTAGGATTAAGCACCCCAGGGACATCACGATACATGATTTCTGAATCAATACTCCAGCCGGACGCCTGTTTTTTGCTAATTTTAACGAGGAAGTCTTCACAAAGCGATATTTAAAGCCCATTTTTATCACCACGAAAACTATATGTAAATTAAAGGGGAAAATATTAGAATATCTATGCAGGAACAACAGAATATTTCATATGCATTTATGAGTTCCAGTGATAAGCACAGATTGCTGGAAGTTAGTCGGTTGGGGGGGGGGGGGGGTTGGCCAATGAAAAGCCTGAGGGCGCAATATTCAACCCACCCACGAGTTCGAGAGCCTAATTACGTCCTCCGCCCGACAGAGGTCACAAGGGGCAGATGAGCAGATTAAAGGGAAAGCGGGAAGCTGCCTCTCAACAGACGCGATACATATAGTACATTGATGCGACAATATAATTCCCACGCTAAATCATTTCGCAACTGTTTCAGCGGATGCATGATTACGTTCCATGCGTCACAGAGAGCCACCGTCACGTGGCGGCTGAGTGCCGAACTCCAGTGAGATGTGGTTTTTTTTTAAAACACCAGTGCAACGGGATGTAGAGAGATTTTCAATACAAGACGAACCGTCCGTCAGAGAATATATGCCGCTTTCTTCAGGATTCTTTTGAGCATGGCACTGCTGGGAAGAACATATCACTTCTAACACGACAAAATAACCAGTACATGAAGTAAAGAATTTGTACGGCCATTTGCTTTCAAATATTGAAGAGTAAGGGTGTTTTTGTGTGTGTGTGTGTGTATGTATGTGTGTATATATATATATATATATATATATATATATATATATATATATATATATATATATAATATATACATGAACCTGGTCGCCCGCCTGAAGTGGATTCGGAAATTTTGAGTCATTCGGAAATCGAATTCTAAACCGTGAACTATCCGATCTTAATTCTTCGGTTTTTTAACTGACATCGATTTCGCTCTGACGACTGCTCACATCAATGGTATTCACACACGTGTCTGTGTGCAGTACGAAAACAAACTCGGCATGAACAGCTATTTCCTTCTCAGTATGAGTGTAAGAAGCATGTTAATAAAGATTATGACATTTGGACCGAGGGTCTTGGGAGGAAAACCCACGAGTTGCTTACGTTTTTGGAAGGAAGGAAAGGATACCTACTCAAGCACGCTGGCAACAATCCTCGAGAATATAGAGAATGCAATAAAAAGAGGAGGGGGAGAGAGGAATTGGCTCATATCAAGAGCAATGAAAAACACCTTAGAGGTCTCCTTTCCTCGTGGTTAATTGAGGCGGGTCTTCAAGAACCTTTTCTGGGAAATGGTAGGCTCTTCGGGGAAAGAAGTATGTGAAAAACAAGATATTTAACCAGATGAATTGGCCCAAGCTGTCTATGCAGAAATGTCCTGCGTCATCAAAATTAGTGCGTGCATTTCCTTAATTGGTTAGCGTCTGATCATTCATCCGCACATCCGTTCCTAAGCGATGGACCGAGAGTGTGCAGACAGGTGCAGTCGCACATTATGATTTCAAAATGAAATGGCACAGATATATTCCAAGGGGTAGTCCAGAAATACACATCAAGATGTCGGCAAACATGCTAAGGATGGGGTTGGTCCGAAATAACTCAACGCGAACGAGTTTCCTCGACGAAAAAAAATGTCAAAATGCAAAATTTAAGATATCGGCCTAGTAACCGAGGCAACAACACTTCCACGAAGCATTCGTCCTTAAAAAAACAACTAAGCTTATTCATCACGGAGCAGCAATTACTCTTCCTAGAATAATATTAATAGAACAAGATGCGAAAACTAGCTACTCCTTTAAGATAGCGGCCATAGGAGTTCAAGAGCTCATCCCAGATGCCTCCTTCGCTCAAGCTGAGAAAAGAAATCAAAACAAATGAATCATTCTTTTATCTCGGAACCTGCAAGACTGATACGAGGGTCATCCGGAAAGTAGTACCCGTTCGTGAAATAAAGACACAAAAGTAAATATTAACAAACATAAAAAATTTTATTTGAAAGAGGATACTTTAAACTACTTCTCAACATAATCTCCAAGCAAATTAAGGCATTTGTCATAACGTGTGACAAGTTTCTGTATTCCTGCTGCATAGTCCTTCGCCGCCAGCTCATTGAGATACGCGAGGGACCCATCTTGCACAAATTTTTGCATAATGCAGATGGTGTTTAACAATTTCATGAACAATTGTTCGAGAAACATTGGGAAAATGCTCACAGATGTCATCAATTGTGACGCGCCGATCGTTCCTCACGAATTCGTCAACTGAGCTCACCAGTTGGTCTGTAATGACAGACGGTCTCTCCGAACGCTCATCGTCGTGTGTGTTCCCCCTCCCCATGTTGAAGTTGCGACACCACCGCCGAACAGACGACTCGTCCATTACATTGTCTCCATACACCTCCTTTAATTGGCGATGAATATCACATGGGCGAACGTTTCTTGCATTGAGGAATTTAATCACTGCCCTCACTTCACAACTGGCGGCGTTCTCAATTTTTTTAAACATTGTAAACAATCACAGAAACAACACAGGCAATGCTAGCGTCACGCAACTTGGCTCAGAGAAGGCAGACAAGCCACTGAAGCTATCTGACCTCGTCCAGCGGCTACTCGCGTCGTCAGCACTTCATGCGGCGCGAACGGGTACTACTTTCCGGATGACCCTCGTACATGTGGAGTAAGGTTGGTGCGGTGGCTAGTGTACTGGCTACCCATCCCCAGGAAGGCCTGGGTTCGAATCCCTTAAAGATGCTGGATTTTTTTTCAGGGGTATCTCGATTCCTGCTTGGCTTACTATGTAGACAGGGCATTAAATGGAGCACACCGTCCGTCGTATGGGTCATTAAATTACATGGCCCCTTGGCACCTTATCGTAACGTTTAGTAGGCCACCAATGCCGACGCGGGGTTTCTCTCTCCAGCCATTATCCCAGATTCCCCGAACCCACTACCCTTAGCCAAATTAACTCCACACATCCCGAATGGGGCATATGACCTCTGTAGTCGGTCGCCTTCCCTAAGAGCCGCAATTGAAACACGAGAACATGTTCGCGTACAGGGCGACGATTTTGGGTCAGAAACCTGGGCCAATGGAAAAGGAGGACTTGAGGAGAACGGGACCTTATGGAACAGCATAGAAAAAAAATAACCAGATGGTTTGGCCACACCCTGAGGCACAATGGATTCGTGAAGAATATAATAGAAGGAAAAATAAGAGGGAAAAGTCCCTAGAGGAAGGCCAAGGGATAAATACGAGTACATGGGGAAAATAAAGAGGAAGGTACATGGTAAAAAACACCAGGAAGTAAGCCAATTGGCATCAGATAGGATAGGATGGAGGGCTGCAGTCAATCAATCTTAGGATTGAACGACCAATGATGAGGAGAACTTCGAACCCTGGCGCTAGAAGCGGACACTGGACTGATGAAAAGATATATGAACCAATACATCTGCATCATAACGGAGGAGTCGCGGAGGGAAACTGCACGCCAAGAACCAGGTGGATTGTGTGAAATCTATCACGGCTTTGTTAAGCACATAACGCCCTCTTTCGTCCTGAACACTTGATGAAACAAATACCCCGCGAAAAAAGGGAAATTAAGCGAAACTGTTGAAAAGACATCTCATCAGAAGAACCTCTTTAAAAGGTTTCAATGAAAAAAAACACGTTCCTTCGTTGATTGTATATTTTAAATTGCGGCGCGCGACTCCAGTCGCCATTTCGTCATGTCCTCCTCACGTAGATCGGGCCTTCAGAAAGAGTGGATTCAGAATGCCAATGGCCGTCGGTGCCCGATAATAAACAATTGCCTATTTCTTTCCGCAACCATCTGGCAGCGGCGGAGGACGCACCCCTCCCCCTTCAATGATTACCCTGATCGAATACGGCCCCGGGGGACTGCCAAAATAGTTACTGAGTCGGGGTTGACCTTGGCCAGCCTCTCGTTCACGTCAGCGAACACGTCGATTAGATTAGAACGAGAAAAGACACTTCAGGGAGATGGGATGCCGTTTCCACCCCAACAGAAACAGACCATTCAATAATCTCTGACATCATTCCGGTAGATTTTAAGCTGAAGGGCTCCTGCTATGGATGAGCAAACAATGTAACGTTATCAGTCGCGCATCTACGTATTAGGGGGACACAAGACAATAATGGTATCGCACGAGAGCAAAGATTTCTCTGACCAGGACAAACGTGGCGGCACCAACGAACTTGTTCGTGATCGCTGTTCACAACGGCATTTAAAAATTGTCTATTACTAGTCGCCCCGCATATAATTAACATCAAACATTGTATTAAGCCTGTTCTCCTGCTCCTCAGATGAGTTGCAGTTCACGCCGTTGTTGTAATCGTAGGTCTTCACATTTATTTTATCAGCAATGACGAAATCAATACAGCTGAGCACTGATATTCGTCATCGAATTTTAGTCCATTTATCCGATACATTTTCTTCGTTTCTTGGAGCGCATATTGTAATCGAATATAATAATTTAAACAATAGGAATCCTATGAAAAATAACATGAATTTCTTCTGAAATTAAACTCCTTGAAAATTGCTTCTCTCCATGATGTTTTGCATGGCACGGAGATACAGGGTTCGTCCGGAAAATAAGTGTACTGACTCCTGGGCTGGGCGCGCCGCTCCAGGCGCGCCCAGCACCGCTCTGACGGGCTGCGATTGGAGGGGGGTATGTTGGCAAGCGACGCTGAAAAAGGCAGTCGGCTCTGAGCTGTGGTGTAGTGAGGAGCTCTGTTAACGCGAACCTCCACGTTTCGACCCACGTCACGGAACGCGATGCCGTAGTTTTTGGAGCAGCGTTATTCCATCAAATTTGCGGTAAAGCTTGGGAAATCGTCTACCGAAACTGTCGGTATGATTAACCAGGCTTACGGGGAGTCAGCCATGTCCAGAAACATGATCCTTCGGTGGCACAAGATGTTCGTGGAGGGCAGAGAAGAGGTCGACGACGAGTCTTCGAGAGGTTCCCGATGATGCCTTCGCGGGAGCGTTCCAGGAATGGGAACGCCGCTGGAACAAGTGTATCGACTCACAAGAATCCTATTTTGAGGAATATTAGCTTAAGATATGTAAAAGTGTAATAAATTTTTTTCCTGAGCTCAGTACACTTATTTTCCGGACGAACCCTGTACGAAATCATTTTTTCTGCGGTTCGAATGAGTCGATGGTCAATTAATTTCGTCAAAAATTACGAAAACAAAATTTGGTGTCTATTTGAGCATACACGGTGTTACTACTTGTCTCGATGCGGGAACGTCTGAACACACGGACCTACAAGAACAAATAAAGAGTAATCATGAGGGAGACTTCCGGCATGTAAAAAAATGTATCGTTAAGTTTAAAAGTTTATTTTGCAAGTAACTGGGAGCTACAGGAGTAACTGGGAGCTACTACCTGTAAAATCGTCATCTCATTTTTATTTTTAAGTTTTTAACTTAACCCGCGCATTTTCCTAAAAAATGAAAAATCCAGGTGTACCCGTAGGACAACCTGAAACACGTTAAAATTTTATTCGTCATGCAGAAGGAGACAGAGAGTTGATAATACGGAAAGTTTCAAGAAAATAACTTCAGGTTAGTAACAATGCGAGACCAAAGGAGGGAGAGAGGAAGAAGATTTCAACAATTTGCACTACTACCATTACCGAGAGAAAAGTAACATTATCAAGTTTCCTAAATAACTCATTACTTTAAGAATTAGACACTTTTTTAAGACGGGTCTGCGCAGAAGTTGAAGTACGTTATTTACGTTAAGTCTCCAAGAGAAAATTACAAATTTAACTTAGACTTAACGTAACTGAAATTATTTTTTTCTGAATTTTAGCATTAGCTTGGCTGCCGTAAAAAATACATTTAAGTTAATTTCGTCAACTTAACAGACAACTTCCCCCAGTATGACAACCGATGACCTTCCGGTGCCGCATGAGGAGGACACAGTCCTGCGGGCACATTCGCATGCGCGCGCATGCCCGCGTACGCACCGCGCACATAAAGAGTTAATTCCGAAAACTTTTTCTAGAATCGGCCCACCGGACACAGCCTCCCAACTCGATTGTTGACTTGAGGGACAGGGCCACCCCGGGGTCACTAGGTGCTGACCCCGACCTCTCTCGAGGCGAAAGATGTTATTGGAATCCCGAAATAGGACAGAGGGCCATTTATGAAACATTTCCATCGAAGTGTGGATACAAGGCTAAATAAATGCGCCGCGAAACATTAAGTTATCGGCGATAAGGGAGAACCAATTTCATTTGGTTTCCTTTTCAAAGCCTACATTCAGGAATTCTCCAGACTATCCGACACTGATACCGGTCCACACGCAGGAAAGACCATGGCGTATAATATAGCAGAAAAATATGAGGTGATGATCATTCGCAGTAATAAGAAAATCTCAAGTGTATAGAAGGCGAAAGATATTATAGCTGACAGGCGCCAATGCAATATACATGTTATATCTTGAAGGAAAGTCTCACGATGTGACTAATGAATAAAAAAGGAGAAGCGAGATAGAGCTACCGAACAAAAACAGAGAAACACATGCAAATGAAACTCACACGTATTCCGAATTACCGGTGGCCAAACCACCTTCCTCTGGGGAAAGAAGGAACTTGGAAGGAGTCATCCTTAATTTGAAATGACAAGTGAAAAGGAGAGGGGGCGAGGGTAGCCAGCCGGCAGTTGTGATTCGGAGGGTTGGGGCGCTGAAACGTGTCCTTTCTCAAGCGGGGAAGGGCGAGCGGAGACGAAGGAGAGGGTGGGAAGATAACCTGTTGTGCGTGCTGGCAAAACTGGAAGTACTCGTGTAGGTGACGCCGCGCCCGCTTCATACGTCCTGGAATAACAATTACGCCCGTACACACAAGTTTCACTTTACCCGAGCTAAAAACAAAATTTAATGCACACGTGCTGCTTCTCCAACACCTTAATTCTCACCAACAAAATAATTTGTGCAGCAAGCGTGTGAAAGCTCAGACAGGAATCGTTGTTGTGCGGAGACAAGTCGAGATAAGGCCAGGAGCAAGGCGGATGTTTTACTTCTCACCGAGGCCGCTGGAAGGCGACACCTCACTGATTGTCATCTGTCGTGTACATACCTTAAGCATGTCAGCGGTTGGAAAAGGAATCCAGTTTAAGAACCATTGCAATTACCGGGAACAAGCAAAAAAATATGTTTCTTAAAATGTCGGTAATGCATCTGAGTGAACATTTTCTTGGCAAAACTCCAAAAGTAAACACGATAGCCAAAAAGATAAAATGATATAAAGGTAAAAGCAGTCTTAAAAATCAACGCAAGTGACGAGATCCAAATGCCTTCTCGTTGATTTTTACAATTTCACGATACTTAAAAATCGCATATAAGTATATGATTCACACTAAAACGGATATTAATATATTTAACAATCATATTTCATTATTCTATTTATTTGACCTAAATAACGATTCTCAAAACGTTGCGTTTCCAAGGGAAAGGGAGGGAAGGCATCCAATACATTTGTCAGCCCGAATGATGATGATGCAAGGTAATGCTGGATAAATATTGCCAATCGAGCTCAAAAAGGATAATAAATTTCGGTCAGATTTTGTCATTCGAAAAGAAATCAATGTCTCTACTTGTGGAGAAAAAGTGGAGACTGATATTTCGAGTGGTTAATTCGACGGCACGATAATTACGACAGTGAAACATAGGCATGGAGAGAATGGAAGAACGTAGACTTTGAAAAAGTGGTATTGCAGGGGTTAATGAGGATATAACTAAGCAGAAAAGTGGTCACAAATGAAGGGGTACTTGTTTTTTCAAGAGCGAGAGAGAAAAAATATATCTTATTACGAGGAATGATACTGAGATAAGAACTCACGACAGGGAATGAGGTATTACGAGACAGGAAGAGCTACAGAGAAAAAACTACACAAGAAGTGTGTTCCGTTTAAGGCAAGGGCAGTAAGGGAACCCCTTAAGATACAATCAGCGGATGGGGAAGGGTAGGGATGGGATGTCGGTAGCGCGTGGACATGAAGACGCGAAATTAAAAATCCTATCCCCCAACCCCCTATGGGCAGAAAACGAAAGAGGGAGGGGTTTCTACTACTATTACTCGTCATTACATGTATCCCTTATCTGAGGCTTTCCTCTACAGTTCATCCCAATAATTCTCCCCCTTGTCGACGACCAACTTCATAAGATCATAGAATAATAGATAAGATAATCTATTGGTACCAACCAGAGTAATCCGCGAGGCTTGTTTTCGATTGGTGGGGAAATACAATCCACCTCCAGCGATAAACCGTGGGGCTCATGATATTCACACATATCAGGGTAATTTTTATTTCTTAATCTACTGGGGGCGTGGTAATCCAGTGGGTAGAGCGATAGGCTCTCACAAAAAGATCCAATTTCGATTCCAGAGCACACCTCTGGGCATCCTCAGCTTCACCCAAAATGTTTATTTTTATGGGAAGCAAATTTTTCTCGGAAACCATAGGCGGCTCAGTAAAATACACTAGGGTCCCCCCCTATTACCCTGTTATTGAGTGATATCACACTAAGTTCGGCTTAGTACTACTAGGTGAGCTGCATCCTCACCTTTCAAACCACCAACCTTCTGGTTGATTACTGTGGTTGGTTGCAGCCTACGAATTTAACGAAGGTTTCGGATGGACAGAAACTTAACACCGCTACATTTCTTAGCCTCGCTTAACGCCTGACACTGCACACTACAATAAACCCTTCCTCAATATGGAACGCATTTTAGATCCACCCTATCAAAAACGCCAATTCTTTTCCTCCCCATACCTCGCCTGCCTTATATTCTGTTAGTTTCGCCAATTCTTTTCCTCCCCATACCTCGCCTGCCTTATATTCTATTAGTTTTCGGCATTTCGTTGCCAATGAAACTGTCCTCACCCACTCTCCTATTTTGGATCTCTCCCACCATAACTATTACGTCATCGCTTGTTTTCCTTTTCGTCCATTTCACCATTTCCATTCTTCTCCACATCCACATCTCAAAAGCATCCAATCTAAGGGCATTGGGATAATAAGATGGGGTCAAATCCTTTCCCATAGGCCAGCCTGCTGTTTCTCAGGGTATTCTCTTACCCGAAAAAAATACACACTTGGGTGCTCTAATTTGACCAGCAATTGAACCCAGGCCATCCGGACAGCATCTTAGGGCTCTACCCACTATGACTACCGTGCCCCATGCCACTGGACGATAGTCATTACGAACATTTTAAACTTAGGAAAAGATTAAGAGCTCGATAAATTCCTCACAGTGGACATATTAAACGGGAGATATTGAGCAATACCGCCAGCTGCGCGAAACGAACCATTAGCTAGAAAACTGGATCGAGGATGATGAGTTAATCTGACGGAATGACATTCGGTTGATTAACTCCCAAAAGAAAAATTGGGCTGCCATGACACCTTACCACGCATTTGAATTGGGTACCCAGCGGTAGCTTTCCCAGCGGAGGGCAAAGAAACGATACGATAGGCTCGCACTTTTTGTTCATTACTTTCTTCCCCTCCCCCCTCCCATGGCCGACCTCTCACGTCACCTTTCTGAGGGATTTGGGGGGGGAGATGACTCGAATCTCCTCCACCTCTTAGGCAAGTGCGCGCTGAGCGTTGCGTGCCGAAGTTGCTTCAACCATTCCGGCAGAAGTCTTCTTTTGGAGGTGGCGGAAATTTAAAGATTGATTTCTTATCATGATTTTTCCCCGTGGAGAGAAGGAGAGTGTTGTTTAGGGAAATAGGTGGAGGGTGGGCGCACGCCTTCGGACACGATCGCTTTCGCAAACATCAGATCTCTCCGCAGCCAAATCGAGAATGTTCATCAAAAGAGAGGGGGGAGGACCATTGCAAAACACCTGAGGGTGGAAAAATGATCCTTTCTATCTCTCCCCCCTCCTCCTCCTCCTCTCCCTCAGGTCTCGCCTTCGATTCGAGCGCCCATATCTGCCAACAGCGAGAGAGATAGCGTGGACTGCGTAGCGAGGACACCGCGATGGCAACGAGGCGTGCTAGTAAACAAACAAATAAAACACGTCGCGCGCACCCGTTGCTCTAAGATGCACCGCTCGTCAACGGCCCGTAGTGAACAGTCGAGTAATCACGCGATCGTAGGTTCAGGGTATGCGCACAAGGGCGTAGCCTGGAATGATATGATGGGAGGGGAGGAGGGCAGGGCACCCACCTGTCATCATCCTACCTGGCACTACCCAGTAGGTGTGGAAAGAAACTTCCCGAAAACAATTTTTTATAAAATACTCTCTTTTGACCCTCAAGTGCTACGATGGATACGAAAACGATACAAATCTGTCAATATCCTGAGGCATTTGAATACTAAAGAAGTTGCAAAATAAATTAAACCTTGGTATTACCTTTCACGTAGATAACGAGTATGTTTTGATAAAATTGCAAATAATTTGGATTTTTTACACACTTTTTAATATCTTTAAAAAAACAAGTTTTTTGCGTGCAAAATTACGAAGAACATTTCGCCGAAAAAACCCTAAGATGAAAAACATGTCTTGGAATGTCTGAAAATATTTCCCTTCTTAAATTCCGCCTTTTTTCTAATGTGGTTTCGAATACAGTATGCACACCCAATTGAGATGTTCTCCTGTCATCGTCGACCTTCATTCTCCACAAGGAACGAAATGAGGAGGGCAAGTAGCGAGGATTATAGATTAAACCTCTTGCATAAATTGGATGCCTTTTTAGCAATGATGTTAAATGAGTATTATTAGCCCCATCGCACTACGGTAGGCGAGAGCTAATGAAAATAAAATCAGAGAGATTAAGTGTAGAACATAAAGATAAGTAATATGTCATTTTATCCACGAACGATAAGGGATAGGAATAAAACTGTCAGACCGTGATGAGGGTATAAATATTCGGGTCAAAATTAGTCTGGTGGGTACGTATTCAGCCCCAGCTACACACCCTAGCGATGGCTTGCAGGTTGCCAAAAAATACTCAAAGACCGCCCGGTGCGTGATGCACATGGCTGAGCGAATAAGATGAGCAGAGTATTTATTGTGGCAGGGTAAAAAAATTTCAGCCTCTTTTTATTAGGAGGAGGGGCTGGTGCAAACCCTTCCTTCCCTCTCCCAGGCTAAGCCCATGGTTAATGCATCCCAGTTTTAAACACGCCCAGTAACTTACCCCGAATTAAACGACTATTATTTAGCTCTCATTCCCCGCGCACTACGCCGCTCTGCATCATGATTAAAATTGTGCTATCATGCTTTGCGCACTAGATTACTCCGCAGTACAACGGAACTTGAGATGACCCCGCAAGTCTCATTTATTTTAATTCATGGAAAAGAGCACAAAGTTCTCGCATCAATTTCACGTGGAAAAGTTTTCGCTAGTTTTCCTAATTATCACCCAGTTTCGCAAACACCAACATCGTGTTTCTTTTGTCTTACGCTCCGCCACAGGTGTTCCAGCAGGTCTTCTGATTCTTGGACGAGTGGGGGAGTAGAGGAAGACGTGCGTTTCCAAGAGCGTTAGCTCACGTCTATAAATATTTTCTCCTCAAAACGAAACGATGTTATTCAGAGGCACGGCGAAAGGTCTTCTTTTTTTCCTCGAATTAATGAGACTCTTTATTTAGTTTCGCTAATGTTCCCTCAGACCCAAATGTCTTCCCGCATCCTTTGGCGCGTTTTGACTGCTGAGAATTCCCGATATAATTCTCTCACTAATTTCCTCTCTCCCTCTCCTCCCCACTCACACACGATCGACGTGATCCTCACATATTTGCATATGATATCACGCACGCAGACGGCTACACACACAATTATCACGGAATAATCCACGCATCCGCGGCGTCAAAAGAATAATTTCAAAGCCGAAATATAAAATGTTTCTTTTAACCTTTTTTTAATCTTAAGCTATTTAGGGACTTTGTTTGATATTTAAACAATAGGCGTGATAGAAAAGACTTTGATGTCGTTCCCATGGAAACGTATTTTATCTTGGGACTTGGTCAAAAAAAATTTAAGAGAGCACGGATGACCTTGGGAAATCTGAGGAAGGGTGTTGCGATGCAACGCCAACGTCACGTGACTTGGAAGGGACAGCTGTTCAGGAGGCTAACATTACGGCTCTGGGAGAAACCTCGCGTTGGTCCTTCGCAATTAAAATTCGAATTTTAACCCTAAACACTCTTATAACCCTTTAAATATTAAAACTGATTTGGGATCATACCTTTTAACTTTTCGCTGAATACAATAATTCGTGGCAGCAATCAGAAGGGGAATGTGGTATTTGAAATGTTAAGGATATAATATATCACCCCGTTCCACACACCTATGTGTGGAACGGGGTGATATATTATATCCTTAACATTTCAAATACCTTGCGAGCCTATCACGTCGACCGATCCAATCGACGACGTTGTTGTCCTCGATTATTTTCATTAAGATTTTTAAAATTAATGAATTTATTCAAGCTTGGGTTTGATTAATTGATTGAGCAGTAACTCCATTAAGTTGCCACATATATAATATCAAGAGTTAAACGATGCACACGTATGATACCAAAATAAACTTAATCCTTATGCCAGAAGATAGAAAAATGAAATACGGCAGACAATTCCTGAAATCAGTTACGTCAACGGATGATCCAGGCTTTAGTTTGCCAGTCTGTCAAGTGATTGAAAAGATTGCAGAGTGCATTGGAAAGTCTGTGCGATGGGTATGGAATAAGAATAAATGCAAACAAAACAAAGGTTAGTCGGGTTTCGAGAAAAGGAAATCTTAAGATAAATATTAAAATAGGAGCTCACGAACTACACCAACAGTTTACCTGCCATAAACTAAGGAACGGTTTACCCAATTTGGAAGTGTTCTGGACCAGAATGGTCAAGTGTTATTGACGTAAGGAGAAGAATAGCGTTAGGCAAAGAAGTATTCACAAAGAGGGCATTAATTACAGACACGTTGAGTACGTCTGCTATGAAAAGGCTCGTTAGAATTTTTATACTGAGCGTGGTATTTACGGTGCAGCTACATGGTTGTTGAAGGAAGATGATCGGAGTAGGTTGGCGGCTTTTGAAAGGTGAGTTTGGAGAAGGATGGAGAAGGTGAAGTGGACAGAAAGGAGAACAAATGAGATCCTGGGTATGGTGGGGGAGGAGAGGGGATTTTGGGAGAAATTAAAAAGAGGCAGGAAAGATGGATGCAGAGCATTTTGATTGACAGCGGGATGTTGAAGATTGTGACAAAGGGAAAGATGTTCGGCATTTGAGGAAGAGACAGGAGTAGATTAGGGATATTGGAGTGGATGAAGGGAGGAAGGGGGGGAGGATGCGGAATCGATGAGGGGCCTATTGTAGTGTTGGATGTCAGGTTATGTTTTTAAAGGAGATGTAAGGGAATTATCTCTGAGTAGTCAATCCAAAACCTACGGTAAATAACATTTTTAGATCGAATATGACCCCGCGCCACATATTGACAAAGCACTCTGAAATTCCAAGCTTCCAATGGAGTCCGATGGAGCACGAGAAATTAATACGTTAGTATGTCAGTATGAGGAAATGAATGGGTCGCCTATGATAACTCGCACTCTTCCAACTATATGGAGAATATATTATGACATAAGAACAAGCGTGGTGTGGGCTAGGAAAATTATAATGAAAACTGATTAGGAACTGCTTAATAATGTAAAAAATAAAGTTATCAGCGTTAGAGTTTGATTGATAGCTTTATGTCCACGTCAGCCTGAAGATTTCAGGGAAAAATATTCGCGACATATACAATCCTTTCGTGTTTTCCACTTCCGGTGATAAAACTTGAATAATTCACGCACTTGTTCTCCCATTCTGCCTTCTGAACATTTGAAATGGGATTGCATGGCAGATACACTAAGAGGGGAGGAATAACGAAGGAGAATCTTCAGGACGCGGGGGTTACGTGAACGGAGGAAGGGGAAACGCAGAGAGGATGCAAGGGAGGGGGGAAATAAGGGCGGAGGGGACAGACAGGCAGCAGGAAGTGGTCGGTCGATACGCCAGTCAGCCGGTCGCGGAGCTACGCTGAGAATGACCGGCAAATAAACGGGTCCCGTTCCGAAGCAGTATCAACAACCTCATTGGAGGAAAAACGGTGGGGCTCTATCCAACGGGGGGGGGGGGGGGAAATCAAAACTATACTTCGTTCGCATCAAGAAATGGGATGACGTCATTTACTGTAGTGGTGATGTCACGTTTCAAACTTGAACGCGCTCTATTTTCCTCGGGGATTCCCACAGAATATTATTTAGGAATCAAATGCTGGTGCGCTAACCCAACCCGCAATGGACCCTTTGGGTAAATTATGTGGATGCAGACTTTTATTTTTTTCATTTGTCTTTCAAGGTTCCCGTTGAGAATCTATTCATCCAAATTCCCAATTTATGAACCACGGCTATACAGAGCTCCATATTTAGATCTATTCCTCTTGCAGTCCGATTTACACGATGCTTATATTCAAGAGCTGTAATCAGGATACTTAAAATCGTACAGTTTAAAAAAATGAGGCAACCGCATTCGTAAAATGAGTACAATTCACTAGAAACTGCGGGAGATGCCGCGACAGTGACTATTTGAGTCATCCACTAATAAGCATTACAATGGGACAATTGCAGAGAGTAAAATCATTCGACTTGACAGGGATTCAAACCAGAATCCCTCGCTGTCCGGCCAAGTCCTTTAGCCAGTTAAGCTATCGAGGCTTCCTTTTACAATCCGAAATTTTGGGGGGTTTTGAAGACCAAGATGTTGTAGCGAAATACCGTACATACAATATCGCAGGCATTCGTAGCCATGCGCCACAGTCTACGAGATGAAAGCCAACTTTCAACACTAAGGGTGTTTTACCTTTTTCATCTTGACCGGGTTCGAATCCCGGTCAAGGTGAATGATTTTTACTCTCTGCGATTGTTGCATTGAGAGCAATTCGATTTTCAATGCTGCATTAAAACATCTCTAGAACGACATCCATTTCCTCGTGAGAACCATATACGGCGTCTGACATGACGACTACTTAATGGTTGTTTGAATTCGATCGTAAACACTGCCAACGGCGAAATCAAAACAAAGAATTAGCGCATGCGCGAAAGTGGAGATGGATCGTGTAAAAGGATTTATTTATCCAGGGCTCAGCACCGAGTCTGCATCCAATATATTTAATAACCTGATATAAGTAATTGGAAAAAGTCTTTAATGAGGTAGTCATGACGCCTCTAACTATTCCTGCGTTAATATGCATATCTAAAGAAAACTATATGCTACGCATCTCGACACATTCCTTGCTCTTATTACCTGGCTGACAAGTAAAATTCACGCACCGCATCTTGATGCTAGAGCTCAGTCCTTAATTCTATCAATAATAATTTCCTGTTTGATAGAAAACCGTGGATGTTTTAAGCTAATGTAAGGCTAGTTTCTTACTTCCTTGACAATTAAGAAATAAAAAATGAGGAATATTCTTCAAAACCATCGTCCGTTTTTAAACTTTTACGACAAACTAGGGGACACTGCTTAGCGACACGCGTGGAAACAGCAGAAAACAATAATGCGCACACATTTCCTGTGGATATTTACGTGAAAGATCAACGTCTCTGGATTGGAATCAAATTTCTCGTAAATAACCACAGGATATGTTAAGTACATAAATGTTCCTTCCTTTAAGTCTCCGGATTAGCCGATGAAATTGTTGCTAAGTTCAATTTCAAATTTTTTATGACGAAAATTGGAAAATTTTCCTCCTTTTTTTTCGCTCGCTATGAGTAAGTTGTTCAGAGGTATCCAACAAACGGAATCTGAGATATGGTCCGAGGAGGCAGTCTAATGCTACGTACCAGTTCACATTCAATCTCTTTCGGCTAGTATATCTTCCTCCTCCCTCTGGGACGTACATGACCGCTCAAGTGTTCCATTCGCATAAGACTTTGACCTTCGGGTCACATCGGTCCCCTTCCGAATCCGCGCATCTGTTTAAACGATATCATGGCGTCTTTCCCAGCGTCACCCATAGCCATTTTTTCCTCCCCGTTGCCCCCCCTCCCCCCAATAAACTCCGTCTCGCTGAAATGAGGCTTCCAGTCGCGGAAGGGCTTGCCCCTAGAGGAGTGGGGAGTGGTAGAGGGGGACGGAGTGATACGGGAGAGTGAGGCCGGATGCGTTCATGTTATGTTTTTTCATTAAAAAAATTAATCTCGTCTAGAGGCTGGGCTCGATGATGTCTTATTGCTACGGGCGACGGATAAAACGCAGCGAATAACCTTTTGTTCTATCATGTTTCCCAAGAGCTGTCATTTGTTACTCGCATTTCATTTTTTTCTGTCGCGACGGGACCAACCGATTCATCAGCGGATTTTACACGGACAACCAAAGTTAAAAAAAATGCAACTGCCAGGAACAGGCTGATATTGTTGCTGATACGCACTTGCAAAAATAATATTTCAGACTACCATTCCTTCCGTTTCGGCTGTTTGGTCATGATGCTTTTGTATAGAAAATGGCGAGAATCATTTGAAATGGCAAAGTTTACTTCTCCATCCTTCTAAATATTTAATTTTAGGCTTATCAATTAAATATTACTAATAACTACATGTATAAAATATGACATTTTTAGTCTTTCGATCAACAGTTAACGATATTATATTTCAATGTGGACTAGCTGGGGATCAGAGACATGGAAGATTGGAATAGTGGACCAGGGAAGATGAGAAGCTTTTGAAACACGGTGTTCGAGGAGAATGCTGAGGATTACGCGTTTTTGGATACACAAAGTGAGGGAAAGGACAATATGGAGAACTCAAAGACAAAGAACTAGATGGAATGAACACCCTGAGGCACAAATGGATTAGTTGAAAACATAATAGAAGGGTGGTTGGCTGCAGTAAACTTATCTTTGGAATTAAATAATGATGGTGATTTGTTGGAAGGTTATCCACCCAACATGTCTTTTGTATTCCAACTTCTATCTCGCCTTCCCTCCTCAATTTGCCATCAAAAATTGGTTTCGATACAACGACTTTGACAAGCGAAAAACTTCCTTCGTCTAATCTACATCCTGATTTAAATAGTCAGTTGCTCTAACTATTGGTGACATAACACCCCCTGCCACACGTTCCCTTTACGGCTTGCAGGAGATGACTTGCGATTAATATTTACCCTACCTGCACTGCGCGACGGTATGTAATAGGGTGTATTTGGTGTCTGGCAATTAGATTCAGAATCAAATAGTTAATTTACGGTAGCAAAACAAAATCATTACAATGGAATAAAATGTGTGGAGGAACCCCGTCCGAGGAACCTTAGGGGACCAGGCATTGGGAGTAATTGATGATTATAAACGCAGGTCATTGCTCCGCGAGTGAAGATTGGCCGTACACATGGGTGGGTCTCTTGCCTCTCCGTGGTCTCTCTCAGTCTCTCTTTCCAATTTAATGCGCGATGCCAGAATTATACCCAGTCTTGCGTCAGGGTTGAATTGGAATAGTTTGCATGCATCCCAAGAGGATGGCGAGATGAAGAGGGCAGAATGGTGGTCAAGAGTGGGAGAGTGGGGTAAAGGGTAGGCATTTTTCACGGAATGAGGAAGGGAGGAAGGAAGAAAGGATGCTGATGATAGTAATGACCTTAATTTTCGTGCTCCTTCAATGTCCCCCAAAACAAGGCCATTCCAATAGCGACGCAACGCCATTTGTTCGTTCATATAAGGCGGGCGGATTTCCATTCCATACTGTATAATTGGGAAAACAATTCTTTCTATGCAGGCATGATAGTAATATATTGGCTTATGATTACTACGTGCTCCAACCGCAGGGAGCGCGAAAATAGGTCCTCATAGGAGAGATGGGCGTGAAAATAAATATGGCGTCATTCGCTTTTCCCAGACCATGCTCCCCTCCGCCGGAGACCCGGGAACGAAACCGGGCTCTTGCAGCCGTGGCAACTGCCTCACGGGCACTTGCATCCATGGAAACAGCCTCACGGGCGCTTGCAGCCATGGCAACAGCCTCACGGGCACATCGTATCCATGGCAACAGCCTGAAGGAGGCACGGATATTCTGTGAAGGTGAGTAGGAGCAGAGGGAAGGGGGGAAGAGGATTTTTTGGTCTCTTTCTCTACCTCGCTGTAAGAACAGAAGAAATGAAGAAGTTCCCCCCAAGAGAAAGGTTTTCGAGGGAAGGGAGAGGGAGAACAGCTGATCGAAGGCGAAGGGAGTTAGGGGAGGAATCCTTTTCGAGGGGAATGGAGGGGAAAGTAGTACCACTCGCTGAGCACGTGCCCTGGCCCTCCTTCCCCTACCTCGCTTCCCTTCCTCATACCACTGCACTCGCCACCCCATCGCTGCTATTCGAGGATCCTTGGAGCGTTCTCCCACCCCGCGCTTCCGTTCCTGCTCCCCCCCCCTCCAACCTCCGTGTTGTTCCCGGAAGAGAGACCAACGCAGGGGCAGGAGGAATTTTCCACTGAGCGTGCCCCGACGCCCCTTACGAGTGCGGAATCCCTACCCTCAATCTACGTGATGCATGCATCTACAACTTCATCTTGGACTACAAGAACACGAGACTAGGACGTGTGGTCACCAACCATGAGAGTAATCGTTCACCGATGAGGGATGCCATTCGTGGGAAGTTCAATTTGTCTTATGTTTCCCAATGATGTATGATCTCTTTATAGTGCCAGGGAAAATTTATCCCTAAATTAACTGCAATTCTCGTCCCCCTTCCACCACGAGCCCCTTCGGTGAACCACGGGGTGCCATGAATTTGCGGAGCATTGGGCTAAATCTGCGTAGTATGGTGGGTGATATAACACCCCCTGCCACACGTTCGTTGAGACCATCAGCGAGGTACTGTGTAGGTGAACGTGACGGGTTTTGATCGTTCCAAGACATTAACGGATCGGATTATCTCTTCGTTTGCGAAATCCTGCGAAGGGCCCATGTATACTCATCGCATATTCAAGGACAAATGTAACGGACTCGAAATAGCACCCTTCTCTCTCTCTACTTGGCTTTCACATTCGGACATGTCGCCACTATTCGTTAAATAAAACCAAGGTTCCGTAATGATGCTATTTGTATAAAAAGACAAGTTTCCAACGCGTTGGTCACTCCGGTCACCCTGAACCCTGGAGACTTCTCCAAGACGCTGGGTGAAGGTGTTGTCAGTGGTGGGACAACCGATTACGAAAATACCAGGAAGCCGAATGAAGACTTCAACTAGAAGTGGCGGAAACATCAGATTAATAGATAGCATTCGACCGCCGTCACCGAAGACACTACAAAGATGTGCAAATGTAAAAGGCAGCAGTATCAACAACCTACATCTTACTAGATTAAAATCACCCTGGTGTCTCAAATTCAATTTACTTATGCGCGATATTATTAACTATGTGACGAAGCGGTGAACTGTAAAAAAAACATTATTTACAGTCCGTCAACAATCACGCCTTCACGCTGCGGTCAATCCTGATTGGTCCTTGTATACAACTCGTCAAAGATGCTAGTGTGCACCTTAAAATCTGTGACGCATTGGTTAACATTTCATACGATTACAATGTCGTTCCTTACGCGGCGCTCTTTGGCGCCATTCTTACGGCATCTTTCCTGCATACGAGGACGGATAAGCGGAGTCATAGCAGCCAGCAAGGTTCCACTACCTCCGGATTGGCGGAAACCCAGTGGGTACGTTTCCGGAGGGGGGGGAGGGGGGGGCGAAGGTAATCCGCGGTCCTGGGCATCAAAACCACAAAGAAAGAAACGCTAGGATTATAGTTCGATGCGGCCATCACGCGCTCTATGAAATGAAAAAACGTGTCAACTTCCGCATGGAGTGGTCATATGACGGAGGACAAATGGTCGTCGACAGTCGCTATCTAGGGGGAAGTTTTTTGAGTCACGGTTTAGATAAGCCTCCGTGGTCCGCCCCCTATGTCTTCCTCGTCATCAAGTTGTGCTCCTTTCTCTCTCTCCCAGGCTATCTCGCGAACTGTTCATATGCACACCCTCGTGACACGGAATGCTGGCGGAAGCCCGTTTATTCCCCTTCGCGGAAAATAAAAGTCTGAAAGCGCGGAGGAGGAGGATGGGTGGTAGGGGTCGTCAGTCTCAGATTTCGGCAATCTGCAAGTAACGAAGGGGCGACGAAAGGAGGCAGGGGAGAGATTCGATGCTTCCGAATATGCTATGGGATCCTCACGAAGTTAGATTGACTGCCGAATCGGATCGCGTGCAGCGTAGAGGTGCTACATTTGTTGTTGCGATAAATTGAGCAGCGTATCCAAAATATTAGAGCAGCTAGGCTGGGAATCACTCACGGAGCGAAGGTTAATTTACAGTTCAAATCTCCTGCAGAAATTGGAAGGATATCTCTTCAGCAGTGATGTTTAAAATACATTATTATCCCCATCGTATTACGGTAGGAGATATCATACCAATAAAATTAAACAGATTAGGAGTAGAACGGATAGATTTAAGATGTTATTTTTTCCAGGAAAAAAATAGGTACCAGAATAACATTGCCCGACCGCGGTAGGGGTAAAAAATATGAGAGTCAAAATTAGTCTGGTGTTTATTTTACCCCTGCCACACGCCCGAGCGGTGGCTAGCAGGATACTTAACATAAAACAAAATACTATTAACTAAACCGGGCATGGCTACATTCGAAACATGATGACGAAGATTGCCATCACATACCTACTCCCGGAATAATACAGCGAAATAGACAAGACACCGTTACGGACAGGTTCTAAATAATCGAACCCAAAACCACGGAAAAAATAATTTTAAAAACTTTTACACTAGAATTAGATGAATTGGTTAAGAACATCAAATATTGTGTGGATGATGTACCTGTAAATACGAATGCATAATATTGTGTGGATGATGTACCTGTAAATACGAATGCATAAGCATGAGACTTGTTTGAATAATGTGGGCTAATGTGTGTATTAATCTAGTGTGAGAAAGAACTAATAATTCTGCATGTTTGACTGATAGCCCAACACCCTCCGCCAATTGCCCTTGCGGCAGCTTGAGGTGTATTCTGCAGATGCGGGTGAAACCAAATGCCATCATGTGACATTTCAGTAATTCAGCGAAGAGATCGATTTTGGAATGGGGTTTCAAATTGAGATCAAATCCTCGCTAAAACTACCACAGTTTTAAAAAAAAATTATTTTTCCGTGGAAAATATGTGGAATCATCCACACTTGACGCAACCGATGACTCTCATCATTTCCCAGGATGTTCATGCACCGACAGACGAATGAGAACGGTTGCCAGTAGCCACCAGCCGACTTTTAAAATATTAAAGCCTCTGAATATCACAAAATTAATCGAAACAGTCGTGGAAGTAATTATTAGAACCGAAAATTGGTCATCCACACTGCAATCCAGCGAAATCTTTCCAAAATTAGTTTCGGTAAACAGAAATGACTGTGTAAACAGAATCGGGAGCGGTGTCTTTATGGAAGTTGAAAAAACTCTTTCGTGAAAACGCCTGGGATAGTTTCAGATAACGGTTCTTAAAGTGTTTGTTGTTCAACTAAAAGTCCCGAATCCGAACGGATCTACGTATACGCATTTTACAGGCCACCGCCCGACGACAGAGTTAATTGATCGGTAGTACTACTACTTTTAGGTTCATTTCAATTTTGGTCGTGTGTTGAGCTGAGTATTCTGACTCCTAACCGTCAAATTCCACCGTACATGATTAACTCGTCCAAAATCTTTCCACTGCCAACGGCGCTTGCTTGCAGCAAGCACGATCGTGAGATAAGAGAGAGGAATGCTAGATAAGGGTGGAACAGGGGGGTAGATAAAAATGAGACATTTTGAACGGAATGCGAGAGGGAGGAAGGCAGAAGCCATGCTAAATATTAAGGATGGAAGGACTTATGTCGTCCGTTCAATGGTATCAGACTCTTCAACCTATGAGTGAAATCGCATCTTGAAAAATCTGACGAAACTTTCGTGGATTTCACCAACTTTATTGCAGGTTACACATCATATTTGCGAAATCAGCGGGCACCTTCACGTCTTCTTCACGCATAAGACGGAAACAGGTCGTACCGCAATAAAACGTGGTGAAATCCAAACACCCTTTTCTTAATTCTACTTATGTATGTCGCGTTTATTAAGTGTTCGTAGGGACATGTTGGGCGGATCTCGGAACACATGGAGTGCTTAATTAAGTTACAGGGTTCATCGAAGAATCGAGACTGCAGCAACATGATTGCTACCATATAAGCCACAGGTAAGGTGTCTGGCAGCGGGTGTGTTCACCACAGCAATTCACAATACTAAAACAGAAGTTCCAGCTTACTACGTAATCTACGCTTATACGTAATCTCGTATTGTTCGATTCATCGATCAGATCTCTACAAAAACGGAGATCACATAATGTATAGGGTTTAAAAGAAGAGGACATATTATTTTTTTAATCTGCATTAAGATGCATAGTGGAACATGATAGAAATCTATGCATTCATACCCAAAGATTAAGGTTATATTTCACAAGGCCAAATTAAGTAAATTATCAATCATATTTCAAATTAACATTTTTATTGCCGCTGTCAAAAAAATGAAACTTCTTTGAGAACCCCCTGTGAAATATATGCCAATGATAATCGTTGCATGAGAACGCGCTCACAGATACAACCAACTACAACCACATCCACATCTTTGGAATACGAAGACGCTGTCCTCTTCCACGTTTTCGCCTAGCCCACACCTTAATAGAGTGATTGATGTCTTAAGCACTCTTCCAGGGTTAACTTAGTTGACTAACCAAAAGGGTAACATAACAACTTTCTTGCAAAACAATATCTATAAAACTTTTAACAAAATTTAACATTATGTAATATGGTATAAGGAAGGAACAAGAGAACCTCACGTTAGTCACTATGAAGCCACAAGTTTTCATTTACCTCCACTCTTCACGCTTAATTCAATGGCGCGGTAGACTTGGCCCTTTCAACTGGGAAGACAATATCTTCTTCCTTTTACGTTTTTTATGTGCATATACTAACTGATGCAGCACTTTTGTACATGGGCTATCGTGTTGTCTCTTATCCAGTGAGTGAGTGAGTATTACCTGGTATCGGGTTATAGGGCACTTGAATCGGCCAACAACTGTGCCCATCTGTCTTCAGAATATCATTTCTTACTTGTTCTGAGTCGCCATTTTTTAAAACTGTTTGAGAGAGAGTAGAGACTGATACTTCGTGGAATTCCATTACTTAAAATGAACGAGGAAGAATCAGAATAATATTGCGTTTCCGCAGAGAAGTTCTATTTTATTTTATTTATTTTTTAATACCCAGAAATCCACCGTTTAGGTGCGTGGCAGAGGTATAATACACACCTGACTAATTTTGACCCGAATATCGTAACCCCTACCGCGGTGGGACAATTTTTACCGTCGACTACTTTCGCTAGATTTTAGCATCATCATCTGGGACGATAAACTAGATGAATATTAAATTTTACTCTGTGGAAACGCAAATTCATTTGATTTTTCCACCAAGTCTATTAACATCATTTAAATAAAGGTCGGTAAATGCCGTTTGGTTAGCGCTATCGCAATTTCTTTTATACATGGTGTTCCACATTGTCCTTTTTTCGTGAGAGCGACATGTATTTCCATCACAAGAACTCACTAGCCCTTTGACCTACTTCTACTCGGTTCTTCCACACTCCCTCAAACCATTCCCACCAGTCTTCTCGCACGCAACGGCTTGGCGATTCGAATCAATCGAAGAGAGTTATTATTTCACTGAGATATTCTACTCGTCCATGGAAGAGGTCGCGGGGGAAGCTGTGACGTGACCTCAGCAGAGACGAAGGCTCTCTCTCTGTCAAATCTGTGACCTTGAGAGAAGATTTCGTCCACGCACTCCTTATGAGAAGACGCTCAGAAAAATTCCTTCACTTTACGACGGCGGGCCGCCCGCGGTTGCCACGATACGTCCTTCACTTGAGTTCGGCCTTAGCCTTCACCATGGTTACCAAACAGCCCTCGTCTCCTCTTAAGGTCATGGCACGCTTGAATGTTTTCCCAAAGAGAGAGAGGGGGGAGAGGAAGGGAAGTAGAGGGAAGGTAGAGGGGAGGAGGAAGGAGGGAAGAGGGGGGAGTATAGGTTGATGGGAGGGGAAGTAGGGGAGAGTGCGTACGGGTATGATCGATCGGACGCCGCGCCCTCTACCTCCCCCCTCCCTCCCTTCCCGAACAACCCCTATCTCACATCCCCCGTCGTCAAGGAAATTCGCAGTGAACTGCAGCCGGAGGGCTTTCACCCCAGCTGTACCCAAATGAGCAAGGGACGGATGTCATTTATGTTCTACGAGAACAAGCCGGTATGTCAGTTGAAGTGAGTAGGTTGCTACAGGCCAATTTGAGACAACTACGGAAGGAAAAATATTTGTTGTGTTGTCGGCACCCTCTCCGCTTAAGTTTTCCTTTCGTACGACAAACGATAAGGGTTTTGTTTCACAACTGCCGACAACTTATTTCACCAATTAAGTACATGTATAAAGAATTTTTACTTAGTGTTCCTGCAAGCCGAAAATGATGTCATTCGCTGGAAACCATTATCAATTTCATATTAATTCTTCGATAAGGAGGTGTTAATGTAGTACTTTAGGATTTTTCTTCCTGGAGATATGAAACGATTTCGACGTTCGCCATATTTCGGGAGATTGATCCATCGGCAACGATGGATGGGGTTTCCATGGCGACCAAATTTAATGGTGCACATTCTAAATATAATTTAAAAATTACAAAATGGGAGGACGTTCGATAAATTTCTCACACGAAGTAGCGTAAATGGCGGAAAAAACCATACTTTATTTGAATAACGGTTCAGACGCCGCGCCAGTAGGTCAGTCCTTTAATTTGCGAGATAAATACAAAATTGTACTCCTCGAAGATCCATGAGACTAAATTATTTTGAGCAGAGATGAACGATAAGGATTATGGATTCTTCAAATTAAAGGAAAATTTTTTTTCAAAAAAAACATATCACTTTATTTAAATTTTTCACCAACATTTTTATGCAACTAAAAGTATGAAGACGTGTGAGATGTTGGGTGTAAATGTGAAGTTAGGTAAATTAATTAATGTTAATGGAGATTTCTAGTTTCCTTATTATTGACTATAGGAATCTATATAACTTCAAAACGAGAAGTGCGAGTAATATTGCTCCTTTTAAATTAGCATTGCTTCTAAATCTCATGATTATGCTCTCATTCATTAATTTGAAAAGAACAGTTGAAATTATTCTCATAATGAATTCAAAAACTTCACCTTTTCACTCAAATCTTCCTCGAAGTCGGTGACGTGAAGATATGCACCCGAAAATGGTTGGTGGATTAATACCCACCCCATTTCATCAAAATCCTTTGACCCGTTTTCAGATTAAAAACTTCCTCAATTGATCGTATTACAGTATAAGAGACCATTTTCTGGGAGAGCGATTTTTTCCCGAGATCTTTCTCTCTCTCTCTATCCCTTATTCTCTTTCTCTTTTTAAGACGTCTCACGATGAGGAAACCAAGTGAATGAAATGTCTCACGAATTGAAGAGGCTCGCGGAGAAGGAGATAGCAGGATTGGGAGCCTGTTTCATCCGGTTGCAATGGGAACGAATGAAGGGCGTTTTTTATCGGTCGATTGGTGGAAACTGCTACCCTGAACGCAGGTGCGGGGGTGGGGGAAAGGGGACGTACTTTCAATCGCGAAAAAAACACTTCACAAGGACGCGTCACGTGATGGGCAACAATGGTTGGTGCGAGATTAAGAGATATTTGATAGAGGGGGGAGAAAGGACTTAAGATTTCTCGGAACTCGGAAAGGGGGGAAGAGGGAATTCTGGGAATGACAGTGCAGCATGCGCCTGACCCCACTCCCTGCCGACGCTATGCAAAAAAGGGTCTCTCAGGGCCCATTAACATGACTACATCACACCTTTTCGCCCATGTGAGACGACGAGCCATTATTTGCTAGAGCGCCCTTGGGGTTGTCCTTTATGGAAAACAGGCGAGGTTTGGGAAATTTGACAAGATAAGGGAATCTATTCAAGCTTACGAGCCAACGAATCAAAATCAGTTTCAAAATAATTTGAAATCTAATACTTATCATACGTCACTGTTTACATTCCCAAAAAACCATTTAGGTTTCATCGAACAAACAGCGGGCCGATCACACCTGGTGCTTGCACCCCCTGCCACACACCTTTTTGGTGGATCATGGGGTATTCATGTCGACGTGAAACAGAAGTCTTATGCTATTTGCACGGCATACGTTGGGAGACAATTACAGCGCAAAGATCACACGCATGGCTCATCAGAAAAGTACATAGTAATTCGAGTATAATTTAAGCACAGCATTATTTTGGTCGGCGGGAAGAATAAGGGAAATTGACTACTGAACAGACTTATTTGCGACAAATCGTAAATCCCGAATATCGTAATCACCATACATTTAAATGGATGGTTACTTGACTCCCCCTGCCACACGCCTGCCGAGTGGCGGGTTGCAATGTAACATGTTGATGTGAACGATAGTTGAACATGTTTTATGGTTTCAAACCGCTCCTGTGTGAGAAAACCACAACACCCTTGGTTAGGTTATACTATACATCGCGATTGGTGATCGCAGTCACAGTCATGCTAATGTTTGGATTGGAATCGCAACGAATACTTTCATTAGCCCCTTGGACTCACAAAAGATTTCGTTTCACGATTCCACAATTACAGGGAATTTTTGCAAAGAGGAAGCGACACGGAATACACCAAAGCTTATCCAATTAGCGAGCGATACTGTAACGACCGTCCTCTCTTCTGGTGAACCGTCGCCTCGATCGCAATCTTCTAAATATCCAGTTCACACGCAAATTCCCAACACCAGCTGTTTTCTCATACACGACTCAAGAGTTCTGTCTCGGTATATACCGATTCACTAGACAAATTACGATCGAGGAAGCGAAAACGTCAGAAATTGCCCATTGCGTGACCTTTGCGATACACACACACACTAGGGTGGGTGATGACATCCGTCGGGTCATCCTGAAATCGACCGACGAGTGACCCACAAAAGAGCGGCGGAGCCTAGGAGTCACTTCGAAATTCACTGCCCGATTACACAAATTTCTTACACGCATCACTCGAGAACTGTGGATTATATTCTATCACACAGTTTCTTACGAATGGCTTAAGCACGTTTTGTTACCGAAACGCTTTTCTATTTAAAGTAGAAAAAATATTTTTACAAACACGCGCGAGATGTCAGTAATTGGGTGATAAGAAACGTGCCACAAGGAGAGTTTCCCAGGGCCACAAAAATAGAGCCCGTCCTCCCTCGGACGGGCCGGCGATATCGGTCACGCTATCACACATTAGCCTCCTAACGTGAGCGACCCAAACCAGAAAACAAATCACTTCAACTCCATCCATCGACCCTAAAATCACACACACAAAATCCACGGAGGATCAACGCCTACAAAGAAAACGACCACTATCTCGTAACAAAAACACTCCCTTCTTATTCGTCACTTAGGAATGAACAATGTCACAACACTACAAAACCCTATTAGACCCTCGACAGTAGACACAACCAAACATCAACCATCATCATAATGGAGTCCGGCGGGAGAGTTGATTGTGGCTGTGGCCGTACTCAACTGTTGAAAGACCTCGATCGTTGCGTTTACATACCGTCTGTTTCTCACACAGTCTCAATTAATTTGAGCATTCGAACCTTAGAAGGTCGGTATAAAAAATTAGTCTTCATTCTCAAACATATGCCAAGCCAAATTATACCAGTTGCAATGGATTCGTACTCATGCAAATTAACATTGAAATTCGACCGACGAGTCCTCAATCAACAATCGTACATACAATTCATAAGTTTATACACATCGCAATAAGAAATTCAGGCAATGATGCTCCGCCTAAGAATTCCACAACGAGTGTTGGAATTCTTAGACGGCCCTAAGAAAAGGCCCCAGATAATGTTCCATGCCCAACTTCCAGGAAGATTGTCCGCGCGAGTAAGCATAAGAATGGCGTCTTGTTTGCGAGAGCACCACTCGACGCTTAATCCACATTTAAATCATGAATAACATACGTCCGAAGTCCAGGGCCACGGGAGGGAAGAATTGTGTCGCTACCGACGTTTGGGGGGGGGGGGGGAAGGGGCGCTGTGTAAGGTTATCTCTCCCCCTCGTGGTCGGTTAAAGGTCATCGAACTTAAAAACCCCACTTAAGAAAGGGGAAGAGAATCGTAAGATGCATTTCGCTTCCCGGAACATCGTTCAGTTTAATTAGTAGAGTGCAGTAGTAAGTACGCGGCCTAGGGGTAAATACGTACACATTATATATGAAATATATATATACATATATATAATATATAAAATATATTAACATATATTAAATATATATAAAATATATTATGTATATACATATATATAATATATAAAATATATTATATATATATAATATATAAAATATATTATATATATAATATATCCCACGCAGCTAAGGTTGTTCTCAGGATTATAAACAAAAGGATAGAGAGTAGGGCAAATGATTACTTAGGGGATGATCAGTTTGGGTTTAGGAAGGGGAGAGGTACGCGTGATGCCATTGCAGTAATGAGATTATTAATCGAGAGGAATATAGAATACAACCAGGAGGTATTTGCCTGTTTCGTAGATTTCGAAAAAGCGTTTGATAGAGTAAATTGGGAAAAACTAATGAGTGTTATGCAGAAAATAGGAATAGATTGGAGGGAAAGGAGGCTAATCCGCAACCTGTACATGTCTCAGACTGCTCAGGTGCGGGTGGGAAACGGGGAGTCAGGATGGGCAGTGTTAGGAAGGGGTGTAAGGCAGGGTTGCCCATTATCACCGTTGCTGTTCAACCTGTACGCAGAGGAAATGATCAAAGAGGCATGGGAAGAACTGGAGGTAGGAATGAAAGTGGGCGGGGAATTCGTAAAATCAGTTAGGTTTGCTGATGACCAAGCTTTAGTTTGTCAGTCAGCCAAGGGGCTGCAAGCATTGCTTAGTGAATTGGAAATTCAGTGCGACAGGTATGGGATGAGAGTCAATATTAATAAAACAAATGTTATGCGATTTTCTAGAAAGAAAAAGGCCAAGCTTAACATTAAAATAGGAGGGCAAAAGCTAGAGCAGGTAGAACAGTTTACGTATCTCGGTAGTGTTCTGGACCAACACGGTCAAAGTAGTAGGGACGTAAGGAGAAGAATTGCGCTAGGCAAAGAGGCTTTCACAAGGAGGAGGGAGTTGATGACAGGGACTTTGAGTAAGGATGTTAAGAAGAGACTCGTAAAAACTTTGATATGGAGCGTAGCTATGTACGGAGCGGAAACGTGGTCATTGAAGCAGGAGGATAGACGTAGATTGGAGGCTTTTGAAATGTGGGTGTGGAGAAGAATGGAGAAGGTGAAATGGACAGAGAAGAAAACAAATGAGGAAGTACTTGGTATGGTGGGCGAAGAGAGGGGTTTGTTGGGAGCAATCCTATGGAGGCAGGAAAAGTGGATGAAGGGGGTTTTGACCGGCAGTGGGATGTTGAAGACTGTGATAGAGGGTAGAATGTTGGGCAAAAGAGGAAAGGGAAGGAACAGGATAGGGATGTTGGACGGGATGAAGGGAGGAAGAAAGTACTCAGAGATGAAGAGGGACCTGATATAGAGTAGGATGATGGATTTTGTGTTTAGTTAGGAGTAATAAAATATTTGTGGTAGTTGTGTCCATCCAAAAACCTACCTTAACCGGTAGATTACTTAAAAAAAATATATATATATATATAATATATGTAATATATATAAAATATATAATATATATAATATATATTATGTATATAACTATATATATAACTATACATATATATATATATATATATATATATATATATATATATATATATATATATATATACACACACACCATAGAAAAAATTATATTAACACAGTAATCAACCCGAAGGTCGGTTTGACAGGTGATGTTAGAGTTCAACCAGTACTAAGCCCGACGGCGTGTGAAATTCACACATCAGGGTAGGGGGGCCAGTTCCTTTCCCTGTGCCGGTTATGGTTTCCCAGGAAGACCTGGTACCCGAAAAATCACACAGCTTGGATGGAGCTACAGGTGCCCAGAAGGGCTCGCCCGGAAATCGAACCCGAACCCTCAGTTGCCCAACGCTCTACCCCTGGACTACCGCGACCCCCTTACATTATCTCGGATTAGGAAAAACGATCGAAACGATGATTGTTGCCCTAAATTCTACCCCTACACTTCAACAAGGCGGCTTGCGAAAATTAAAATGAATGCGGATGCCAGCGTCGAACTAGAATTATTTGTACTAATTCACTATTTTTAGTCGCGCCTGTTATCCTACTAATAGCGTCACACAACTCGGGACTACTCCGTAACACTGCGAAAAAGAGTCGTCACGTGGACTATTCTTTTCCCCGCAACCTGCTCAATTTGGAAATTATGGCAATTTTTTTCCAAACACTCTCCATGTAATACATTTAGCAAATCTAAAAACGCGAAAAAATAAGTTTTCATTCGTAGTTTTCCCCAATCACGAAGATCCACGTATATACAGTGTGTAGTTTCCTGAAGGCTACAGGGGTTCCTGATGTACTACGGGAGGAGTTATCATGTAAATAAAATTAGGGAGATTAAGCGTAGAGCTGATAGATTTAAGATGCCTTTTTCCCACGATTGATAAGGGATCAGAATAACGTTTCCCAACCTCGCTAGAGGGGAAATGTATTTTTGGGTTTTAATAGTGCGTGTGTGACCACCCTCTGCCACACACCCTAGCAATGGCTTGCAGATTACCATGCATATTTGTGCGTATGTTAGGCCCGATTACAATGTGACCAAGGATCACAGTACTTGGTCCTATCTATGCACTTTCCCCTTCCCGAAGTCGGTAGACTTCAGATTTTCTTTGCCAACAATTCCTATATACATCTTACAAATTTGATCAGAGATTCCTCTGCCGAAACCCAACTGGTGCTATCATTATTCATCTAATAAAATCTCCAGGCTGTCCGTTGGATGGAAAGATGACACTGAAAATTGACCCCGCCATATCCCAACCGGTGTAAAACCTTGCATGCGGAATTAAATGAACTCCAACTCCGATGGGAATGCCATAAAGTGCGAGCGGAAAACGCTTTGGGCCCTCTAGATCGAGAGAGGTATGTACTTCGAACAGTTTTGACACCACATCCCTAATCTTAACGCATATTTAAAACATAACGATTGTATTTTATCCGCGTACGCCAAGAGATCATAAGAGTAGTTCAAATTCCATTCCTCTAAGGGCCGGGTGGACAAGATATTTTGATTTATTGGTAGTGTTTATGAGACTATTTACCTATCACTACCAACGACAGTACAATAAAACAATTCCACCAGACTAGAAGATGTTTCCGAAGGAGTACATGGATTAGCTCGGGCCCGATATTTCTCTTTCTTAGAATACATATCTACCGAATCAATTTTGGACGGGGAGGTTCCCCATGACTGGAAAATAGCTAACGTAATTCCTATCTTCAAATGAGGAAATAAACTGTACCCAAGTAATTACCGACCTATTTCCTTAACATCTCGCCTCTAGTAAAAATCCTAGAACATATCACTACTAGAAACGCCATGATGACACTCATCAACACTTAAAACCTTATATACCAGCGAACAACATGGATTCAGAATGGAGAGTTCAGGCGAATATCAATCGAGGCTTTTCATACACGATATCCTGCGATCGAGGGAAAAAATAAAACAAGTAAATGCGATTTCATTGGATCATTAGGAGGCCTTTAATAGCGCCGCCCCCCACACGACAAATTAATACAAGAGTTGCGAGGATGCGGAATAAACGATACTGCATTACACTGGATTCAGGACTTCATCATATGCATGAATTATTGATAATGCTACCCTACCAACACCTGCCAGACGTCCTAGGGGAGGCTCGCGGGATATTGTGTAGAACAGTTCGTCTCGCACTATTGGGGTGCCAATTATAACTGTGGAGCAGGTGAAACGGCTTGTAACCTATGTTACTTTTATCTGTGGAGCTGCGTGGAACTCTACAATCAGTCCCTATCGATTTAGTGATTGGCAAACAACGTGGTGTGCAATTCAACACCGCGCCGCTCGCTTACCCTTGCCAAGGAGGAGCGTGTGGCAGAGTGTGTTGGAATATTCGCCAATAGTAAGTAGAGCCACGGACATGAGACATGGACAGTTCACATTTGTCGTTTAAACTTGGATAGTTCACAGAGAATAAGGCCTTTCTCCTTCTCTTAAGTGGGATTTCACTGAGCAAGTTAATTAAATGGGATAAAAGAATCTGGTGGTAACATATTCCTTCCCCCACCCTACCGATTCCGCACCGATATTTTCGAAGTGCGGGAATTCCTCGTCTTGTTTTGATCCAGCCCCATCGTTTAACCCTGTCCTCATTCCAGGGAAGAATGGCGGGGGCGGCAACAATGCAAGTGCACCCTTCTTCCATAGCAACGGCCCAAACACGACGAGAGTTACCGCGCTTACTTTTTCTCTCGGAGCGTGGTTTTTCGCGGTATTATCCTCAAGCGCGAGGGGAAGTAATGGTCAACTTATTCGAACACGCACACACACACGAAATATCAGACAACGTTAACAATTACTTCCGCAGACGATAGGCGAGAGAGTGTGTGAACAGAAATCCGCTCGACTTCGGAGCAAAACATCTCTCATGGAATGTTGACTCACCTGTTCCTGCTGAAGGTGAAGATGAGGGAGAGTTTCTCTCTGCTCAGTTTCCCAGGGCGGCGAGCTGCCTTAGGGGAGGGGAAAGCGGGCGGTTGGATGCAAAGGGTTGTCCTCCCTCAGCTGATCAGCGGTCCACCTCTTAAAACGCAGCCTCCCTACCTCGTTCAGAAAGTTTTGATTCAAGAGCTGATTTTCTACCTCTCGTTACGTCTCACTACGAAAGTCGAAACTACAATTGTGACTGTGGAAGGCGACGCTCGGTCGTTTTATCCCCCGTGGTAGTTGCGCGCGCAGCCGTCGAACAGCGGACGGGCAAGAGAGGGGGCGGGGAGAGTTAAGGTTTGGGGGGAGGGGGCTAGGTAGTGTAGAGGGGAAAAGGACGACACTTGGGGAAGGAAAGGGCGACCACGCGGTGGTGAGACCCTAAGAGACCTCTCCTGTTTGTTTCCGAATGTGACTGCTAGAACCATTAATAAAGTCATCAACGCACGAGCAGTTTTTTTCCACTCCAATCATAAGCCCAGCCATATATTTAAATACACCTTTAAAAAGGTTGCATCAAGACGTAAAGTCATATTGATGAAATGTCCTAATTTGTAGCCATTAATGTAATTCCATAGAATGACGTAGATGAAACAGGGTCTTACAATCTATTTTTTCAATTAAATTTGGCGTGATATATTCAAGGTTTTATACATTCTCTTAGGGCTGTGGGGGAAAATAACAAAAGAATTAAACATGATGAATATGGTGCAGAAATAATATTTCGTTTTCACGAAAAACTGATTCTTTGTGCTCAGTTATATATGTATATAATAGTTGCTCAGTTATGCTATAGTTGTATTAGTGTTAACATAAGAAGCGCCTACCCTCATTTGCATTAAATGATGTTGAATAATTTGTCGGAAAATTCAGACGAAATAGCACAATTGGCGGACCCGAACAGGGACCAAGTCCCAAATAATTGTTAGAGCACATTTCAAAAATTAATAAGTAGTTCAGATTGATAAAAAAACTGGAAATTCATATGATATTTTTCGTTTTG
Organism: Hetaerina americana; assembly: GCF_022747635.1. Taxonomy (NCBI): domain Eukaryota; kingdom Metazoa; phylum Arthropoda; class Insecta; order Odonata; family Calopterygidae; genus Hetaerina; species Hetaerina americana. The sequence continues at coordinate 6,716,168 of NW_027286874.1, read as the reverse complement.
TACCATCATGCCACGTATTAATTTTGCAGGACTCTTTCAGAGCCGAATTGAGGGTTTCAAGGGAAGATTTGTCGGAATTTGCTGACTTTAGTCTCAACCCAGAGTTATTGGAGTTCAATTGAATAAAAGTGCTGTGGCTCATTTCTATTCCATCATTTTTCCTATACCAAAGGACTAATGTATTATTATAAAGTAATCTACCAGTTAAGGTAGGTTTGCATGGACACAACTACCAGATAAATATTTTGTGGATACTAACAAAAAACAATCCATCAACCTACTCTGCATCAAGTCCCTCTTCATCTCGATGTACTTCCTTCGTCCCGTCCAACATCCCTGTCCTTTTCCTGCACTTTCTTCGTTTGGCTAACATTCTCCTCTCTATTACAGTCTTCAACATCCCACAGCCGACTAATAAGCCCTTCATCCATTTTTCCTGCCTCCTTTGGATTTCTCCCAACAAAAACTTCTCCTCGCCCACCATACCAAGTACTTCGTCATTTGCCTTCCTTTCGGTCCATTTCGCCTTCTCCATCCTTCTCCACGCCACCTTTCAGAAGTCTCCAATCTACGTCTATCCACCTGCTTCAGTGACCAGGTTTCCGCGCCGTACATAACTGCACTCCATATCAAAGTCTTCTGGTTTTTCTTAACGTCCTTGCTCAACGACCCTGTCATCAACTCCCTGATCCTTGTGAAAGCCTCTTTGCCTAGCGCAATTCTTCTCCTAACGTCCTTACTACTTTGACCTTCTTGTTCCAATACACTTCCGAGATACGTAAACTGTTCCACCTGCTCTAGTTTTTGCCCTCCTATTTCAATGCTTAGCTTAGCCTATTTCTTTCTGGGTACTCGCATAACATTTGTTTTATTAATTTTGATTCTCATCCCGAATCTATCACACTGAATTTCCAATTCACTCAGCAATGCTTCCAACCCCTTGGATGACTGACAAAATAAAGCTTGGTCATCAGCGAACCTAACTGATTTTACGAATTCCCCGCCCACTTTCATTCCTACCTCCAGTCCTACCCATGCCACTTTAATCGTTTCCTCCACATATACGTTGAACAGCAACGGTGATAATGGGCAACCCTGCCTTACACCTCTTCCTAACACTGTCCAACCGGACACCCGTTCCCCACTTGTACCTGAGCAGTCTGAGACATGTACAGGTTGTGGATTAGCCTCCTTTCCCTCCAATCTATTCCTATTTTCTTCAATATACTCATTAGTTTTTCCCAATTCACTATTCACTATTCACGAACGCCTTTTCAAAATCTACGAAACAGGCAAATAAGTCCAGATTGCATTCTATATTCCTCTCGATTAGTAATCTCATTACGGCAATGGCATCACGCGTACCTCTCCCCTTCCTAAACCCAAACTGATCATCATCGGTAGCTTAAGTGGCTAAAGCACTCGGCCGGATATTGAGGGATCTGGGTTCGAGTCCCAGTCAAGGCGAATATTTTTACGCTCTGAAATTGTTGCATTGAAATGCACATTAGCGGATGACTCCGTTAAAGTTACTGTTGCGGCATCTCCCGCAGTTTCTTTGGAATTTGTCAAAGGGAAAACACCATAAGTGTTTAAAGTTGGCTTTAACCTCGTGGACAGTGGCGCCTCGCGCATGACTACGAATGCATGTGACATTGTATGTACGGTATTTCGTCATAACATCTAGTTCCCTTAAAAGCCCCAAAATTTCAGAATTTAAGAGGACGCCTCGGTAGCTTAAGTGGCTAAAGCACTCGACCGGATATTGAGGGATCTGGGTTCGAGTCCCAGTCAAGGCGAATGATTTTTACGCTCTGAAATTGTTGCATTGAAATGCATATTAGCGGATGACTCCGTTAAAGTTACTGTTGCGGCATCTCCCGCAGTTTCTTTGGAATTCATCCCCTAAGTAATCATTTGCCCTACTCTCTATCCTTTTGTTAATGATCCAGAGAACAACTTTAGCTGCATGGGATATCAAACTTATAGTTCTGTAGTCCTCATATGATGTAGCCTTTATCTTTTTCGGAATAGGAACTATCATAGATCTCACAAATTCTTTTAGCCAATATCCTACCCCATAAATGCTACGAATCAGTCCAAATAGGCTCTTCCTCCCACATTTTCTGAAACCTTTTAGTAGTTCGGCAGGAATGTTGTCCATCCCAACGATCTTATTTAATTATATCTTTCTTAATGCCCTTTCTATCTCATCGTCGAGTGAACCTGGACCTTAGCTATCTTCTTCTACGTCATGTTCTCTTTCAATTTCTAACCTTATTGGCCGAAGTACTTTACGACACAGTTCTTCTATATATTCCTTCCATCTTTCTTGGATCTTTTCTGTGTCAACTATCATCTTACCCGCCTTATCTCTAACTGTTAGCAAAGATCTTCCCTTCTTACTTCCCGGAAGTGATTTAACTTTGATGTACAGCGCACCGATTTCACCCTTCCTCTGCAGACTTTCCATATCCTCGCACTGCGTCTTCCACCATGCTTCTTTTGCCTTATTTGTTGCCCGCCTCAATTTATTGTTCAATTCTTTGTACTTCATTTTGCCTAATTCTGTATTTATATTCTTCCATTTTCTCCTCTCACACATCTTCGTAATCATCTCATCTGTGATCCACGATTTCCTAGTCTTTTTCGCGTTAACGGTTTCAATAGTGTCTTTTGTGGCTTTCGATAACTTTTTCTTAATAAATTCCCATTTTTTCCGATAGTACTCAGCTCTTTGACATCCTCCATAATTGTATCTACCGCCTGCTGGTACTCCTTCCTTTTCAATCCATTTAACGCTTCCACATTCCATTTCCTAACCCGCCGCCCCTGCTTTATCTTTATGAAACGGACGCTAATTTCAAAATAAGTAAATTTTAGCCAAAGTACGCATCCGCTCCCGGGAAGCTGTGCGAATTTATCACACTGTTCTCAAACTTGTGCCTAATCAGAATATAATCTAGCTGATACCTTTCTGAATCACCTGGCATTTTCCAAGTATACCAGCGTCTTTTGTGGTGTCTAAACCAAGTGTTGGTGATAACTAACCCCTGTCTCTTGCAGAACTCAACTGCTTTCTCCCCGCGGTCATTCCTCGTGCCTAAACCCTAGTCCCCCACCTCATCACCATGTCTTCCTTCGCCTATCGTTGCGTTTCAATTCCCCATCACTGTCAAATGTTTCCCTGCAGGAACACACGTGATGATGTCCTCTAACTGATCGTATATCCTATCAGCCTCTTCCTCCGTATGGTTGCTCGGTGGCATGTATAGTATACCTGAACAATGACCTAGTTCGTCGGTTCTGCTTTCATCTCTAATAGTAATAACTCCTTTTCTATCTGCTGCTTGTACTATGTTGACCACGCTTCTTCCTACCTCTTTATTTAATACTATGGCAACCCCTCGTTGGCTCTCGTCCCCGCCGCTGTATATTATTGTATATTTATCACGCCAGTAATCCCCGTTATCCTTCCATCTCACCTCGCATTGACCTAAAATATCTATATTTCCTCTTCCCATCTCTCGCCTAACATTTTCTAATTGTCCTGTTCTCAACATTGTCCTAATATTCCAAGTTCCTATTCTAATTTGGTCTTCTTTTTCTGCGTCTTCTGTCCTGCTGCTGTCAGTTTTCCAGGACTAATTTATGGGGTGAAATTTACAATTGCTTGAACTAGGTTTTCTGCCAGCTCATGGATGGTGACCTAACACCCGTTGCCACACGCCCTTTAGACAGTGGACGAGGTAGTGTATCGGTGTAAATTTGATGGTAAAATTTCTAATAAACTACCGAATTTTCGCTGCACCTTATCTACATTAACATCTAATCCATATTTTGATAATTGTTTTCTCCAATTTCTCTCACATGTCTAAGGTTACAAAATACCTCGCGAGCCGCCGAAGGCATCGCGCAAGGCACCAGCAATAAATTGACAACTATTAGGTCATGCATGAATTGGAATATACATGAACTCATTTACATCAGTCGTAAACGTATGCACATGCATGTCAATATGCGTCATGCGATAAGTGACTAAATCATGTAATGTTAGCATTTTAAGAAATCTATTCGGAAATTTGCGTTCGATTTTCTTGTAATTAGGAATGGTCAGAGTGAAGAACGAGTAGTCGAATCAGTATCTGCGACGACATCTATTATTTATACTTAAGTCCGGTTGTCGAAACTCTCAATACAATTTTGGGCCAATAATTATTGCTTCGGTGTCTCAAGAAAACTCAGGTGCCCTGTACCTCTAAAAGTTTAAAATCCTTCAGGTCTAACTTTATGGGATTCCTTCATAATGAGGGTGAAAAAAAAGAAACTTTGCACTTCCATATAAAGAATTAATATTTCTCGACCATAGTTTTGATGCTGCGGATCTTCATCACCTGAGGATGATGCACAGTATCGAAACCATGGTCGTGAAATATTAATCATACCCTTCTCGCTTACTACTACTCTTTTCGCGTAGCAATTTTTTTAAAGACGTGGTGAAATTTCCCTGAACGCTTCCCAATTCCTGAATTGACTTTTTATCCCAAAAATTCCAAATACTTGCAGTTTATTCTGAATGTGGGCTGACTAAAGAGAAGTAATGTACAGCTCTTACTTATTCTTAAAAAAATCCTACAATCAGTCTAATGCAGCCTAGCCCCCTTAAGTGTACAGGTAACTCGCATATTCTTCTGGTGTGCATACTAAATGAGAGGTTATGCTGTCACAGGAATTCCCCAAGAGTTGAAGTTGTTCTTAGATCATCAGCCCGATGCTATCTTTTTTACAATTTACGTCTTGCAACCCTATCCCATTGTTACAAAACTTTAGTTCTGTGCATTTTTTAAGAGATTTACTACTAGGCTACTCTCCCGAGATTTATATACAATGTCGGATCGGTGCAAGGAATGGGGATTTGTACTCAACACAAGGAAATGAGCAGTTTTGAAAATTTGAAGCAAAAGAAGTGATCAGTAGGACATCAATAATGTAATAGAAGATTCAGTGTTAACTATGGTAGATCAAGTTAATATAAATGGGGGTAGTCCTAACACCACGCCTCTCATCGGGAGCACATTCGTGCATCAGGAGAATATGTGGATCCGCCTTTAAGAAAATCCGCTTCTTTAAACGAGTGCTGGGGAAATGCGACGCGATATTTAAAGAGAGGTGTTAGTTATTTCGCTTTAGTTAGGCCACATTTGGAAGGAGCTGGAAGTATTTAGAATCTTTGAGAGAAAGCGTTCGTAAAAGAACTAGATGAAGTTCAGAGAAAATCCACCATATTCGTCAAAAATCGTTACGATAGGAAGGCAAGTGTGACAGGCCTTTTATAGGATTTAGGCAGGGAGTCGCTAGAGACGCGAAGAGAGCAAGCGATAGTGAGACTTTTAGAAAGGTTCAGAACACACTAGTTTAACTAAGGCACAAAGGGAATTATTATGGCTCTACACTATTTAGTTAGGTTAGACCACATAAGGGTGAGAGATAAGATAATTGGTGATAAACTCCAGTACAGAAAGATGCAAGTGTAAAAATCTTTTTTCCCTCTACTACACGCCCTGGCGGCGGCTTGTGGGGCATTTAAAAAAAATTATTATTTAAAAAAATACTCACAAGGTATCTACTTGTATCTATTTATTTACTACAGGTAACTCAGTAACAGTGCCTAGTTCTATAATTTGATTTATCAGAAAGTAGGGAAAGAAGCCTAAGTAAACCTTGGTGCCTACAGTCCTCAGTACGGGAATCCCCTGGTTCTTTTCGAAGAGGTATCTTGCCTAGAATGTACGCCGGAGACTTCGTGTTTTAACTTTACGTACAAGGCTGAAGGGCGCACACGGAACGCAGGACGTATGTTTAGCGATGTGTGCAGACTCTGGTGAGAAGGGATATGTTCCAACAGGGTGGAGGGGGACAGGAGGCGGATAAAAAAATTGGACCACGGGTGATGTTGCGGATTTGAGGAAATGTGTCATTATCCACTGAGGAGGGGACGTGTGGGTTAGGGAGGGAGGGTTAGGATGGGTTCGCACGTCACCAAGCACTTCGGGCGTTAGGGGGCTGGGGGTCACCCGCACATATTCTACGGCCCAGAGTCCCCGAAAGAGATGGAGAGTGGGGGAGGAGGGTAGGTGGATAGAGGGTCGAAGTGGTGATGTTACCCCACACATGATCGTCGAAATAGAACAACTGGGGGGTTCAATACAGTCGTATCTAGAGCATGGAGAACTAAAGTTGCAAAGACACGTGAAGTAGCATTCAGGAAACTAGGAGTTGGGGAGAACGAAAAGTGTGACACTACAATTCCACTATTGTCAATTTAGTATTTATTGGGGCCTTGATGACTGAGGTCATTTGAACACTCAATTCCACATTAACATTCGTTAATCCGTTTTACGGAAGGTGACCTAACACCCCACACCACACAACACCCCACCCCACACCCCACAACAACTACCAAATAAATATTTTGTGACTCCTAACAAAATACAATCCAGCAGCCTACTTTACATCAGGTCCCTCTCCAACTCTGAGTACTTCCTTCATTCCGCCCAACATCCCTATCCTGTTCCTGCCCTTTCCTCGTTTTATGTAGACATAAAATGAATAAATAGATAAGGGAATTAATCTTGTCGTAAACAAAAAATAATTGCCAGCAGATTGAGTTCCATAGACGCTGACGTACGTATCCTCAGGGATGCGGTAAGAAAGTGTTACAGGGCCCCTGCTCTTCTTATTCATAAACTACCGAATATATATTGCGGCTCTCTAACGATCTAGAACTGCTATGAGAGTAGTCTGGCTGAGGCGGAGGAGAGTGGAGGACTGCCTCCCTGAGAGAGAAAGCAAATAGTTATGAAACTACATAGCGTGCCACTAACGAATATTAGAAGTCCTGCTATTTACAACGCTTATATAGTTGCGCACATGATACCGGTTTTATGTGAGAGTGACATAAATTATTTCTGACCCATTATTCCACAATTCTTCTGGTGGTATTCCTAAACCATAATATCATCGTCTAAAATCTTGGATTTTAGATGTAAATTGAATGAAAACTAACGCGGGAAGAGAAATATTTTAACCATCGTACTTTGATAGAGTGGTTCTAAGAGTACGGATTCAGAAAATATAATGAAAATGATACGTACTTGATATCTCGCTGCTACTGTCTGGCAAAGGATAAGGAGATAACACTTGGAAGAATTATTAAGAGTCGTTGTGATCCAACAGAAAGTGTAATATTATTTGGTGATATCCAGGGTTGTACGACACTGGTATCAGGACGATTGCATACATGACACAAAATTTTAATATTAAGACCATTTAAATATTAAAATTATTCCCTCCTATTTAAAACGCGAGAAAACTAACAATATAAAAAAACCATAAACACAGTAATCAACCCGAAGGTCGGTTTGGTAGGTGATGGTAGAGTTCACCCAGTACTAAGCCCGACGGCGTGTGAAATTCACACCTCAGTGTAGGGGGGCCAGTTCCTTTACCTGCTCCAGTTATGGTTTCCCAGGAAGATCTGGTGCCCGAAAAATCACATAGCTTGGGTGGAGCTGTAGGTGTCCAGAGAGATTTGCCGGAGAATCGAGCCCGGGACCTTCCGGTCTGTAGTCCAAGGCTCTACCTCCTGGACTACCGTGACACACTAACAATATTTAGTGGATAAAATTAATACTTTTTAAAAAACAAAATTTGGCGATTAGATGCACAGACGAGTACGTGCGAACTTGGGTGTGAGTCATCCCTCTGATAGACATCTTGCGCGTCATTTTCAGGGAATTTAAAATGCATGTTTTTCCCCTTCCAAAATTCCGTGCAAAACCAATTCCGGACACGGGCAAAACAAGAAGGACAGTAACTAAGCTTCATGTATCTATACAACGCCACTTTCGATATTATAGTGTTTACCAATATTTTATTCACATATTGATTTATAGTACCCGTCAATAATTCTCATAATCTTGAAGATGCCTCTTTCACCAACACAATTCTTCTCTTAATGTCTCTGCTGCAATGCCTCTTTTACTCTAAAATACCGCTTATATAGTATGCAAAAATTGCACCCCCTCCCATTCTAATTTATTCTTCCTTCCACTTTGATATTTAACTTGGTCGACAAAATAGACCAAAGGGGGGCTCCCCATAAGTGCCTTAGGAACACCATCGTAGAGGTCTTCCACCAACAATATCTCTAGCCTTGTTCTTTCTCGAAAATCTCAATGACATTTGTTTCGTTTCCATCTATTCTAATTCTAAGCCTATCGCACAGTGTTTGTAATGCGCTCAGCAATGGTTGCGACCCTTTGGCTGTGTGACCCAGGGTCTAGTTCAAAGGCCTTGTTCAAAGACCTTCGTATAATGCTCTCGCGAAAAGGTCACGATGCGTAGTGTCACGTGGAGATCCCTCCGCTCGTCGTCCGCTCTGGGGGTGTCCTTGAAATACCCACCTTGCTGGTGATTCGATGGTAGGAGGGGGAGTCTGGAATTATACCTACCTCTGCACGCGATTCGCATCGAATCCCACGGCGGGGCAAGGCCACGTTCGCAATCTCTATTGTGCTCAACAATCAAAGAGGACACTATTTTCAATCGAAATTACATGGAGGTTTACAGGCAATTTGACAGGGCCTTCCTACGGAGTCATATTGGCCAACAAATCTGTTTTGGCGCGTTAATGCAGACTCTTCATATATTTCACAGGATGTGATTCAGAAATCATATTTATCTCGTTGCGACTGTTTTAAGCGGGTATGCAACGCGTGCAGCGCAAATAAGATTGTAGTGATCAAATGTAGAACCGATAGATTTAAGATATCATTCAAGCGGCCGCGCTAAGGTGGGAACACGTATTTTTGTTTTTTTTTTTAATTTAAAGTAGGGCGACCAAGTTTGTTGTCATTTTTTTCAACTTACCTTCTTATTATTTTCATTCTTGTTGCTAACAGCTGGTCTCTGCATGCGTAGAGAAGTATTTCACGCTTTATCGTAGTGCATGTACCTGTAATTATTATTTTATGCATAATTTGAAAATTTTCACGCACTTATTGCAGCTAGAAATTATAAAATACATGATTTTTTGATGTAGTCACCAAATGGCTTTAAAAGGTGTTTCAAAATTGACACATGACTCGAAAATTCTCCTAATTGGTGCAGGACAATTGAGTTTTCTCGTGACACCGAGCCGGTAATTATGCAACCAATTTTACATTGGTAGATTTATTGTACAAATGTTTAACTCCTACTTAGATGCGTTTCAAAATTAAATTATTAGCTTATTTAATGTCAATTTTTCTTTCACTTAATCGTAACTCTCAAAATGTGATTATGTACCAGCATGCCATCAGCTTTTCGCCGTCCCCTCTATTTTAATTTAATCTATAAAACAACGCTTATCTAAAAATATTGTCTTTAGAAATTTACACCAATGTATTTCACGACCGAATGTGCCCAACTTTCCTTGGTATATTTCTCAAGACGCTCGTAATTTAACTTAATAGCGCTGACTTGAAATGAAACTTCCGTTGATGTTACAATCTCCAAATTTAAGGTTACAAGACCAACTATATGTCGACATTGCTGCACCAAACGTTTGCTCGGAACTTCTACTCGAACTCCTGCGTTGAAAATAATGGGCAAATTTCGGAGGGTGGGGGGGATGACTTAGATGGACAGTAATGTGCAGGGAAGTAGGCCAGGGCTGTTCTTTATCGCGAGTGCTTCTTAACTCGGACACAGAGGGAATGGTCAGAGGGATTATGAGGCAGGACAGGAAGTGGGAATGAAATCCGAAAATGTATTGTTTGTTTGTTGATAGTATACGTATTTGCATGCGAGTAAGTTGTAATGGTTTTTGCTTGTATGTATACGCCACTGTGGGTGTAGATTTTCATGGATATGTTAATTTTGCATCTAGTTTTGTTCTCTTGTACGGGTGATGACCGTGGAAATGTTAAGTCCAGTTACATTTGAAGTATCCCGGCAATTAATCATCCATTCAGTCAATGGTTTACTGTTGTTGCCGAGTACATGGTGGTGAAAAAAATACATGAAATAGAGGACGAAGTATAACATTGATTTTTCCAGTAACTGCCACATGATATGAAACACATTACAAATTTATTGCTGAGTGAAAGTTACATGTCAAATGCTGCAACTCTGTTGGTGGCGGCATTTCACTTAATGTTGGTTGCGACCTAGTCAGTACCATCTACTCCATTTACGTCTTGAAACGGAAGCAAATCATGAGTGCATAAAATAATGGGAAATGAGGCTTTGCAATTAAAGTAAGAAGGCGGAAAACAGGAACAGGTAGGCCGGTTAATTCATTTATTGAATATCTCAGGCGAAAATGAACGTAAATGAAGTTTTGGAATATAAGAAAAGATAAGCAAGTTGTATAATTGGTTAGGTTAGGTTAAAGGATGTCGAAATAGGTCGAACACTTGGATATTACTCTGACAGCAAACATTTTATGGATACACTCATGAGAAAAATATACGGGTCTGCCTTAAAGGAGCTAGTTTTCAACAGATAGGTTTTAGGAAAATGCAGCAAAAGGAAGAGAATAGGTGTGATTTCGCCTTTGATTATGCCACATCTGGAATAAAATTCATGTATCTGAACGACGGCGTTTGAAATTCATGAATCATAAGCCCTATACGGCGTTTGAAATTCACACATCAGGGTAGGGGAGCCAGTTCCTTTCCCTGTGCCGGTTATGCCATTCTCTGTAAGATCTGGTACCCGAAAAATCACATAGCTTGGGTAGAGCTGCAGGTGCCCAGAGAGACTTGCCCGGAAATTGAAGGCGGGGCCTCCAGCCTTCGGGAGGCTATATTTAACAAACATCGTTGCCTGATTTGACTAGAAATGGTCGCGGTACCATGCTAATTTCACTTGAGTCCGATAAGCGGTCACTATTTATTGAATATCGAATTTGTTTCTGTGGTTATCCCTCGTGCATGGTGCGTTACCTTGTCTGTTGGTTTGCTGTGCACGCCTGGTGTGGATACACCCCCTACCATACACCTTCTCAGTGGCTTCCTGGGTATTATGTAGATGAATAAGGGAAGAGAATATGTCAAAACAGTCTTTACATACGGCGCGAATACGTCCTATGAGTCCAATGCATGGCGTAATTGCTTTAATGGGCAATTAAAATTTTTATTCTGAAAAAATCCCTTAATCACCATCCCAAATGGAAAACGTAGTTAATTTTCCCAAACATATTTTCAAATTGCACAAAATATGTTCAAAACATTAGCATTTGATACAATCCAGCAGTGTATATTTATGCTTTTCTGCATATGACACAATATCCCAACCAAAGGGCGTGTGGCGGCGGGTTTAAGGCCCCCAGACATTTGTGCGTAAATATGTCTAAAAGTGAACGTACATGTATTAAAAACGTTCATTGAGTCACATGCAATTCTTTTTTCATCATCATGTAATAATGATTTCGTTCAGTCAAAGCTTTGATATTGATTTTTTAAATAAAAAATCTAAGGGGTGCTTAGTAATGGTTTTTTTATGATTGTGTATCGTGCGAATGAGAAAAATGCCCTTGAATCTATTTACAATGAAGTCTTTTCTCTGCGATTTTATCCTGGTGATCCCCATGTACACGGTATCACTGGTCGCGTGCTCTGCACTTTTTTCGATTGCCCTTGTTCAGACCGTTCTCTTCTCCCGGCTCTCACGTGGGCACCGTCCTATTTTCATCCGGCGTCGGACGAACACGAGAAAACCAAACGTCTCGCCTACACCCTTTTTTCCTCGCGGCAATTTTTTGCAGACCTTTAGGTGTCGCCATTCTGTAGTTTTCCTTCCTACTTCTTCTCGTCCCTCTCAACCTCTAAACTTGGGAAAGTGTTGCCGTGGCGATGACCTTGACATATTAAGTAACATCTTTGTGTAGCCATATGATCTTGGTTTGTCACCCAAATCCTTGAGTGGACATTTCGGAACACTTCATCCACACACTCACACACCCCTCCTACCCCTTTTCCCTCCCTTCTCTTCTCATGCCTTTCTGAGGCATTTTTTGCATGAGCGAAATAACTATACATGTTGATAAAATAATGCGAAGCGACCATTTACAAATATCATTCTCGTTGGCGTAAATTTCGGAATCCTTGGATGAGAATATCCGTCGTTCTTCTGTTCCAAAAATTCCGAAAGGCAATTAAAATTATTGATATTATTAAAGAAAAATATTTGTTGGTTTCCACGGAGTGCAGAATATCTCAAAATATCCTTACCCAGAGTATAATAATCTTAGCGGACGAATGAAGGGTCAAAGCCATACTCACTCGCTGCTATTCCACACAAAGATGCATTTACTGCCGTTTGTTTCGATGCATTGTGCCATCATCAGACAATGTTCACGACATTTGCAAAACTTTCTGGATTATGATACACTTATCCAGTGAATAGTGTATCGAAAACGGTCGCTGGTAAATTTATATTTGTGTGGAATAGCAAATAGTGTTTTTTTCTTTCCTACACATGATGGGTCGGACGCAACGTCGCACGTGATGATCGCATTTTAATACGATGCTTAAATTACTATTAGGAATTCTCAATAACGCAAATTAGTTCATAAGCAAAGACTGATATTTCACTGCAATAGTGATATTTTCATCTAGTCATATTTGAAAGTTTGAGCAACAATAGTAACTATTATAGAGTTCCATATAAACAAGATGGCGTGTTTCAGAAGAGGCATTTTCCATACGCACATATTCAAACTATCGATGAATGTGAAATTAAAATTATAAAAACTTCCCATAAATTCGGTATCCTCGTTTCATTTATGGAATTATAACTGTTCTTCCGTTGATAAAACCCTCTTTTTTAGTTTTTATAATTGCTCCCAGTTATATATCCATGGCAACGATGTCAACTAATTTGGAATTCCCAATAAACAAGGTGGCGAGTTTTCAAGAACGACACTTTCTGTGCGCACATTTCCGACATTGAAACGTATGTCATTAGTATTTCACGAAAAGAATTTTGTATCTTATTTCGGGAATCATACAATCGATTACATCGATATATTAGAAGGTTAGCATTTTACGTTTGTTTTATATTTTTTATCAGTGGCACAGAAGATGTAATTTTGTATCTTCTATGCCACTGATTGCCATTTTCTTTTTAAGCAATTGACCGGTTGTACTCCGTTCGATTGCATAAAAAATGACTATTTTGTCGTGTTAACGTATCTTCCACGCAACCAACGTTTCCGATCTATCTTGTAGAGCCTATACACGGAACACCTCTTCGGAACACCGGAACGGCAGCGTTGATGACTGAACTGATGTAAATCGGAAAAATTAAAGAGCAAAGATATTGAGAGCAAGACAGAGACTGTGTTTTTGGTTTTGTTTGTTCTTTGGATTTTCATTTCACGCTAAGTTTTTAAGAAGGTCTACGCAACCTTCACGATTTCATTCAGTTTGAACATTTGAATTTAGGACACCTTGAAATATTACGTATTTGGCTGGGCTTCTTGGAAATAAACTCCCATTGTGACGTAGGATATAGTTGATACGAGGCTTTTTACTGGTCCGCTTCTCCGTTTAAGCCTATTCCTTGGAATAGGATCGTTCCAAAAATATGCGAATACTTGCTGTTTGTATACACACACACACACACGTACGCACAGCAGCAGAGGCCTTCTCCTCCATCCCCTCTCGCCCATTTAGCCTCAAAACACCAACTCGTCCTCTCCTCCAGCTCGCTCCCCACAACAGCACCTCAATCAGCGAACCCACATCTCTTAAAGTCCTTCAAAAGCCTATCTATTTTTCCACGACCGCATGTTTGCGATGCCTTTGTGTGCATAGCAAAGAGGAATTCGCAAAGCTATTTTCACGACCGCAACTGAAAAATGGTTTTATTCTTGACGAGACCGTATATACGTCCCTATACTTATAATCCCCGAATTCCACTTTTCTTCCCGCAAAAGAATGGAGGTCACGGGTGATATGCTATTCATTGACGTCAGATGGATGCATCCAGCACAACCATTATGCAGATAAGGGTTGCATCATTTATAATAATTTGTCAGCTTTAATTCGATGTATTGGACGATGATGGTTATGGTATTCCCTTTAATATTCTTCATCAAACATCATCACTTAACTCAAGAGAATTGCCCATAAATCAGTCGATAAATTTTATTTCCGTTTTGTTATGTTCGTCTATATGAATCGCTGTTGAGTTTTCGTGCTCGCCATTGCAACCGGAAAAGAGTTTGCAGACGTTTTCTTTTATTTTCCACGCGAAGGAAATCGTGGAGGATGATTAATTATTTTAGGCGGCCATTAGTAATTTCTCTGAGAAGAAAATTGGCGCGACGCTTTCTGAAGTGTGCGAAAGAATGCTCAAAACCTACTTTCCAGCTGTGCTGCAAAGAATGTAAATAAGTTATTTTACGCAGCTAATTTCAAGGCAGACATGGAAAGAGCTTATTTTTTTGAAATGTGCGTTTCCTAGAGGCATTGTCCTGGCAAAAAGTTTCATTTTATTTTGAAATGTGTGAGTAGTCAATTTCATTATAATATGTGAAATTTTATAATATTTAAATCATATCACGTGTGCCCACAATAGCAAACGCATTGGTCTTATTTTTGTTAATTTTATGTCACTTCGGCTAGTATTTCCCTCAGAAAACATAACTATATTATTTATTTATTTTAATAGATTATTAGCAACATAGATCATTGAATCTAAAGAATTCTTTAGCTAATAGCATTTATTCCTACCTAAATTTTGCAAACTAGCTAGTAGCTTAGGGTAGGTACAATTACACATTATAAATGTGGACTGAGGTGTAAAACTTTTTGTTCTGGAGGTGTATGTCGATATCAAGGAAAGTGATATTCGAGTCAGATATAAAAGAAGAGAAAGATACCGAGTAGGAGGAGTTGAAAGAGGAAATAAAGGAGGATAAAGTTTGGCGTCCGTGGGACCAAAGGAGGAAAATGTCATCAATATAGTGGGTCCAGAAGAGTGGTTTGTGGGTTTGTTGTTGCAGAAAGTTATGTTCAAGTTTACCAATAAAAAGATTGGTGTATGCAGGAGCCATACGCGTTTCCATTGCAGTTCCTTTTATTTGCAAATATATTTTGTCGTTAAATTGGAAAGCATTTTTGGTGAGGACGATTTAGCTCAGTTTGATGAGGAAATCTGTGAATAGGGTGTGTGGTATGGGTCGTAGGGAAAGGTAATATTTCAGGGCTTCTAAGACTTCTTTGTGGGGAATGGTGTACAGAGATGTAACGTCTATTGTGGCCATGAGAATGGTTGTGTTGTACGGAATTGGGATTGAGTGTAGACATTCCAGAAAGTGGTACGAATATTTGATGCAAGAAGGGAGTGAAGTAGCTATGGGTTGAAGGTGGTGGTCTACGTATTAAAGCAGAGATTCGTTCAGTGGGTGAGTTGATGCTGGAGACAATGGGTCGTCCGGGGTTATTGATTTTGTGAATTTTGGGTAGCAAATAGAAATGGGGGGTCTTAGGATTAGGTGGTGCAAGAATGGATACATCTTTGGGAGAGAGACCTTCTTTGGGAACAAAATTGCTTAGAAATGAGAGAATATCCTTCTGATATGAAGGGTTTGGATCTTGGTGCAGGGTGGAATTGCAAGAAAGGTCGCTTAATTGGCGAAATGCCTCAGCGTCGTAGTCTTTTTTGTTTAGCACGACCACGGATGACCCTTTGTCCGCCGTCGTGATTATTATATTTTTGTTTGACGCTAAACGTCAGAGGCTTGTCTCTGAGAGGGGGAAAGGTTCTCTGGCGGCTTTCGGGAATCTATGAATTTATGAATCCCATTATGCACCAGGAAAACGTCTTAAAGGATCGAGTTACCCATACCATGAGCCAGGACTAATTTATCTGTAAATTATTTGAATCTATCACTTTTGCAGTCAATCTATCATATTTTGTAGCAATTGACCGTCTTGTTTTCATGCGATTATTGGGCGGCTGGATCATGTCTGCTCTGTAGGATACAAAACCGCACGATTGGCATTTTTGCAATAGGTTTAATCTTGTTCTGAGTTTTCACATGTCCAAAGGTTTCCATTTCAGATTTAGTAGAACGATGGATGGCGGAGATGACGTAGATGACGGAGACTTTGATTAAGGATGTTAAGAAAACGTTAACGTTATAATATATCGTTAAAAATTTGATATGCAGCGTAGTTATGTACGGCGCGGAAACATGGCCATTGAAACAGGATAATGAGTATTGATTGGGGGCTTTTGAAATTTGGGTGCGGAGAAGGATGGAGAAGGTGAAATGGACCGTAATGAAAACAAACGAGGTAGTGTTAGGTTTGGTGGGAGAGGAGAGAGTATTGTTGGGAGAAATCCAAAGGAGGAAGAAAGGTGGATGCTGAGCCTTTTGAATGGCAATTGGGATGTTGAAGTCTGTGATAAAGAGGAGAATGTTAGGTAGGCGAGGAAGGGGTAGAAATGGGATAGGAATGTTGGAAGGAGGGAAGAAGTATGCGGCATTGAAGAGGGTCCCATTGTAAGCTTGGATCTCGGGTTGTGTTTGGCTAAGAGAGACAGGAAAATAGTCTCTGTACCGTTTGGTAGCTTGTGGCCATCAAAAACCTACCAAAACCGGTAGATTTCTGATAATAACGAAGTCCTATCCTCTTATACATCCATCTCCCCTCTCTCGTTCACACTCCGTTTCGTTCATGATCTCCCACTCTTCTGAGACTCTTCGACCACATATTCTGCTCATTTACTTTGTCAGTCTACGACACCTTTTTCTCTCCCACTTCAGTAGTTTATTTGAAGGAACAAATAGGGAATCTATGGTCTTAGACTAAGTACTTTCTCTCTCCTCTGGCCTTCCTCAGGGCCGGCGTCAGGGTCTCCTTTCGCCATGCATTTCAAACCCTAAAAGTATACTCGTAGCATACTGAGCATCTCTATGTTCCACATATCTTTCGAGGATTGACAATGACCCCGAATCAGATTCCCGCTCTGAAATGAGTGGCTATGAAGTTAACTGCTCCGACTGCCCGCACATAGCGATGATTTTGTTCGTGAAGGCTGCAACAGTCAACACAAGCTCGCACTTCCCCGCTCCGAACTTTCTCTTTCTTCGGAACCGTTTCTAACGGTAACGCCTCCGGTGTCTAACCGAAAGGACCTTCCATTCATTCCCGATTTCACCTGTTTTGTGTGACAGGCAGAGCTCGGCCCGTCTCCCTCGACACCGCCTCGTTTGCATCGGTTATTAACTCCCACTCTTCCTACCCTCCGCCCCGGTCACCTAGGTGAAGACTATGACTCTTGCCAAAGAAAGCGGACACCATTTGTATATGAAATGGTTTTTTTTAATCCTTTGTTATTTAAAAATCCACTTTCGCATCTCAATCGTTGTTTTTATTTCGTTTCGTTTCTTATCTCAATTTTTGACTGGATACCCATTGTGTGTCATTGGTTTGGTTCAATAAATCTGAGGACTACCAGATAGACAATAAGCTGTTCGGGCCCTGCAAAGTAAAGCGGAAGCTGATTTCAGACATTTCAAGACGTTCTAACCAAGGGCACGGTATTACTTCGACACTTAATGATAGGAAGAGATCACCTTATCACCATAAACTGTATTGACCATGACATGAGTCTATTTCCCAGTTTTGCTCAGTTTCACGCAAAATTTGATGATGTAGCGCTGTTCCAACAACCACTTCATGACAGATAGTAACGAGGTCACATTGTAGAGGTTTCGCAAACGAACGATCCGCACTACGCAAAGCCTGGGAGCTAACTTCCACCGGTCTCAAGCCTTTCCTGAGACTCTTTTCCCTTGAACCCAGCCAGAGAAAGAGCCGCCCGTTTCTTTCCGTTTATCCGGGAATAAAAAGAGCCATAATACCTTTGGGACAGACCTTGTATATTATTAAGGTCTTATTATTCTCATCATCCTCTTTCCAAGCTTATCTCCAATCTTCACTCCATTCACGCCGTTTGTGAGGGTTTTTCTAGCTTATTTGTGAATACAGGTCAGTTTAGCTTTGAAATGATCCATGCACATCAAACAAATTTTCCCTCCACGTTGATTGGCGTAGTCGCACCCCTCCAGATGGTTTCCCTTGGAAGAACCATTGTCTCCTCATCTCAGTTTTTCCTCACTACACTTAGTTCGCGGGAGAGCTATACCGTCTCTCACAAAAAAAACTTCTTGCTGATTGATTGATATGGGCATCTGGTGCATCCTCAGCTATTTTGTGACGTTTAATGTCTACCTTATTTTCTATTAGGAGCGCATGTTGCACCGAAGAAAACTGTTTACAGGGGATTGACATATACGTGATTATCTGCATGGTAGGGTATGAGGCATAAGGTGATTTCACTACAGGCATGCGGCATCAAAGTTACGTGTTTCTAAGATGCTAAATGCATCATGCTCTGCCAATGGAGTTTAGAGGCGACTTAGAAATTAGGCGAGGCCAGTAATAATATGGAAAGTAATCCTACATCAGCACGCCGGACTATAGAGGCATAACTAGCGAGCCGGTGTCCGGTGATGAAACAGACCAAGGATCCTGTATTACCTCAAGCAACTCTCACGATCACATCACAGAGAGAGAGAGAGGGAGAGAAGGATTCACTAACAAATTAACACCAATCGCCCATTTCACAGACTTTCTCTTCAATATATTCTCAATGTCCCAATCATAAGTGGTGAGATCTACCCTCACCTATCGCACCAATTTAGGGGTTCATCTACACCTACATGGTACTCCGAAAACCAGTGAGGGAGTGTAATCCTGCACCAGGAACTCAACATGAAACTTGAAAGTTATTTACGTTTTAGTAGGTAAAATTAGTCAGGGATATACAGGGTGCGTTCCGAAAGTAATGCAATTATTTTTTTCAAGTAATTTATTGAACAGATTTGCAAAAACACTTAAAATTCTTCAAACTACTGTCCTTGGGTCTCTACACATTTTTTCCAGCGACTCTGCCATGATCGGTACGCGCCCTGGAGGGCGTTTTCGGGGACCTCTCGCAAGGTCTTCGTCATGGTTTGATTACTCTGGAGGTGTCCTGACAACCGATGGCGTAAATAACGGGAAATTTGGGTAGATTTATAGGATCTATGAATAAAGAGTTTAAAATGGTTCTTGTCATCGACGTTGGGAGCTAGTTTCTACTCTACCTCTGACATTTCATCTCCCATTTACGATCTCCCGTTGCTCCGGCGATTGGCGAGTACTGACGAAGTCACGCGCGCATCCACAAATCCGAGACGCGGGCAGTCGGACTGCAAGTCGTAGCGGCTCACGTGGACGATTATTCCGAAAGAAAAATGGAACGGATGTTCCCCTTAGGGATGTATGCATTCGCGTGTTTGTGGGGCATAGGTGTTCGCGATCTGGCGAGAACAACTTCCCGGTATTCAGGTCATATGCGGTCTACAATAGTTTTTATTGAGACCATGGAGTAATATTTTATCGATAGGGATACTTTTTATAAATTCAGTTAATAGCAATCATTAGAATTCATTAATTAATCGTGACCTCTTAAGGCTTTAACACTCTTCTATTCTATCTTCAGAAACCGAAAATGCATCATTCCTACAATTTAGTTTATTTTCCGTTTTGCCATTCCAGAGCCCATTTATAAATTAAATATATTGCGTATCTTTATTACGTGTATTACGTACATAACGTACATATATTACGTAACAAGTTAATTTTGTTTTGTGACATTATTGTCGCTAAAGAATATGATGGATATGTTGGTGCTCGATTAGTCGATACCTACATTAGGTTACAAGTTTCTTCCTCCATTCTTCCGCGTGCCCTTTCGATGGATCGCGCGCTGTCACTATTGTAGATGTGGTGGTGTAGAAGCACATGGAATGGCTGGTGATCCAACACCCCCAGCCCTTACGCCCTTACGACGGCAATGCAGATGTAGATTTGGAAGGGATGCTGTACATTCCGTACGGTCCACATTACTCGATATACCGCAAATTGTAGATATTACTCGATATATCCGAAAAGTATCGTCATGTCGAAGTATTCTCTACGCATTTAAGAACTAAAGATCGATACGGGATCCTGGATGTCACCAGACCCCCCTCGACGGTCAGGATGTCCATTTGTGTTTCTCAGCTATGTTCGCACATGAACTTGTATCGCATCGATCCGTTGCGGAAATTCGAATGAAATCGGAATGAAGTCCAGGATACTGGGCTGTAATATTGTCCTCTATCACCACTTAAATGATTTTCACTTATCGAATAGTTGACATTGATATGATATGATGTATTAGTACCCTTCAAGCCACCGCTAGGGTGTGTGACAGGGAGTGAATACAAACCAGACTTTTTGACCCAAATATGACCCTACCGTAGTCAGACAATGTTATTCTGATCCTTATCTTTCGAGGAAAAAATGGCATCTTCAATCCATATGTTCTACAATTAATCTCTCCAATTTTATTGTCATGATCTCTCCTACCGTAGTGCGATGGGGCTAACAATACATTTTCAGCATCACTGCTAAACAGACGTCCTTCCAATTAAAGCAAGAAAGGTAATCCGTAGTTTGGCCTTCGTTCCTGGAGGATTCCCAGCCTAGTCCCTCTAATAATCTAATTCGGATATTAATCCATCTTCATTAGGATACCATATGCTAGCAGCGTATTCTAAATGAGGCCTTACCAGCGAAAGATAACATTTATCTTTGACCTTTTTATCGCATTTATCCAGTACTCTTCATAGAAATCATAATTTTTGTTAGCTTGTTCACATAGTATTCCCCGTTTTATGGTTCACCCAGGAGAAGTCGTAAGTGAGGGCATTGCTCTTGTTCCAAGAATTCATCACTACGCACACTTTTTTACGTTTAAATCTAATTGCCAAGTGTCGCACCAGTGTTGTATAGCCTTAAGACCATCTGATAAAGCTGCTGTGTCCTCAGGATCACGGTTATTACGGTAAACCACTGCATCGACGGCAAATAAATATATATCTTACTAGTGACAAGTGACTTAATTTTGAATCTTAAGTTTAGCTGAAGTGCGTATCATCTTCCAGTGGCTCTTAAATTTAAAAACATCATCACCTTCACCATTTGAAATCATAAGTTTGGCTAACTTCACAATCTCTCCATTCTTCTCTATTCTGTGTTATTTTCCTCTACGTGATAGCCTCTCTGTTTTCGTCCTTATTTATTTGCCCTGTAATTGTCTCCCGGTCTTTCCTGGATTTTCCCCTCAAACAATCTTCCCACTTTCTATTACGATTCCCCCAAATCCAATGTGACTATGAGTGTGTCCAGTCTATCTATTTCTCCTTTGCCGTAGAATTCTCTTCAATAGGTCCTTCCCTCTTCTATGTGCTTCCTTGTTTTTCACTTCGCTTCCACATACACATGACCCCCACCGATCCACTCAAAGGGCGCGTGGAAAGGGGTCATCACTTATTCAACATCCGTTGTACTCATTAAAATTGTTACTCTGTTCGTAACTACTACACTGACTATATCATAACGGTAGCAAGTAGAAGTGAGTTCAAAACATATTTTACGGTTACTTTATTTTGGTGGAAGGATTTTCAGGTTCCATCACCAAAAATTCAGTTCGCGCCCTCCGAAGGAGAAAAACATTTAATTGAAGGTTTTTATTCACCGAAAGGGTTTAAAAAGATTCAACCCTTTATTATAAATATATATGTAAGCAATGAAGCGTTCCTTGGATACCAATAAGTGTCTCCAATAGAGTTTTTGCGTTGCTATAACTTTGGAACTAAGCCATCGTTCAATAAGTCCTGGGACTTATTGAACTGGAAATTAATTTGGGATGCGCAAGGTATAATTTACATCGACTACCTTGAAAAGGGAAATTCTATCAATAGAGACAATTATATTGGGTTATTGGTGCTTTTGAATCACGGAAACGCAAAAAAATGACCACACATGAAGAAGAAAAAAATCATCTTAAATCAAGACAATGCACCATGTCACAAGTCAATGAAAACAATAGCCAAATTGAACGAATTGGGCTTCAATATGCTTCCCCACCCGCTATACTCTCCAGATCTAGCCCCCAGCTCCAGACTGGCTGTCTGCTGATCTCAAAAAAATGATCCAGGGAAAAATATTTCACTCAAATGAGGAAGTCATCGCTGCAACTGAAGCCTATTTTGAAAAGAGGGATAAATAGTTTTACAAGTATTGTATCGCAATGTTAGAAAAGCGGTGGAATGATTGTTTAGATCTTGAAGGTGATTATGTTGATGAATAAAAATGAATTTTGCAAAACAAATGTTGTTTTCTCAGTTAGTCGCGGGACTTATTGAACGATGGTTTAGGGAGTTTAGGGCAGACAACAAGAGAGGGCAAGGTGTTTAAAATTACCAAATCCACCACCTCTCTGACTAATTCCCACCAATGTCTTAACGCCCCGTCCAAGGAATCCTTTCTCCTCGCACAATTCGTGACCATTGAGTGGCCGAATTTGAGCTACTCGAAAACAAAATGCCATAATGTGTTTCCGCATGTCCAAAAAGACTAATTATCCCAAGCGCTTGTTGACACAACAATCAAATTTGGCCGATGGCGGTTGCTGACGAAGAGGCATGTTTCTCGGAATGGACGGAATGCGAGAGAGAAGTAAAAGCTGGCGCGCGGATATGCGTGCCTAATTAAAAGGCGAGGTGTGAATATTTGGGGAATTCTGGCTTGGCCTGCGAATTGTCGCCCTCCGGCCGTCATTGATTTCCCACTTTATCTCCATTTATCACCCTCCGCAATTACGTTAGATTCGATCGAAAGATAAGATCATATATTTATTCAACTTTGAGGGCCCTCCCACGTCAAACTGGCATAATGCACGGAGAGGAGCGCTTGTAACTAGGCATAAAAATATCTATATTGGTTATCGACTCACTGAAATATTTATCGTTTACCTTTTGTGACGCCTGTTGCATAGGAGTAATTGGTCGATATAATGCTCGTAGCTATCTCAGTGTGATTTTGGCTTAACTAATGAAGATAAAGAGGTTTAAATATTGTTTCAATCGATGATATGCATGATAAAAAATGCTTTGCCAATTTGAATGGGTGATGAATTTTTGGGAAAAGAGCAATTACCTCAGATTAGAATTAAACCAATAAAAGTGCAAAGTAATACATTTTTGGAACATAAGTAGTCGTCTAATGTACTTAGGTGTTACCCTCACTCACGATCTCTCCTGGTGGAAACATACACAGGGAATCCGTGGATGTGGACAAGATAACAACATTTTAGGATTTATTGAAAGATTATTTGGGAAATGTGACAAAAAAGTTAAAGAGAAATGTTATCCTTCTGGCTAGGCCTCATTTAGAATGTGACGCTAGTATATGAGATCCTCATGAAGTTGGATTGGTAGCCGAATTGGATCGCGTGCAGCGTTGTGGAGCTAGATATGAGTAAAAAGTTGTAATGGCAAACTGATTGGCGTATCTAGATTATTAGAGAGACTAGGCTGGGAATCACTCTAGGAGCGAATGCCAAATTACAGATTAAATATGTTGCTTTAATTGGAAGGATGTCTGTTTAGCAGTGATGCTGAAAATGTATTATTAGCCCCGTCGTACTACGGTAGGAGAGATCATGTCAATAAAATTGGAGAGATTAAGTTCAGGACAGATGGATTTAAAATGCCGTTTTTCCCACGAACGAAAATGGATCATAATAACGTTGTCTGACCTCAGTAGGGTCATATTCGGGTAAAAATTAGTCTGATGTGCATTCACCCCCTGTCATACACCTTAGCGGTGGCTTGCAGGGTACTAAAACTAATTAAAAAATTTATATATTCATGGAAGCTAATTTCTGTAATGCGATTAAACTGTTTGTCTATTGTTTACCTGGCTCATTGGTTTAAAGAAAGCTTTCAAGTGTCTGCAAGGAAATCAATATTCATTGCTGGTACGAATCAATACCAAGTTTTTTCAATAATATATGTTAAAAGTTGGTCATAACAATTTTCCTTTTGGCTTATTACAATACAAAAAATAAACACTGTTTCATTGGCAACTGTCAATAAAATCACTTTGACTTAAACTGAGCTAGATATCAATAATCTCCAAACGTATTTGAGTGAGGGTGCCATTTTTCCCAATTCACGAGGTGAAACTTCAAGATATCGAGGAATTAAAAACCTTCGGATATTTCGCGAAAGAAAGTGGGTAGGCTTCTACATTACTTATTCTAAATCACAAAGAAAAGGGCAATTACACAGATATAAATATTTATTACGACTAAGGTTTCGCTTAATACAGGATCATTTGGTTTATTTTTGGAACTTCCTATCTCCTCCTTCCTATCTCCTCCTTCCTATCTCCTCCTTCCTATCTCCTCCACTAAGTATTCCTTAGTGTAATAATCATTTTCTTTGCTATAAATATCAGTATTGTCCTTATTATGCATCCTCTTTTTTAAGAAAAAAATGGCAGAGCCATCTTAGAACACTCATTTATTTCAACTTCCAACTGTCAAAAGTTGAGGTAAGTACAACTTTATTTTACCAGCTGACCAAGCCCGATTCGCATGTGCCATGTCGTTCCAACTCAACCTTAAGCGGGAGCCTAGGGCCATTTGGAATCCGAGCAAGGTTAAAAGGTTCAGATTCGATGATGCCTTTGAAGAAAGCCCCAGCTGAAATACCGTGGCCCTGGAGGCCAGATCACAATGAGATACCACTGCCAACAATTTGGAAAGGAACTGACTCCAATTATAACCCTGTCAGTGTGTGCGAATGAAACACACGCCTTTATTTGGATAACAGCACTCCATGAACTCCACCTGCCTCTATCAAACCATGCTCTTGATTAATTACTTTGGTGGATTTATTGGAGAGTTATGATCATCTTTCGGTTAAACTGGTTGTCTTAGAATTCACACCAATGTGAAAAGAAAAGCTACCTGTACCATTTTGTATACCTTATGATTGCCATAGACTTCGCAGTGAGTTGCTCGTATTTTTTTCAATACATTTCTATTTTATTTTTCTTTCGTCGCTCAGGACGTTTTCCCTGCATTCTCCAGTAGCTACAGTGAAAATTAAATAGGTCATCTCGGCGGGAAGGAAAGATTTCCCTTCCAACATGTGACGAAGGATCATAAATACGAATGCCTCATAGGCCTTGTAACCTTCAACCCAGAGCTCTCAGAGTTATTTAAAACGAAATGTGTAGTACATATTTTTTTGAGAAAATTTGCACATTTGTCTGTCAAGTAAAATTTGGCGATAGAATTTCACAAGCAATTACTGATATTGTCTTTCTGAAGGTATCAAAATTTCCCTGGCAACGGTGAGTCAAGTTTCACAATGCGCCATCAATCTGATCGCATTTCCTATATTATCTGTCATCTTTATAGATAATATCATTATTCGGTAGCATTATAAGTTTTCTTAAGGCCTGTGGTTGCCTTGATAAAGCATGACTTAATGCACATGAAACTAACGGTAAGAACATGAAACGTTTTGACTATTTTCTCCGAAATGTCACGCCCAAATCCTTGAAGGTATCTTAATATTTCCCTTCATTGTGCCGATTCAGCAACCCATGTAATAACGTGTAAATAAGGTAAAAGTGCTCGTTATCAATCACCGTGTATGAGGCATTTATAGATGACGGAGTTGAGAACCACGAAGATATCGCCTGCAGCACTTATCGCAAAAATTCGCACTCCGCGTTGAATTTATTGCTTGTTCGTTCTCAATGTCGACCAACGGGGAATGTGGACAAATTCTCATCTTTTATACTTTTTATTCGAAACGACCTGTTCAATTTTTTGATGCCTTGCTTGGATTAATTAATCTCTACTTCTTCGGTTTACACACCTCCAATGGATACGTTGCGGATTTACAAAACATGTGTCAAACAAGTGAGGCGTGATAGATCATGGTGGGTTGGAAGTCTTCGCCTCGGTGATAACCGGAGATCCTAGTTCAATTCCTGGTGAATCCTCAGGGTATCCCAGCTTTATCAAGCTGTGTGATTTTTCGGGTCTTCATCGGCATCGAAACAATGAATGACCTGCTACCCGCCGCAAGGGTATTGACGGAAGGCGAATTATTCATTTTTCATTTACATGCATAAAAAATTTGATAAAGATTTTTAAAACACAGAAATACAAAGAGAGGACATGCACATATGTAGTTTTGACGCTTCGACGGCACGGCCGTCATCATCAGGATGCCGTCCTCAGGGAAAGAGAGGAGAGGATATGTGTGGGGGAAGGGTGAGTGGAGGAGAGGTAAGGGACGAATGGAAAACGGACAAGGGTGTGGGAGGGGATATCTAGGCAGGTATTGGATGGATTCAGTGGGCTTGATTCAGTCCGGGAGGTTTAAATGACTGGAGCACGCAATACGCAATTTCGCGGGTTCTCACCTCTACACTGCCGGCGGATTCATGACGGCTTTCAATCACCGAGAGAAGCAGTCATCATCAGAGGGAAGTATTGAGGGTAAGAATGGAATAATTAAGGAAGATGGGAGATTCAGCTGAATAGCGGTGGTTATTCATGCGAAGGGAAAGGATGGTGGCTCATATATCCACGTGGAAAGCAGGACAGAAGTTACAGAGGAGTTGGCGCATAGTGTTTTTTTGTAGTGCAGGTGGCGAAGAATAACTCTTGGGTTGGAATAAGAGTTAGCCTGGGAGGTAGCGGGTCGAAGAAGATGGCAGCATTTGCAGGGTGTGCGGTTGTATGGGGCGGAAAGAGACAGGGGAGTCCGCAAGTGGTCTTGAATATGTAAAATGTCTCGTAAGTTCCACGGGCGTTTACTGTGATATCCGATGACCCCCTAGAGCTGTGCTGGCAGGAACAATGATAATTGCTCCTGTCACCACAACTCACCCATGCCATAGGTCGAACTTTAAGAGCCAAACGTAAGGTAGTCCGCGCAGTGTCTGTTCCTCAGTGCAAATGCGTTTGATCCCAATAGGAGCGATCAAGTGATGGTAAACACTATTTAGGAATACAACGGGAAAGCACCTCTTTTATTAATCTCAAGAATTTTATAATGGCCAGTATGGAGAAAATAAGTCCTGGCAACTACGGGCCTCGGTCCAATCGGCCGTGTGTCGTGCTCGGCAGTGGAAGAAGCAAGGCCCCACGGTCGTCATCTCACGAAATCCTTGCAAAGGAGGGAAATATCCAAAGATAAAGAGGGGCTTATTGTAGAGTATGGCGTTGGGTTGTATTTCCTACGTCAATATCCCGGGATCTACCAAATATGTGTGTGGAAGGGGGTGCAAACACCCGATTGGAAGGGTAAGTGACAAGGGAGGATATGGCAATAAAAGGAAAATATTTAGTAAAAAACTATCAAATAACGCGCATTTTTACATGCTTCCTGGAGGAAGACTTAATTCAAAACAAGGGATAATTCACCTAAAAAAATAGTTATTTATTATTCGAAAAAGGAAATAAAAATGAACCGCAACCATTTGGCCCACAGACCTCCACTATAACAAGACAGGTCATGCAGAATTGCATTGCAGAATTGCTTTTCGCGTTGTTGAATGGATTACATACTGCATCCTGGGGTGCAATTGTTTTTTTGGATGATAGTGTATGTATTTGCATGCGTTTTGGATGAAGGGATTTTTGCATGAGTGTTTGCGCCACTATGAGTTTTGCAGTATGTTTCGCAGGTATGTGTTGATTTTGAATGTGGTATTGTTCCTTTTTACGGGCGGTGACCTCACAACCCCCGCCACACACCCTTGCGGCGGCTTGCGGGGTATTATGTAGATGTAGAATTGAAAAGTAGGAAGGTTAAATTCGACCATTACGAGATCTCATCAATTATTCGCATTCCAACATATATTAGTTGCTTGCATTATTAATGTAATAAACCTAGAGAAATGTATGCCAGATCTAGCAGACTCAAGGACTCCTTTCCGCAGACAACACGGGATAGCAACTGTGGGGTTAGATATCGCAAAAATCCCTCTTGCCACATCAACCTGAAATGGTCGAGGTTTGTCTATGGTTGTGGTTCACATTTTCTTAGTTAATGTAAAACTTTTCTTGCAGCATTTAAAATTTCTGTGAGTTTGCTAACGGATTTTCACAATGGTAAATAAATATCTTATTTTTATTAGACCACTCCATTGCTTGCACCACATTTTTCACCAATCCTCTATAGCGGAAACAAGTACAAAATGTGGAACGCTTCACGATTTTGCGTATCATCTTCGCTCAGGGACCATGTAAATCTTCTCTGTATCGTTCCAATTTTACTGCCGTCGAAGCGAGTCCCTCTCTACTACTCAGCGGTTCCTTCGTCTTAATTCTTTCCGATCAGGGTCATAAATACTCCAGGTACGTTTAAGAAGGTTGAGCTACCTTGGGACACCTAGAATTAACTTTGTGTTTCATATATGTCCTTTTTTATGTCTGCCTGGCCGACCAATGAATACAGCGTTCGGCTTCTGCACGGAAAGAGCATGCTTCAGGTCCAGGTGCGTGATAACATTTCGGTTACCTCGATATCTTCTCATGAGGGAGGAATTTGCCCAGAAGATGTGTTAGATTATTATTGATACTCATACCAAAAACAGAAAAAGCCAACGAAATATAAAAAAGTTAGAAAGTCTATAAGGACTGTGGAATAATAAGCTATATTTGCACGCAGCAAATGTATTACTTAGAATCGTCAACGTAATGATAGAGTAGAGAGAGATTGAAGATTAACAAGACAAGATCAGTTTGAGTTTTAAAAGAGGATAGATGCACATGATGCCATAGAAATGATGAGGTCACTAGTAGAAAGGTCATACGAGAATACAATCTGAATGTTTTTGGGTTCGAAGATTTCGAGGAGGCATGCAATAGAGTGGATTGGGTGGAATGACTGAATGTATTGCAGAAAATAGGAGTAGACAGGAGGAATATACCACTTATCCGCAAGCTGTACGTCTCTTCTCAGACTGCTCGGGTGAGAGGGGTGAGAGTGGCGGATGAAGAGTTAGGATGAGCAGTGTCAGGGAGAGGAGTTAGACTGGCGTGCCCATTATCACCCGTGTTTTTTAACGCATATGATTAGGAAATCGAAAAGAAGCTTGGGAAAAACTGGAGGTAGGAATGAAAGTCGGTGAGGAATTCATAAAATCAGTTAGGTTTGAGGATGATCAAGCTTTAGTTTACCAGTTAGCTAGGAGAACGGGATTGCTGTGAGCATTGAAAACTCAGTGCGATAAGTACGTGTTGAAATATAATGTAATTAAAACAAAGATTGTGCGGTTGTAGAGAAAGAGGAAGGCGAAGTTAAATATTTTTTTATGGTTCGTTGAGCACTCTACTGGGTAAACTGAGCATTATTAATTAACATTTGGCAGAGGACAGAAGTAGACTGGAGGGATGGGCAACTTATGCAGAAAATGTACCTGTTTCTGCAAACTGCATAGGTGCAGCTAAAGAATAGAGAGCAGGATGGCCAGTGGGGGGTGAGACAGGGATGTCCATTATCACCCGTGCTTTTCCAATATAGGTGTACATGCGGAGGAAATGGGGAGCGATGACTCGTTTCCCCATGACATAATGGCTTTAAAAGGTTCACTTGTTCAGAAGGAACACGGAAAATTATAGATTATCCATCGATTCCTCTTATCACTCCTTACACCTTTTAACGTGATTTATTCCGTACGTTATCGGGCCGGTATCTGCTGTGAAATTATCTCATCTAATCTCTGGGCGTATCTGTCCAGAATTTGTGAACGTGTTAATATGAATTTATTCATGCACACACTCGCACTCACAAACACACACGTATGTATGTGTGTATATATATAACCATAAAAAAATATATATATCCTTATTACATATATATATATATATATATATATATATATATATATATATATATATATATATATATATATACTTATACACATATATAAAGGCACTCAGTATATTTTTTGTACGTGCGTCGTATCTTATCTCTCTCTTTCTCTCAAGTGCGACCATGTATCGCCTGGGTCTGTTGACCTTGATGGCACGCAATCGTAATTGCGGATCATTACGCACTCAAAATCTGAGAACAAAGCTCTTTTGTTTTATCGTGTCCGAGACCTCAAGTTAATCTAGTCGCGAGAGAGAGATGCCGGCGGGAATTCCTAGTAGGAACAAAAGTAACATCTTTCTCCGTACGTACGCACGTTCCTGCCTATCCACTAAATATTTAATCGTGGAGAGATACTATATCTCCGCAAACGTGCTGACGGTAGCATTCCTCTGGTGCCATTCTGTTCTCAGGGCTGTTCGAACCTCTTCTTTTAAATTTAGATCTTTGAAAAAAGGAACTTCACGATGGACACGGTCTATAAAGGGACGAGGCAATATTAGTTAGGCATTTGTTTGTTCCCTGGCCATTAATATTTTACATCACATATATTAAAGTGCTGGGTTATAACAATAGAGTAAAAGGTAGTAGTAGCATTTAGGGGAGCCGACTGACAGCTGAGGTCATTTGCGCCATTAGAGATGGACAGGAAAGGATGAACTAACTACGCTTCGTCTGGCTCCTACTCTTCCAGTAGAAATAGCAGTAGTTTCCAGGGGAGGCAACCAACAGCTAAGGTCACTTGCGCCATAAGAGATGGATGGTTGAGGAGGAAGTATGGAGAGAAACCCCGGCATCGGCATTAGCCTACTCTTGTTGAAAGGCGCCGAGGGGTCCGCAGTTTACCGTCCCATCCGACGAAGGGCGTACTAACCCTAAGTGCTCTCCACAAAGCTCTTCAAGTAGGGAGATCGGGATCCAGCCCTTTGACATATCTGGTATGGGACGATGGGCAGGAGCCAGCAATTATCATATTTCCCTTCAGGTTAAATCTAGAGGCCTTCAGCACACACACCATTCTATCACGTCAAGGTTGTAGTCCATTGGGAGAAATAGTTTCGGGTTAAATCAAAATATAACTTAAGAGATATGCATAAAGTAACATTAAATGTTATAATAGTAGTAATTATACCTTTCACTCTGGCGATCGATATGTTGCGGTGGCTATCGTACTGGCTGCCCACCCAGAAGGCCCGGGTTCAAATCTCGGCGGTGTTGAATATTTTTCAGTGGTATCTCGATCCCTACTTGAGGTGCTTTGTGGAGGGCACTTAGAGTGAGTGCGCCGTCCGTCGGATGGGACGTAAAGCTGTGGACCCCTTGGCGCCTTTCGTAAAGAGTAGGCTAATGCCGACGCCGGGTTTCTCTCCACCCTTCATTCTTCGAAGAAGGAAGAGTAGGAGGCGCAGTTCACGCTACGTCTGCTCTTCCGTGAGACGGCTGCTAAGGCGTCTGACCCCTGTGGAGTAACAGGAGACGGAGGAAAAAATTAGTAATGAGGACAGGTACATGGGCACAGTAGAAGGAAAATGGGATACTATCAAAAAAGGATATCGGAAGCTGCAAACGAAACTGCTATTATTATTAGCACTTGTATTCCTCAGGATTAAGTAGTTTCTGTATAACATCACTTTTATCATATAGCTACGCTCCATATCAAAGTTTTGACGAGTCTTTTCTTAATATCCTTACTCAGCGTCCCTGTCATCAACTCCCTCCTCCTTGTGAAATCCTCTTTGCCTAGCGGAATTCTTCTCCTTACGTCCCTACTACTTTGACCGTGTTGGTCCAAAACACTACCGAGATTCGTAAACTGTTCTACAAGATACGTAAACTGTTCTCGTACCTGCTCTAGTTTTTGCCCTCCTATTTTAATGTTCAGCTTGGCTTTTTTCTTTCTGAAAATTCGTATACTCTTTGATTTATTAATATTGATTCTCATCCCGTATATGTCGCACTGAATTTCCAATTCAATCAGCAATGTTTGAAACCTTCCTTGGTTACTGCTCTCCATGAGTTTCCCTCTTCTGCCACTCTTTATCTGCTACCGTTGTCTTTCATCGTCGCTGAATCGCCATTATCTTAAATACTTAGATCATCGTCAGTCCATTTTATTTTACTACTCCTTCTGTATAACGTCACATTTCAGTCGCTCCTAATGTTCTGTGCTCAGCACTTTCCAGCTGTCCGTGTCTCGTGGCCGAAGGAAAGTATATTCTACAAATAGAGCGAATCATTTCCTTACATCTATGCTAGTACTTTTTGCCATTAGTGGCTGTTTCTTCGAACAGAAAGCCTCCTCTTTCGCCATTCCTATTCCACTCTCTCTCCCCACTTATTTCTTCCATCTGTAGTTATCTCGCTGTGCAAATAGCGAAGTGTCCCAGCGTTTCTTTCCATAATCTTATTTGGAGATTCGAATCTTCCTTACTTCAACTGTAAGACTTTTAACTCGGTTTTATTCTTGCTTATGCGGATTTTGTACTAATGCCTTCCATCCTCCACGTTGCCTTATATCCTCTCCAATTTTTCTTTCTTTTCTTCAAATATCTATGTGACCAACGAATCACAGCATGTTTAGGTTCATATGCCGTCTATCATTTTTTCCTTAATATTGTTCATTGCCTTCCCGATGTGCTCATAAAATATTTGATAGTGAGTGGCCCTGCCTTACCTCTTTCTTTACTTTCTTCCCAAATTTCCCACATCTAATCACTGTTACCTTCTCCCTACCTCTATGCTAGAGTGTATATCAATCCCCTGCCATAATGGTTCTTTCCCTTTTCTTTATAGAAGGCGTACCTTGTGGTCCACGTCGTCAAGAGGTTTCTCCAGATCATTGAAGGCAATACACTCGTAGGTGGAGTGATCTTGCTGTATCCTCTTTTTGATGAGTGGCAGAAAGCTCCCTCTCCTTTCCATCTACTCTTTTCTAAACTCAAATTTGTCCTCAGTAAGTATCCGTCCGCTTTCCTTCGGTGGATTCCTAACGCCATATTATTCGATGCACCGATGATCACGCAAATTTACCGAAAATTTTCACTTTTCTCTCCTCTCTTTCTTCTTTGGCATAGAGACGATTACATTCTTCTTCAAGTCCTTCGGGATTTCTCCTCTCATATGGGGTTGCATAGCTGTGTCATATTCTTAATTACTGAATATTTATTGGTGCAGAACGTATTCACCCCTGAGTTTTTTACTCCAAATTCAGACCTGGGGATGCAGTCAGTTGTCACGTCCTCGTCGACGGAGCCCTCTTCTTCCAGATTACATGCGTATATTTTCCTTCGCAAATATTCTCCAAACAGCCTGGGGTCATTTAATCTCTTCGCTTTCTCTCTTTATCTCCATCGAGAATCTCACTATTTTTATTCCGAATGGTATTGATATTTTCGCTGCGTTCATAAAAATGGTATCTCACGGTTTCGTTAGCTGCTTCAACTTTTCCCTGGACGGGATGTACTTCTTCTTTCAATTTCTTCGTCCATTCTTCTCTGGTTTGTCTCAATTTCCAACTGAATATCATTTCTCAGCCTTTTTTTTCTCAGTCCCTAAAATTAGGAGCTCAAGGTGAATGCTAATAGGCGTATAAGAGTGGATTTGATTACCCGATTATCAAGTTTTGAATTGAAAAACGCATTACCAAAAGCACGGAAATCAGCCTGTTTTCTAGCATGATGAGGTGATTGGAGAGCTCGTCTAGATTGGAATTCACGCATTGATAGAGTATTTTCGAAAGAGAGAAGTGCTGCGTACGCTTTCCCAGAATGATACTATCAGCAGTAGTGTATCGGATTCGGGTAGGATTTTGATGGTAAAACACACTTCTGAACTCTTAAGCCTTAAATAACACGAAATAAAAAATCCTTAAACCTCAAATCACACGCTAAAAATTACTTTTTCTCTTTCCACCTTGCTTTCTTTTCCATGCATTCTGTCCTCTATTACATTCTTCAACGACCAGTTGCCTCTCACCATCAGTATTTCCTGAATTCATTTACCCTGTATTCTTCGAAGTTCTCCGAACAGCCGTCTCTATTTACTTACCATGCTTCAATTCAATCTTTTGTTTTCCTGTTCATCCTAATCTAGACTAGTCCGTTTTATTTTCTCCATTCTTCCCCAAACTCATTTGTCAAGGGCCTCTAGTCGAAGCTTATCTTCTTGCATCCACAGCCAGCCATGCAGTTACGCCCCATATTGGATTTTTCACTAATTTTTCCCTTAAATATTTACTTAAGGTATCTGTTATCATCTCCCGCCTCTTTGTGAATGTTTTCTTAACCTAACGCTATTCTTCTCTTAATTTTCCCACCACTCTGTTCATCTACGAATAGCATCCACAATAAATGAACTTTTTCAAATGTTCTAGATTGTGTCCTCCCAATTTATTTAGCTTATCTTTCCTATTTACCATTATTATTACTGCCATAATCCAACAGTCCACCGCTAAGATGTGTGGCAGGGGGTGATTACACACCAGACTACGTTTGACACAAAAATACTTTTTCTACCTACCGCGGTCAGTTAATGTTATTCTGATCACTTATAATTCGTTGGAAAAGGACATCTTAAGTCAATCTGGTCTGCACTTGATCTCTCTAATATTATTCCGATGTAAATATCTACCGTAGTAAAATGAGACTAATAACACATTTTCGACATCATTGCTAAAGAGACCTCCTTCCACTTTATGCAACGGATTCAATTTGTAATTTAAACTTCACCCCGTGAGTGATTCCCAGCCTAGATGCAATAATAACTTTGATACATGACTTATGACCCTTTCTAAATTACCATCGAGTAAGCCTGGACCTAAGCTATCTTCATCTACGTTATCTTCTCTTTCTATGTCTAAGCTTGCTGGTCTAATGTCTTTCTCATATAGTTCCTCTATACGTACACTCCTTCCATCTCTCTTGAATATTCTCTTATTCAATCAATAATTTTCTAAACTTATCGTTGATTGATTGCGCGGATTTCCCCTTCTTACTTACTGACAGTGTGTTCAACTCCCTGTACGGCGCACCCATTTCACCCTTTCTCTGTTAACTTCCCATATCATCGCACTCTGTCTTCCGCCACGCTTCTTTCGACCTTTTGCTATCCCTGCTCTCTTTATACTTCCGCGTACCTAACTATCTGTTCCCATTCTTCCATATCCTTCTCCCATCTATCTTTCTAATCATCTCGCCCGTACTCTCTATTTTTCTTGCCCTTTTCCTTTTTACTATTCCTATCGGTTCGTTGGCAGTTTTCGATATCCCTTTTTTATATGTTCCTATTTTTCTTCTACGTGCATAGTTCCCAGCTCCCTTGCCTCGCCCAAAATTTTCTTTACAGTCTTGAAATACTCCTCCCTTGTCACTTTGGTTAATCCTTCTACATACCATTTTCTAAATCCTCTTCCCTTTTTATCCTTTTGTATGGGACGCTTCACTTCGTTATTCCTTAAATATCATCTGATCCGTGTCCGTGCGCGAATTAATCACGCTGTTCCTAAATCTGTGCCTAGCCATAATATAATCTAACTATATCTTCCTGAATTTCCGGACATTTTCCGTGCATATCTTCTTCTGTAATGGTGTTTAAACAAAGCGTTCGCAATAATTAGCCCCTGTCTCCCATAGAACTCTATCTCTTTCTACCCACGATCATTTCTTGTTCCTAATGTTAGCTCACTACCATTTCCTCCTTCGTCTACCGTCGCCTTCAAATCCCCCATAACCGTCAAATATTTACCTCCAGGAACACACGCAATTATGCCTTCTAATTGATCGTATACTCTTTTCTTATGATTGTTTGGAGGTATGCCTGAACAATGACCAAGTTCCACCAAGTTACTCCAACTAATACTCGTAATACTCAGAAATAATCGTAATAATCAGTCATTTCCTCTATATTTACTACGCTACCTAACTTTTTGTTCAATACTACGTCCATCTCTCGTTGGCCCTCTTCCCCTCCGCTGTGTAATACCTCCATAGCTATCAGTCCAGGAACCCTCGTTATCCTTCCATCTCTCCTAGCACTGCCCTATTACGTCTATATTATTTCTCGTTCCCCATATCTAGCTTTATACTTTCAATATTCACTTCCTCAAAATTGCCCTATTCCAAGTCTCTATTCTAAATATGCTGGTCCTCATCTGGCTTCTGCGCTTCTTCTTCGGCCGCTTTTGCTTGGCAAGCATTTCCTGCCGATTGGGCCGAGTCCCATGGTTACCTTGACATATTGCCCTAGAAGTGTCCATCATAATGGTCTTGGAATAAATAATTGGGTTCCCGTTTCCTTCCCAAAGAGTGCTTCTAAGGTGACACCATCATTCAAATGGCAGCCCCACTGGGGTCAGACGCCTTAGTAGTTGCCTCACTTTCTGGCTTATCCTTATGGCTAGGACCCTTATTAAAATTAATCGATAGAAATGGTATCTAGAAATAAAAAGCGATGGAGTACTGGCGGCGTAATTCTTCTCATTAAAATGAATAATGCAAATCCTTTTTCTTTTAAATGCCAATTAAATAAATATTGTATAAAAATGTGCACTTCTAAAATATTCCCATTATTAACGACACATTTCAACGTTAGCGTCTTTTTCAGGTGCATACCTAATAATAGTTGCTAAGTATATACCTGAAGTTGAAGCCTAGTGTTAAAACCTTTCGCTAGTAAATATAATATTTTAAAATGTAGTAGATGTGTAAAAATTAGGGAAGTCAAAGTGGAAACGAACGCTAAATCGCGCCTCATGGGTTTTAATTCCATCATCACGCGTGAGTTCTCCGTCTTGTGATTGTCTTCTGAACATCTGGAACTATGACGCTATTCACGATCGAGACTTTCGCGCCAAGGTCCGCTCCATTGTGCCTGGTGCTCTCTGTGCACCATGCTCTCGATCGCTCTGTGATCAGTTGGTCTTCGAATTTCCGTGATGTCGTTATGGCGCCGTTATGGCCATATGGGGAGCGATATGAAGAGCAAGATGTCCGTTGGACGGGAAAATCCATTTTCCATATCCCGTGGAATCTTAATCTGGGTAGAGTTTCGTTCGAAAGAGAGATCCCGCGATAAGATGAATAGCAAGACGGAGCTCATTTGTAGTGAACGCATTCAGATATCGTCCGTACGCTATCTCTCGCATTATCTGCATCCAATTGTCTCCTGTGATTTTTGCGACGGCAATCGTGACTCGCGACCTTCATTCGATAGCAATCTGCATGGATCAATGGACATACCTTTAAGACGATACAGCTTCAGCTGTAGTAGCACTTGCCATAACCACGGTATAAAAACCTTCCCGCCGAGCCAGACAAGTGGCATATCGATTTTGTTCACGAATCGTTCTTGCTCTCTCCATATGCTCTGCAGGGGGAAAGTATCGAATTCGTGAAAAAAAATTGAACACGGGATTTCAGCGAATATTCATGCTTTGAGGTCCAATGGAGACGCATGAAGTCTGTCCATCTTACTGCGTACTTGTATACGCGATCGGTTTTTTGTGGGGATGATAGCTCAAGCAACATTAACCCGAGCGGAACGAAATTTCATATTTAGCAATGCTTCTTGAGAGTCGATGAACTGATTAGATTTGAACCAAAGCATATCCACCGGAAGTGAACGTTAAGGGCTTCTTACAACTTGTCACTGGGGCGTTCCAATAAAAATACCATTTAAGAACTGATACGATTTTCCGTGCAGAACGACTTGATTTTTCTCTTAAAAAAATCGAGAGAATTAAATTATTTCCGTGAAACTTGAACCACTATACGAAAAATGGATTATTTTTTCTTGA
The DNA here is from genome assembly GCF_022747635.1 of Hetaerina americana. Lineage (NCBI taxonomy): Eukaryota > Metazoa > Arthropoda > Insecta > Odonata > Calopterygidae > Hetaerina > Hetaerina americana. Next base: position 6,678,462 of record NW_027286874.1, on the reverse strand, counting down.
TTTGTTCACCATTATCTCATGAAAATTCTATGGAACGTCGTTCGTGTGCTGATTTTTAGGTTTTTTTAGCGGTGACTATATCATTGTGCTCTTTTGAACGTGGGCACATGCGTAGAGACCCTATACGTAGTTACCGCTGGCTGATCCTTATTAAAGCGAAGGCCGAATATCGTCCACTCCGACAGAAAAGCCATTTTTAATTAACTGCGCGGGTATTTAGGAATATGCTGTAAGATTAAACGGTTTTGAGGCTATTCCTCCTTATTCGGCTTACAGGGCTACAGAATAAAGTTTTTCATTCATATATGCTGGGAATTATTATTAACGGTATTCTACCGATTAAGGTAGGTTAATAATGGACACAAACTATCAAACGCTCAGCGAAAATTCTTATTTTTCTCTTAACAAAACACAACCCGACATCCAACCTTACAATCAGGCCCCTCTTAATTTCTACATATTTTCTCCCTCCATTCATTCCGTTCAACTTCCCTATCTTATTCCTATCCCTTCCTCGCTTGCTTAACTCCCTCTATCACAGTCTTCACCATCCCATTGCCAATCACAAAACTCTGCATCTATCTTCCCTGCCTCTTTTTGATTTCTTCCAACAATCCTCTCCCCTCCCCCACTATACCTATCACGTCCTCATTTGTTTCCCTTTCAGCCCATTTCACCTTCTCCACCCTACTTCACATTCACATTTAAAAAGTCTCCAAATCTACGCCTGTCATCCTGCTTCAATGATCATGTTTCCGCACCGTTCATAACTACACTCCATATCAAAGTTTTAACGAATCCTTTCTTAACACCCTTACTCAAAGTCCCTGCCATCAACATCCTCCTGTTTGTAAAAGCTACTTTTCCTAACGCAATTTTTCTCATTTGACATCATATTTTATATATATATATATATATATATATATATATATATATATATATATATAATCTCATTTCCCAACATCTACTTTGACCACTTTGCTCCAAAATACTTTCGAGATAGGTAAACCTTTCCACCTGCTCTAGTTTTTGCATTCCTATTTTAGCGTTTGTCTTAGCTTTCCTCTTCCCAGAAACCGCATATCCTTTGTTTTACTTACAGTGCATGGAATAGGTTATCGTATTAAATTTCGTCCTTGTCTTTGGTCGCAATAAGTAATAAATGAGGAGAAAGTGATATCTCTTGCCACATCGCCAGCTGTTTTACCCAGATTCCATCGTTCGCAAGTTCGACGCGATTGTTTGGCCATACCAGTTTCCTGAGCCTTATGTACATAATGAATTTGTAACGCGAGGGTGGGAAGTTGAAAGGCAAACATCATCGTTGACGTGAATGGGCTGTTGAATTAGTTAAAGAGCCAGTAAAACGAAAGTGGAGGCGGTAGTTGCGGGAAAATCGAACTGGAACGACTGAAGGGGAAGTCCCCGGGTGAAAGATGAATGAGAATACGATGATGGGAGACGTAATGACTAAATTGAGTGGGGCGTTATACACAAGTATTTTCTGCGCCCGTAGAGGGCGCAATACTCAGGGAAGGGTGTTCTCGCCAATTGTTGCAAACTTCTTAAAGTTCACCTCCACTGAAGGCCCATTACGTGGTTCCATAACTGGAAATGAGAACGCCATTGCGTTTTCATACTAGAAGTGAGTTTGGCATTCGTCTGCGTACAAACACCCGTACATTTATACCTTTGATGCCATTCACTTTCGGGGTGGACAATTTCAAGAAACCCTGATTCTTAACCTATTTCAAGGGACGCACTCCCTGCTGCGAATTTCTCCCATACTTCCTTGTCCTTACATACCTACAAACAAATTTACTGTCGGTCATGTGCACAAACATGGTACGTATACGCACATACATGTCTGTTTCTAAATCTACATAATACCCTGCAATCCACCGCAGGAACGTGTGGCGGGGATTGTTAGGTCACTGCCCGTAAAAAAGAATAAAACCGTATGCACAACCCACAAATTCATACCAATCTACATTCGCAAGGTCGCATATATTAATGCATAAACCTTTTTAACTTACACGCATGCAAATACGTATATTTTAAACTAAAATAGACATACACCTACGAATATAGCTTATGGCTGGGTAACGTTTAATTTTGTCCTGACTTGTAAATCGAAAGTCTTTAATATTTCTGTTGTGACTTTGGTTTCTTACTATTATGATTCCTGATTGACCGGGGGAAGAACGATAATTTTTATCTATCTGTACTGGAATCCATCTCCCTTGTATTATCTGTATGCTCTGATCTACCTAAGTAGCGTGGGGCCATAATAATTTATTTACTCTCATTGTTAAACTCTGAATTTTTTCTGAACCTTTCTAAAAGTCTCACTCTCGCTTTTTCTCTGTGCATCTCGAGTGACTCCCAGCCTAATTCCTCTAAAAGCCCTGTCCCACTCGTCTTCTTTTTATAACAATTTTTCACGAATCTGGCAGATTTTCTCTGAAGCTTATCTAATTATTTTCGCCAAATTTTTTCCCAAGGACCCAAAATACTTGCGGCATTTTCCAAATGAGGCCAAACTAGAGTGAAATAACACTTCTCTTTCACTTTCTCATTTAATTTACCCACCAACCGTTTCATGAACCCGAGTTTCTTTAAAGATAAAGCTATTTTCATTGTATATATTTGGGGACGAATTACACACCTTTTTGCCAAGAAAGAACGACGCCTGTAGCAATGCCGTTCAGTCAAAGAGCTTTTTCGTACTTGAATGACGATCCATTTCATAACTTAAGTTCCTCTCGAATTTAGACTTCTTAGGTAGGGCTGGTGAAAGCTCAGGAAATATAAGAGATATTGGTTATTGCTAATGCATTGCAGTAATAACTCAAAATTGCCTAAATTCATTGTTAGAACCACAGCATATGACGTACCTACATTACAATTATAATCACACAGTCGAATTTTGAGCACAGACTTTAGTATTTTTCTCGCATCGGTATGTTTCAATTCAAACTGATGTTTTAGGTTTCCGGGAATTTCATTACATGTACGATTGGATGGTTTCGGCAGAGATATATTTTAGTGGATATTTCCATTACGAGGTTCGTCGTGAAATATAATTGCATTTGTTTGTGAACATATAGGAATCACACATTCTTAAATTCGGATATGGTAAACGTGAAATGTTATGGGGAAATTTTTTTTAATCTAGCATTACAAGGACATTGGCAGTCTAGATATGTGGTGAGAATATATTATTGCAGTATCTTATCTTTTGTGGGCAGCATGGACGTCTTAAGTAGGGATTGCTTCTGGCAACTGACGTGGGTTCAAATGTCGTCAGACTCTGTTGGATAATAGCATTAATTTGGCTTTTGTTTGTTCATGTTGGTTTTGTAAGGAGAGTGTAAGAAACATATTGTAGGTTAACATGGGTATAAATGCGTGTTGCTTTGGGAATGTTTTCTTGTTGGCGAAAGGAGTAATTTTTTGGTAAAGACGCTTCTCTCTCCCTCCGAATGGATTTGGTGCGCATCCGTGGGGTAAATCCATTCCATTTGAGAAGACTCACTAGCGCGGGGCAGGGATTCGTGGTGCGTCGCGCGAGAGAGATGTTGTCACGAAATGCCGTACATACAATGCCACAGGCATTCGTGGTCGTGCGCGACGCGCCACTGTCCACGAGGTTAAAGCCAACTTTTAAACATTTATGCTGTTTATACCTTGACAAATTTCCAAAGAAACTGCGGGAGATGCCAGTATGTACGGTATTTCGTGGCATCTTGTTCCTTTAAAAGCCCCAACATTTCAGAGCATAAGAGGACGCCTCGATAACTTAAGTGGCTAAAGCACTCGACCGGATTGAGGGATCTGGGTTCGAATCCCAGTCAAGGCGAATGATTTTTACACTCGGAAATTGTTGCATAGACATACATATGTTAGCGGAAAACTTCGTCTTAAAAAAGTGTTAATTTTATCCACCACAGAAGTTCTCAGGTATATTTAAAAAGGAGGGAATGGAAATGCACCACAACCATTTATACGATTGACCAACACCATTAACAAGACAGGTCACGCAGACCTGGAGAACAAGAAGGGGAAAATTCTATTTATCCATGGCCATGAAATTTATGGTCCTCACCTCTGACGCCATTGGTACATGCAGAAAATGGTTCCTTGCTGTTGACAGTGGACCACGTGAGGCACCACGTGAAATACTTGCGTCATGTTACGGCTTCCGAATACATTTGTATGCCATTCCTAAATCATCTAGCACAGTTGAAAATGCGATCATCCTACAGGGTAGCCCCGGGATTATTTTTGGTCTAGGCCTAGCTACAACTTTGCCACACCTTCGTAGCTCTATTCTGTAACTCGTCGTCACACTTTGGCGGAGTATTTCTGTTTTCGCCATTTTCTAAACCACTTGCTGGGTAGCTATCAAGCTCAGATTCAATCGAAATATTGTCAACGCCGAATTTAACGGTTGTTTGCCGTCATATTATGTTACAGAATAATGCGAGAGGAATTCTTATCACTAGACGATGTTCTCAACTAGTAATGGAATAGAGCAGAGCGGTGTTATCGAGGGCACGCCACTGTGCACCGCTTCGCACTCCCGGGTTCCCCACTGCACCCCTGCGTTACGGGTGCCGTTTGCCCAATAGGCCGCACCCAGTCGGCCTTGGCGATAGCCACGGAGACGGGTGGATCGCCATGGTAGGCGGGATTTCCTCGAGGCATTGTCGTCCCCCCCCTCCCCTGCCTCCGCAGATTATAACTCACGTCCCGCCTCCTTCTCCGGAGAATTCTATCTTCCTGCTCACTTTCTTGCTCACCCGACAGGGCGTAAGAGGGATGTCAGATTGCAAGAGAGGCGCCCTTTTCCAGTTGAAAATTGCGCATATATTTTCCGACGTCCACAATCGCCATCATCCAGTCTACAGTCCGGCGACCGGGGGAAGCTCGTTTCAGCAATCTCGCCGGGAAGGGTAATGGGAGGGGCCGCTTTCAGAACGCTTTGATTCTCCCGCAACCAATCAGCTCGAGCACGCAGAAATCACCGTGCAATCTCTGTGTAAGGGAGGAAAACATCTGAACCTTGATGCCGTGACGAATCACCAAGTCCTTCTTGCTCACGTCCGGCGGAAAGCGAGAAAAACAGTGTCAGCGGAGCTGCGTTCGATAGAGCTCCGGCCGGTTTAATCTTAAAGAGGGGGGCGTTCTCCTAACAGAGATGGCAGTCGAAACGAAAACAAAACTAGTGAAATTTCGATGATTTCGTTGGCCAAAGAGCCGAATGAAGAAACGGAACCGCATGGAAGGAAAACCAATGATCGAAAGTCAAAAGGAGGAAGTGAAATCGAAGAAGGGACTACACTAGATGGAAAATAAACGGATGTTCCCCCGCCTCCATAACGAATCTGAACCCATTTAAAGATTCTCTAAGTTTCATAGCTGAGCTTTGTCTTTGCAGCCTTGCTTTCCTCCACGGCACTTTTCAAATAATTGCCTGTTGTCACTCTCATAGTACTTGTGATGCCGTCCTGAAACTTCTTTCTTGACCTCCCTCTTTTTTTTGTCTTAATGGTTTTCCCTCCATTATGTTTTCCAGCAAGTTTTTATGCCGAAGAATATGTCCAACAATTTTAATTTTCCTTTTCTTCATCTCTTTTATTAAATTCCTTTCCTCTTTAATTTCTTTCAATACTACTATGCTGATTTTCTTGTCTATCATCTCTATCTATCCCTATCCAAATCCACATTTCCACTGCTTCCAACCGAGACTACGTCATCTTTCCATCCAATGTCCAAGTTTAACATCAGCATAAAAATCTACTCCAAGTAAATGTTTTTGCAAAAGATTTTCTAATTTCCAATGTCACGTATTTGTTTCCCAAAAGATAGCTTTGTTTTCATTAGCCGTCTTTGCCGAGGGTATTCTTCGATTTACTGCAGAGGTTCATCTGTTATCTCTTGCAATTAAGCCCCAAAGGTGGCAGAACTCTTGTACTCGATTCCCCTGTAATTAAATTTACAAGCGGCTCTATCCTGTTTTTGGAAAGAAAGAAATCTTTGGTTTTCTTCTCATTTATTTTCAGTTTCCATTTTGCCAAAGCTGTGAACAGGATTTTGAGGATTCTACTTTATTTCATTCTATTCTATTTGGCTGATAGGAAACACGCACCTCCTGGTTGCAATTCAACTGGAAATTGAAGTCATTAGCTCCGTTTCGCTTGCCATCCCAGCCTCACACGCCATAAATTTCCGAAGGCCTTCAAAGGAACAAGGCGTTCTAATTAACGTACATATAAGCACGGGGTGGCCGTGGCGTCAATGTCCACATGTGGTTAAAGCGGACGTTTGAACACTAAAGGAATTTGTCTTACAATTAAGACGATTCCGGAGAAATATACGGGAAGTGCCGCGATTTCCTTAAGCGAAATCACCCGCTAGTGTGCGCAGAGTGCGGGTGCGATGAACGAGCACATTTCTGAGAATTATCTCGTTGCAAAATTCGTTGTCCGTCCCACGCCGATGTTCGAAACTGCAACCTTAGGTTTGCCGGTCGAGGAGACGTCTCGGTGGCTTCAACTGGATTGAAAGCACTAGCACGGAAATCGATGAATCCTGGTTCGAATCCCGGTCGAGGTGAATGATTTTCAAACTGAGAATAAAGTTTCTCTCTTTGTGTGTAAACCAACGCTTGATTCCGCTTAAGTCATGATTGGAATTGTGCATGCATACCTAACACCCCCCGCAACGCACCCTTGCGGTTGCTTGCTGGGTATTAAGTAGATAGGGATGAAGGTACTGGTCTTGTATTTGACGCATTTAATTATAATTTTCATCAAAGAAACCTTATTTCATAGAACGAATTCCTAACCAAAGCAATCAACCTTCTAGTGCCACTTAGAGTAGGTGAATGTTTGATTTATTCATCTAGGCAATTACGTTTCACTGACGCACCGTCAGCATCCCATGTGTAGAATCAGTGAAAATTTTTATTTTCTAAAAATGAATGTCTCTCAAATGCTATCAAATACTAGTATGCACCTTTTCTCGGATAGTGCATGTATGTATATCTGCAATCTCTATCTACGCAAATTTGCACTGTTACTCTTTACTCAGTTACCTTACACAAAAACCAAACCACAGTAATGCTACATGCTTTAGGTTACTCTGATAGGTCATGGTAAAACTCCACTTGTGTTGCAGGCTCCATGTGACATGTGAAATTCGCAAATTAACCAGATATTACCTATATATTGGTACTCTGTCAGCCATCGCTGTTGCGTGTGGCGGGAATGTTTCCACGCTAATCACGGGAAATGAAAATTAAAACGTAGGAGGGGACGAATTAAATAATATTTTGATAAAATGGCCACACTCTAGCCCGCTTACTTAACTATTATAATGTATTTCCGCCATCGTTGTCGGCTATTCTGATCCTTTATCTTGTGTTGGATGAATGCCATTTTTTAAAATTGCCTATTCCACAGTTGACATCTCTCATCTTATATAAAAAGCACTATCGTGCATAGATTTATTTAAGAGATATTATAAAAAAATAACGTTATTAACTGTCCTGATAATCTACAAATGCAACTAACCTTATCATTCCAACGTTTTATAGATATTGCTTCTCATCGCTGCACGCGATCTCATTCAGCAATCAATTAAATTTCATGAGAATCCTATATACTGGCAGCATGTTCTAAATGAGGCCTACTATTGGACGGCATCATTACTCTCTCTCTCTTAGACTCTCGTTACATTTACGGAGTATTCATTAAATATACAATTTTGATTGACAATTGGAAGTTGAAGACTATTATAGAGAGGAGAAGGTTGGACAAACGAGAAAAGGGAAGGAATAGGATCGAGATGTTGGATGGAATGAAGGGAGGAAAGAAGTATGCGGAACTGAAGAAGGACTTACTGTAGTGCCACGATTTCAGGTTGTGCTTTTTCTCAAGAGTGGCAAGTAAATATACTCTTGGGAAAATTTAAAGCTGTATCTATCCAAAAATTACCATAACCGGTATAATACCAATAATTATCATAAATGCTAAGAACTGAAATATGTAGCATGGTAGTCGACGGAGGGAATAATATTCCAGTCCACGCAAGACTCCACGCACTGAAAAAACTACGTCATTCGAGCTGGACGCTGGCACTTTAGGAGGAGTTCATTATTTTAAGCTTAACTCCATCATTGAATAATACATAGTGGGAAAGAAAGACCATCATGAGGGGGTAAGTCACAATTATTTGTTGTTAAAACTTCTGCGATGCAAAATTCACTTACCAAAGCAGTATTCAAGGGTACCAGTCCGTTTCTCAAACAAGGGGAGTGGATTTGGACCCGATCATTACTCCTCTTGTGGAATGAATTGCGCAGGCGTCGGTCAGGGTTAAGGGTGAAGCGAGCTCTACCCTTGTCATCTCGAGTTAATTATTATTGTGCGGATTTTGTGTAATATAATGAATGATTACGCTCAAAGTCGCTCATTGTTAATGTGACAGAGATTTAAATCCAACAGAAAATTTCTGTAACCCTTAAGTTTAGACCATTTTTGGAGTGTTTCGTTCGAAAATAAACGTGACTCGTATAAGTTTCCTCCACGCGCAACGGGGTCAGTCGATAGTGACTCCTTACGGAATGCAATAATATTCACCTTGAATATTCCTCCCAAGACTAAATTTTCAAAGGGAACCGTGGTCGGAATGAAATTATATGCGCTTTTCTTATTTTTAATGTCTCGCGAGGTTCACCTTAGGACGATATACTACCTTGATCAAAAATTTCCCGGAATTTATTCAGAAAATTAAAAATACTACAAGTTTATTCATCTAAATCTATATTGCCCCCTTCAAAGTAATCCCCATCGACTGCAACACACTTATGCCAGCGCTTGATCCAATCCTCGAAACATTTTTTATATTCGGTTTTCGGTATGTCCATCAGTGCTTCCTGCGATTTTTCCATTACTTCCTCTCGGCTGCTAAAACGCGTTCCCCGTAATGGTTTTTTAACTCGATTGAACAGAAAGAAGTCACAGGGAGCCAAATCAGGTGAATTCGGTGGCTGTTGGATGGTATTTGTTGCATTTTTCGTCAAAAAATTACGAATAATGATAGCACTGTGCGACGGTGCGTTATCATGGTGCAAAATCCACGAGTTTTCTGCCCACATTTCTGGTCTCTTTCGGCGAATTGCTTCACGCAAACGTCTCATAACGCCCAAATAATACTCTTTGTTTACTGTCTGGCCTTCTGGCAAAAATTCATGATGCACTACACCGTTGTAATCCATGAAAACCGTCAGCATTGCCTTCTTTTTTGACTGAAAACGACGTGGTTTTTTTGGTCTCGGCTCATTTGGTGAACGCCATTCACTTGCCTGATGTCTGGATTGCGTGTCGTACTCATAAACCCACGTCTCGTCTCCAGTAATGATCCTTTTGATGAATGTGGGATCGGATTCAGCCTCGCAAATCATGTCTTTTGCGACGTCAACACGGTCTCTTTTTTACATGAAATTGAGGTCTCTTGGCACCAACTTTGCTGCTACACGACGGAAACCCAAATCATTAACCACAATGTCTTGGGCGGATCCATAGGCAATGTTCAAGTCCTCCGCTATTTCTCTGATGGTTAATTTGCGGTTATTGACCAACATTTCTTTTACTTTATCAATTTTTTCACCGACTTTCGATGTCGATGGTCTGCCACTGCGTTCATCATCTTCGATTGACTCACGACCACTTCTGAACCGCTCGTGCCACTGGTAAACGACCGTTTTTTTTAGAGAATCGTTGCCGAAACACTTTTCCAACATTTCCAACGTCCGTGCGCCACTAAATCCGTTTTTTACGCAAAATTGAATACAAGTTCGTTGTTGCAAATTTAAATCCATTTCTGAAATTGTAAAAAATCGCCAACACACACAGAGATAGATGTACTCTTGGCTACGTAACTTTTGCAAATGTCAAGTTATGACACTAAGATTTAAAGGGAATATCAACAACAGATGTACCAATTTAACAAAAAAAACAGAACTCAAATCGGAACGATGGGAGCGCCACACGGTGGTTATTCCGGGAACTTTTTGATCAAGGTAGTATAGAATATCTCTGGCATCTCTACAACTACATATTACCCCGCAAGGGCGTGTGGCGGGGTTTGTTAGGTCACCAGCCATGCATACAGAACACGCTTCCTTACTTCTGCTGCAGAATGAGGAATTTATCCATTCCGCGTTCGAACGCGATCGTTGTTAAGATTTTTTACCAATCCCCATGGCACTTACTTAAAGAGTCACGAACTTCATATTCCCCTCGTCGAAAGGAAATCGCTCGGGACGGGGGAAGCCTCATGGATATAACGAGGCCTGTGTTTCTCGACTCTTATCTTGATCCATGGCGACGATAAAATAATTGAGATGTAGATATTTTAAGATTTTCCCTCGGATATGGTTATCGCATCTTCAGCGTGCGATTATTTTACAGATCTACTGTGCGGACATTTTTGGCATTTCGCCGCGATAGCCTTGCGCAGGGAAAAAACGCCAATCACGATGAAGCAATTCTCTATGTTCATTTAGGTACTGCTTGGTCTACGAAAGTGTTGATTTTATATCAGTTTGTGATTTGATCAGTGTTTGAATTCCGCGATTGAATAATAAGAGCAACACGTCGTATTTTCGAGTTTTTGGCCGACGAATTGCTCATAAAATCGTCATCGATGAAAATGATTAGTTTTGTCGACTTATTTCATATATAAATGAATAACCAATGCTATATGACCGATAAATGCTAAAGAATGAATTCGTATTAAGTGCTTGGGAATATAGGAATGAAGGTGGAGCCGTATTGATTGGAGAAAGAGGGAAAATGAAAGTTTTTATCGAAGTCGTTTTATCTTTCTTATACTTGTATTATTTCCATGATGCCTCGTACCGCAGTACGATGGGGAGAGTAACATATTTTTAATATTGGCGCAGAGAAGGCCTCTTTCCAATTTAACCAAGAGCTCCAACCTCCTCTCCGTGAATGTCTGACAACATTGTTTCTCTAATTATCTAGTTACACCACTAAGCTTATCATGATAGCGTTTTACAGATCTAGCTCGTCTTCACTGTACTCGATCTAATTAGGAGATCAAACCGACTTTGATTTCGGAGCATATTCTGGATAGTGGAGTGAATGTTTTGTTGAATGGCGGCAGGTGAGCGTATTGAGCAATCGTGGAGGAAGGTGGGGGGATTTGACATATTGGAAAACATGACGGTGTAAAGTGTCTGAAACTGAAGAATTCACCAGTATAGTTGACAAAACGATCAAACATTTTCATACAGTTTAACCAGGTTTCTAAATTTTAGAGCGGCAATCAAAATCATATGCATATGGACATATGGCTGTTCTGGAATTCATCTAACCCACGATGGCTCCCGAAAACTATTGTCCGGGAAGGCCATTTTACAGTGATTTAATGAGACGCAGATTCAGCCATTTTGTCATCACCTTGAGGTCGGTTCCACCATCAAATTATATTCGCGTGGTTGGAAAATCAAGGTCACATTTTGAATATAAATTGAAAAAGTGCTTCACGATTATTTTTATCCTTATATTTTTCAGGCAACGTGAAGTATAATTCCGTATTAACTGGTTTTCAAGAGGATTTAGCTAATCCCCCGGTCACATCTGGGGTTAATAAATCTGTCAAAGGGGGAAAAGTGTATAATTTTGCATAGAATTCAACCGGTGAGGCACAATACAACCGGCGAGATTTTAATCATTTATGCTTTTACTAGCAAGAGGCCTACTGGTATTCAACCCTTCCACACCAATCCTAGCGATAGCAACTTCGGCCGATTACATTGAAAAAATATTTCTACAAATTTCCTTGGTTGATATTGAGCAATTTATTCTACAAAAATAAAAATAAACGAAAAAGCGATGGGTGTTTCGCCCTTTAAAGTTCTCTCGAAGGGTATCCACATTTTTCCGCTACCACCGTTCAAGTCTCCCGCCCCTTTGTAGCTCGCGGCCTTTCGGATGCATATTTATGAGGAACGGCGACCTTCACATTGGTCTTGGTTGACTCGGAGCTCTTCCAAGAGCAAACGCGTCCACAGGTTTCCTCACTTCGTGCTCCAACACTTGCAAAAATGTGTACACTCGGATAAGCCCATAATCCAGTTTGTGACCGAAAAGTATGAGTACCTACACCTATTTCTTGGCGTTCCCTGAGCAACGAAGTTTTCATCCTTTTTTAGTAACGATCTATTTCTTAGTATTTCCCCAAACTAGCGTTTGATCAGAGTATCGACTAATAAATGTTATTATCAAGGTACATTAGAGTCATCGTTGCCCTGAGATGAATCCTCACTGAAATATTATTACCTGAAGTCCATTTTTATTTTTCGACGCAGTCTCCAAAGATATTTGTACACACGAATCCCATCGCTTTCGCACTTCGCACATAAAGCCAAAAATCATTTAAGTCTATGGACTGACATCCCAGCCACATTTTCACCTCCCGTTCAACATTCTCATCATATGCGAAACGCTGAGGTGAGTTTTTAATGGACCAATCAGGTCGAGTGTCGCTTGGGGATAAGGCGAGGAGGACGAAGCAAAACGGGAAATGCTGAAGAAATTGTCACCCTAATTCATTGCTTTTTCTCTCAAATTAATCGGGTTACATGAGGTTTGCAATAGCGTGATTACACAGTAATCAATGCGCCTGGACGTTTTATAGCCCGAAGCGGCAATTCTTAATAAATTAATATCATCAAGCTGGATGGTGTTTTCAGCCGATAAAACTAATTTAATAAACCTCTCACTACTATCTTCGGCTATCCCGAAATAATTTGTGACGAATTCAATCATATTCCTTCCTGTATACTTCGGCACCTTGTTGATATAGGAAGTCGTCGTCAATTTACCAGAAATTGGTTTGAAAAATATTTTTAGGTCTTGTTTCAACTAAGCAAATGGTTTTTATTGGTAACGTTAGCTTTCGTAGTTCCATAATTTGCACTAGGATGGAACTGGGTCCTCTTTTATATCAAAATAAATCTCTGGGAAAGAATAGAGGTGTTAGCAATTGGAACAACTATTTCAAGTATTAAAAAATAAATAGCGAGATCACAAACTACATCTTTATTAAAGATTTTACGCCGATACAATTCTTTAAGCAATAATATACGCAGTAAATGGTATTTTAGTTACACCAATATTTATATGGAGTACATTTTGAAATTAAGTCGTTAACATTAGTATTTAGGGACTTACAGCAAATTCCCACAGTAAATTGCGCTCTTCGTCATAATTCTCCAGATTCAAACTCTGACTTTTGAGTATTTAGTCGTCTGTGCTTGTGGAGGGGGAGGTTGAAAGCTAAAATAATGTCCATTAAAAATCATATCAAAAATAAAAATAATGTTCTCGTACTTTGTGCGTGTTCCTTTGCCATACGATCCTTTAATTGTTAATAATTCCTTCTTAATAATTTTAGCAAGTCACCATTATAGCCGTCACTGGCCATCAATCCTAAGAATGGGTTGATCCGCAGTTCTCCATTCAGTTCTCCCGATAACCTCCAGGATCTCCATATTTCTTCCCGTTGACGTCTGCCATTACCTAATTAATATGTGTCTTATCTTTTGGGTCCCTCTCGCTGTAGCTACCCCAGCTCGATCTCCTCATTTCGTCGGCTGTGTCTGCGCCAAGATATGTATGGCTAATCCCACCCTTTTCAGGGTTTTCGCTAGAGGTAATTCCTTCCCCATTCCGTGTAGACCCTATCAGTCGTCACATTCATTCGCTCGTTCAATTTAAATGTCTTCACCGTATTGCGATGCTCCCCCTTTTTTCCTCGTGCCATCGTAACGCAAGTCGATGCCGTAGAAGAACGTTCTTCGTGCATTCTTGATTGCATATATATTTATGATTAAATTTATTTTTTATCACATGATTCCATTCATTAAAAACTCTATTTGAATTTCAGTTCTTCAAATAATTAAAATGTAAATGAAATTTAAAATGAAACATTTTTGTTTCAAACAAATAAGCAAGCATATTGTTATTATTTTTTTTAACTGATGTTTTTCTTGGTTATCAATGCCATAAAGGAACAAAGCATCTTTTGTACGTCTCCTTCATTCCAATATTTGGAATTCAGAAATATAATATATATCCTTATAAAAGATTCCATATGCTTTCCGAAAAATTGGTAAACATTGAAGACAAGGCATATAAATGTCAGGCGATTTTATTTTGGAATGTTTCGATTTGATTCAATCATTATTTTTGAAACTACTGCTACCGCACCATTGATGTGCGCATATTGAAAAATATGTTCCCCTGAAAGTTGAAAATGGTTCAAAGTATTTGGACAACCCGAAGTCCAGAGTTTCACAAGATTTTGAATGATAACACTGAACTCCTTGATAATATCAATGTTTATCTCACACATGCCTCACTAAAGTCATGCTCGTATCAAATGGCACTCCTAGGTCTTTTTATTTCCTTAATTTTAGTTCAAATATAACACTGGGTACTGTATATGCAATTGATGGTTTCTTGAATATGGAATAGCATTAAATTCCTCATAACTAAAATACAAGCGGTGAACATGAAAACCATATCTCTGAGTTTTCTAGTTTACCCTTGAAGTAGCATGTAATACTCGTAGAATGACTTCCCTTAACACATTGATTTATTTCAACGCTAATTAGATATTCCGAGTTTTTGATGCAGCTTGGCAGAACGTTAACAAAAATGTAAATGTCCTAAGTTTATCCTTGCAGAACTCCCGAAGTTTGCGACGTGTTCACCGGCAGAGTGCATGTAAATATCGCGTACTGCTATTTTTTACTGTAGTAAGATATTAATAAGTTATTTAAGTTGCCTGTAATACTAATTTCATTGGGTGTATTCATCAAAATAGCGATGAATGATAAGAATGGACTCCTTGATGAAGTGTTTCCTTATTTCCACACCCGTGTTTCTCTAACGTTCCCCGGAAAATTATCTTATGTGCATTCATTTGTTTACAGGGAATATGAAAGTAATTGTTGATCGAACTATTTTCATCGCTGATGTAACAATTCTTACTTCCTTGATCAAATACCGGCAGGGAGACGAACCAACCGCATTTTGCATGTCTTACGCATGTTCTGCTCTAGCACGGAAGGTGCGGGGATATTTTTTGCTATCGCTATTTTGTCAAGTCAATGAATCTGAGGGAGTTTATAAGAGCTCATCATCTACGAAGAGGTCAAATTTTCCGACACAAAAATTAAAATTTGCTATATTTTTTTAAATAGATATTAAAAAGTCCTGCTCTTACCAAATCGTACTTTGCTTAACTATCATGCATTAGGAAAAGAAGTACGAAATTAATATCAAGATATTTTTCTCGTACACTATAAAAGCTATAATGATAATGATTGTGGTAAGAAAATGTGACCACGCGCATACATTTCACTGATAATGAAATTTTTCGACGTTATCTTGGCATTTTTTCCGCGACGTAGTAAAAATTACGAGTGGTCGTAATGAAAGGAAAAAAACAGGGTTATCTCTCAGTTTTTGGTCAAATCAAAGTACGTAGTTCAGTTGATGATGTTGCCGATTAGTCCGTAGTCTAACATCCATCTGATTGCATGTACCAGAAACGGAGGAGAATAAATCCCATCATTTAGATTTAGCATTTGTCAATTTTTTAGCTTTTTGCATTTTTAATACATATCCCGTCACTCGATTTTTTATCTTCTCCTGGTGACGTGATCAGTTCGAAATTTGCTGTTTTTTTCTTAAAGTGGCATGTCGGGTCGTTTCTGAATTTAGATTTTGGTTCTGGTCAGAGATGAGTCGTTCAACTTTTAAGTGAATAAAAACCCCTCCCTTCGTATATTTGTAAACGTCAAACTCATTTGAAATTATCAGTGGGCACAATCTTCGGAGCAGGTTCAATTATGAAATTCTGTTCCTACCTCACGTTTGGATTTCCTCATCGCTTGCCGAAGGTGGACAATGAGAAACTAGACTTACGTTTTTTTCTTATGTTTTTATACCACCCCGATCGCACATAATGGGTTACACTTGGAATACATCTATATAATACCCCGCAAGCCGCCGCAAGGGCGTGTGGCGGGGGGTGTTAGGTCACCAACCGTAAAAAGGAACAACACTACATGCAAAACAACAACGTGGAAAATTACACCCACAGCAGCGCACACACTCATGCAAACACATATACCGCAAACCAACAAAAAACTGCACCCCAGGATGCAGCACGAAAGCCATCCTACAACACGCAAGCCAGGACACGACAAGCAAGAATGTGAAACATCACTACCGCATGAACATGCGACACAAAACACTCTACCCCCCGAGGAGACACTAAAAGGCAGGAATATATATGTGCCTTGATATATATTTGTCATCCTCACCTTATTTAGCTGGACACGATTGCTACACATTCAGCCATCCGCGAAGTTTCGTTTAGTGCGGAGGGAAATGGTCTCCAAACTCAAATAGATGACTTTACAAATATAATTCGCTATGGAAACCTGAGCTGAACTCTAAAATCATAATGTTTCAAATCGAATTGCGATTTATACAGACGATGATTGGGTTTCACAACTTCGCACTAAGCCCCAATATAATAAAAGATTTTTTATCACACTTGTCAAGATGATTGATTTAACTCTTGAATACACCAGATTATTTCTCGAATCTGTAATACCCTCGTTTGATTTTAATTCTTCCGTATAATTTTTTTTCTCCAGTTCAAGGTGTTAAAGCAGAGATAGGAACTGACTCGATGTTTATCGTATGAGAACCTTGGCTACGATTAGGTTAAGTTCGGTTTGGATGTGACGTCAAATCATCTCGATAATTTCCGATTTAGACAAAATTGGGATTTGTTGATGTCGTCAGAGCCATTGCCAACATTCGAGCATTTCGAGTCCTTAGTGTGAATGCCCCTCAGATAGACTAAGCTAAGAAATCAAATCACATTTATACCTTCAAAGCTGTCTCCAGCACAGTTACTGTGGTAACTAGGCGGGAATTACCGCAAACAATCTTCGTTTACATAAATTAAGCGCACCTTAATTCCCCGGGATTGTTACATGGCATGCCTTCGAACACAAGTTGAATTTTTGATGCACTTGTTTGTTGCAAATAATTTACAATTGCAATAACATATGAATAAAGTAAAATTACACTCTTAGAATTATTTCATTAAGCAATAAGTTGGGATGGAATCAGGAACTCTTTCACACAAAGCGAAATGGACGGATTAGACTGTTCCACGTCGAATTATCGAACCCGGTCGGGGTCGAGATGGCGGACTCCAGCGTGGGAGAATTATTTTTAAGATGTACACGTTACGGTCGACCTCTTAGAGTAGTGTGGACTCTTTAATCCTATGAAAGTCAATTCTCGAGTGTTTTTACAACTTCGCGTCGGAAGGCGTCGTCTTGGAGTGGATTCGGTAGTTGTTCTCTTCTCCGCCGCCTCGCGCGGCTGGACCAAGAGAAGATAATTGCTGGTGCCGGCGTCGTTCCAATCAGCGTCGTTTTATTTCACCCCTTTTAACTTTATAAAGTGACGAGATGATGGAAGTGTTTATCGCACGTCAGTAGCTGATGGAGAGCGAAGTCGGCCGATCAGGAGAACGCCAATTAGATGGACCAAAAGCATTCTTTGTGGATGGTTGCTTTGGTACTTTCCTTTTTTCGTCTAAAGGCAATGTATGTAAGAAACTGTTGTACTCCCGAAAGACTCAGTTCCAACTTAGGGTTCAGTGTCGCTACTCTATGTGAATAAATAAATATTTAAAAGATATACACCCTCTATTCGTGATCTGCTGGATTCCACCTTCCCCACCTCTCCTGTGTTCGTCCTTTATGTGTGTTCCCATCCCTTTTCCTTTTATCTGTTTCTATTTTTGTTAGGTAATCTACCGGTTAAGGTAGGTTTTTGGCTTCTACTTTTCATATATTATTCTCAGCCGTGAGACTCTCCTAATATATATATATACATATATATATATATATATATATATATATATATATATATATATATATATATATATATATATATATATACACACACACACTCAAACACGAAAAAACCCGCCATATGGTGAACAATTATTCATTCACAAGGAATCAGACATAGGAAATTGGATGGGAACACTTATAAAGGGCAAACATAGGAGACCCGGGGAAGGCGGAATCAAGCAGATTACAAGTGCAAAAATATTTGAAGCGCAATAATTGCCTTGACCGGGATTTTAACTACGGATCTTTCGACTAGCCGGACCTCTACCTCTCTACTTGAGCTATCGAGGAAACGCAATATATACTGAAATCTGCATATATATATATATAGTATATATATATATATATATATATATATATGCACATATATATATATATATATATATTTATACATATAAATATATATATATATAAATATATATATACACACATATATATATATTTATACATATAAATATATATATATATATATATATATATACATATATACACAAACACACACCATGTCTCTCGGGCCACTATGCCTTCTTCCACCTCCTCGTATTTCACGATTTGGGGCCATTTAACTTTCCTTACACAATAATTACCCGTTCGAGCGAGTTGGCATGCGTAGGAAAAATATTACTAGCTCGAGCGACAGGGGCGGGCAGACTGTGTGGATAAAGAGCACGACTTGAATGCTGGAGGACCTCTTTGCGGGTAGTGGGAGGAAACTGCGTTTGAAATTGATCGAAGTAATTCCTATTATGTAACTAGGGAGTCGACGTCACTCGGACGGGCGATGGCAAACACAGGTGTTCGCTCCTATAGGAGTTCTCCCGCGAGGTCAGCTTCCTAACGTGCGCCGCACTAATATTCTCCTGTCCAATAAGGCATCGGGACAACGGGCGGGTTCCTAGGAAGAACAGAAAAATGAAGCATTTTCCATGAACTTTGCCTTGTCTCAAAATAGCCGATAAGTAGTTAATTAGGAATAGGTTTGCAGGTAGTAAAACATGGTACAGTATGCCTAATGTTTGCATTACGGAAGAATTTAGTATGTTATACACTCTTATTTTTAAGAATTCACTTTGAAAGTGGCCGACATTTTGAAACATGGATAAACAGGAATGAGGAATGGTGTACAACGAAATGTGGAGTTAGTTTCGATTATTTGCGAACCTATATTCGTGTTTTTGTGTTGATATACCAATATATATACATACATAAAAAGACAGTAAACAATCCCAAGGCGAGTTTGGCAGGTGATGGTAGAATTCATCCAGTACTAAGCCCAACGGCGTGTGAAATTCACACTTCAGGGTAGCGGGGCTAGTTCCTTTCCCTGTGCCGGGTATGTTTTCCCAGGAAGATCTGGTACCCTAAAAATAACATAGCTTGGATGGAGTTGAGGGTTGCTCAGATAGGATTGCCCGGGAATCGAACCCGGGCCCCTCAGTCAGTAGTAAAACTCTACCCCTAGACTACCACGACTCGCACTAAGCCCTATATATCATGTGAAATTCACACATCAGGATAGGGGGCCAGTTCCTCTCCCTGTGCTGGTTATGGTGTCCCAGGAATATCTGGTACCCCCAATTTCACACAGCTTGGGTGGATCTGAAGGTTCTCAGAAACGCTCTCGAAACGAACCTAAGCACTCTGGACAGTAATCTAACGCCGTCTATCCACTGGTCTACGAAATTATCTCAGATTTATAAATAAATGATATAATCTACCGGTGCGAGTAGTGTCAGTGAAGGTAGGTTTTGGATGGACACAGCCTATACAACGGCACAACGAATAATTCCCTTGGCCCTCCCACCAAAATTCACATCCGTCGCTACTATAATTCTCCTATAATTTAGCGTACTTCTTTCCTCCAAGTATTCGGTTCAAGATACCTATCCTATTCCTACCAATACCTTGTTTGCCTAGAATTCTCCCCTCTTTCACTGTCTTCAACGACCCAACACCAATCAAACTGATCTTCATTCTCCTACCTCCTTTGGATTTCTCCCAATACTCCACTCTCCTCCCCAACCACGCCTAGCCCTTCCTCTTTGTTTTCCGTTCTGTCCACTTAACCTTTTACATCCTTCCAAACACTCACATTAAAAAACCCCTCAGTCCACGAATATGACAATTTTCAATGAATATGTTACCGCGCCATACAAGGCCACGCTCCAAATCCAAGGTTTGACGAGCCTTTTCTTAACAACCTTTTCATCATCCCTCTCATAAATTTCCTATTTGTTGAGAAAGTTTCTATGCCTAATACAATTCTTCGTGTTATGTCCTTATTACGTCCCTCGTACTTTGGCCATTTCGTTCCAGAACACTTTCCAGTTAAATAAACTGATCCACCTGCTTGAGTTTATGAACACCTTTTGTAATTTTTAACTTAGATTTTCTCTTCCACAAAATTGCATACCATTTTTTGACTCTCCGTTCCCCACTCGCATCTTAGACATGTACAGGTTGCGAATTAGTCACCTATCCCTGTAATCTACGTACTCCTATTTTCTGCAACACATTAAGTCCACCCGGTTTACTCCGCAAAACGCCATTACGAAATCTACTAAAGTGAAAAATACATCCTTATTGTATTCTATGTTCCTCTCTATAGTGACCTCATTTCTATTATGGCATCACGCGTACCACTCTCTTTCATTAACCCTAATTGATCATCCTATAAGTATTCATTTGCCCTACTCTCCATTCCCTTATTGATGATCCTGAGAACCACTTTAGCGCGCATGCGAGATGAAACTTATTGTTCTGTAGTCCTCACATTGAGTAGCCATTGCCTTTTTTGGAATGGGAACTAAAACTGATTTGACGAAGCATTCCGGCCAAATTTTTCCCTCATAAATGGTACGAATTAGTCCATAAAAACTCTTCCTTCCATCTTTTAATAAACAGGTAAATACTTCCGTGGGAATGTTGTCTAACCCCACAGCCTTATTTTATTTCATTTCCTCATGACCGAGTAATCCTGGACCTAAGCTATCCTTATCTGAGTCATATTCTCTTCCTATGTCTAACCTTGCTGGTCTAATTTATTTCCCAGACAGTTCCTCTAATTATTTCTTCCATCTCTTTTGAATCTTTCCTGATTCATTAACAGAGACCTAAATAGCGAAAGGTATACGTATTACTCTTTTTCCCATATCTTCAATGGACGTTACGACTTTCGAAACCATTTGAACCCCATTCTGTGCCATTCATCAGTGTTCTATCGTTCAACTCAACAATTTGGTACGACTGAAAATATATCCCACTGCCCGACGGGAGGCTAATGAGTCCGTCCGGCCTTACCCTCTGCAGTGCTGGGCCGTCATTTACTCTGGCCTTCCTGTCCCTTCGTCCATCGTCTATGCGAATCAAAAATTGCGAGGCGTCTATCTTTACTTATCTACATCTACATAGTATTCTACTCTAACCGCTGTAGGGGCATGTGGTCGGGGACGTTCAGCCACCAGCCATTCATGATCCACAATCACAATCAGGACACCTTAACACGAATATCAGTTCGACCATGCACTGGAACAAAGTTAATTGTACGAAAGAAGGCACTTGCATGCAAGAATAGTCATTAATAGGATACGTATATTCAAACTATGCGGGAAGAGCGTAATAAAGATGGGTCTATTAAAAAAACATGCAGGATAGAGACAAAATATGTAAACTGCCAGTACTAATTATCTCCTTAGCGCCTGCGGTCATGTACATTCTGATCTGTAATGGTACGAGGAAAAAACCACATTTTAAATCTTTCAGTTCTACTACCTATCTCCCTGGTTTCACGTACGTGATCTATTCTGCCATCGTAAGTCGGGGCCTCTAATATGTCATTAAGTCCTCAAATGAGTGACCTGCCTCAAATTTACTCAGTAAATTTATCCTGTAATTAAGCCTACGGACATCTAGTGGATCCCATCCTATTTCTTCCAAAGGTTTCGTGATACTGCTACCTTATTCATAACAACTTTTCACAAACCTAGCTGCTCTACGTTGCACTCAATCGAGTTCCAAAACTAAGCCTAATTCGTGAGGATCCCATCCACCCACAGCCCTCATTTATGATTGTCTGGTATTGTCGTTCAGCGTAACCTTCGCGTAGCAGTTCGCGCTGATGGTCCCTTTTGTTGTAAAACATGGCCACGCCAAGCTCTCTTTGTCTGGCGCTAGTGCGTGGCTTGAAGGGGTAAATAACATAATTCACCCTTTTCTGCACGTCAATCTCGCACGATTCTTGGGCGAATATAAAAATGTTGGGCCACACGAGGGGAGTAATTATTTGATGCTAGTTTAAATGCGAAATTTCTGTTCACCCGTGTGCGATACGCTTTTTGCTGTTTATGATTAAAAATTTAACGAACCGTTGGTAGGTTTTAGGCGAGTTATCCTTCTGTCAAACCATAACCGTGATTTTTTTGTTTTGGAAGAATTTTCATTTTAGTGGGGTGAGCGGGAGAGTGTAAGGGAGAGGAATGGAAAAGCAGGTTGTGCGTTGGTCTTCAGATAGCCTGCCTCCGAAGGAGTAAAACTCTTCATGGCCATCGATTTTCACGGGTATGCTGAAGCATATAGGTTGGGAGCCTCTTGATTCCCGAAGAGAGTAGGATTTTTTTTTAGAAAGGGAATTATGCAACTCCATCATCTCCTAAAGGCGGAACCCTTTCAATGCAGTAATGTTTCTGTCTCTCTCCATTGCCGTTATTTTCAAATCCTAATATGTTTTGACTCTTGAGGTAATTTTTGATGTCATTCTTGCCAGTCTTTCTTGGTCTTTCTCTTCCTTTTTTTCCCCGTACTTTTCCCTCCATTCTCCCAGTTATTTCCCTTCATTTTAGGAACTTGTTATGCCGAAGAAAATGTGCAACAATTTAAATTTTCTTTTTCTCAATCTCTTTCATTTAATTAATTTCCTTTTTAATTCCGCTCGATACTTCTACGCTGCTATTCTTGTCTATCGAACTCGTTCTTGCCACCCTTCTCCAAATCCACATTCCTTTTCCTTCCTAGCGAGACAACTCCTTCTTTCCCGATATCCAATTTTCACATCCGTATAACAATAGAGGTACCTGTGTACCTGTATTGTTACACCCAAATAGACGTCTTTGCAAAATATCTTCTATGTGCTCATTGCTTTATTAATAAGTGCTAAGGGATTGTAATGGCACCAAATTATGCTGGTATATCCGACTGCGGGAATAAAACAAGAGTGAGTTAGACGCCGTCCCAGACAGAATCAAGTCCTGGTTCTCCACTCGCAAGATACGCATTCATAACAAAGTCGGATTCAAAGAACTCGAAAACATTAAATCAAATGGGACAATAGAATTTGATGAATAGGTCTATTGCAACAATTATTGCATGATATCCACAGAAATGTATTTCAAGGATCGTGTTTTTACATGGCTTTACATGTACATATTCAAGTGTATGAATAGGCTAATATGTGTTTTTTAGTACGAGTATATAAGGCTGGTGCTCTAACACCCCCCGCCACACACCCTTGTGGAGTATTGTGTGGGTTTAAATTACTCTTGGTGATCACGCCTGTAAATATGATATGCAGAGACGAATTTATTTGTTGTTCGTTGTAATCAGAGATAAAGATAATGCACCTAAGGCATTGGAGGCATCCAGAATTTTTTAAATTCCCCGTCCTATCTTCCTTATTAGCGCGCATCACTATGGTAGACCACTAATGAGTTAAGGGAACACACAGAGAAAGAGGGACAGATATTAAGAGAGAGAGAAAGAATCCCGAAGTTCGCAGCGCGTCCAATTAGCAGCTGCGGCCGGTCTAAAGAGGTGGCCGGGGTCAGTCGAGTCGGATAGGTCGCGAGGACACAGCTGTGGTCTCCAGTAAGAGGGGATGGAAGGGGTATCGACCATTACGCGGCAATTATTCCCTTTCGTCCCAGAAAGAGCGATAACAGGGGCGGGGGACATGTATAGAGAGAGATAGAGAGAATATGAAGGGGGTGGGGGAAGGAGGAAGGGTCCAGCGGGGACCGACAGAGGGGGCAAGAGGGCGCTTCCGAACAACAGTTCTTTTACGACGGGCCTTTTAAATGAAGATAAACAAGAGTCGTAAAAATCTTTTTATCGTCCATAAAATGTATTCGCGAGCCGCCCCCCGTGCTGCCTTCCCTTCCCTGTCTTTCTTCTTCTCGCTCGTGTGGCCATTAATTTGTACGTTTGAAACGGAAGGAGGGAGGTGACGATTATGGCCTTTCGCACGCCGGCGCGTGTCAAGATATTTATTTATCCGATTTGATATTTAATGCGCGCGAATTGTTAAAATAACACATTTGGAGATGGAAAAGAAATAAAAAAAAAGTTGAACACCTCTAAGCGTGCGTAAGGGATCAACAAAATGGCGTGCTCTCCTCGGCGAAGAAAATTGGAGGGAGACGCGAGAACACACGAGAGTGGGACTGTCACGTGACTGCGGGCGGAGGAGTGGGAGAGGGAGGGCGCGATGAATGAACGAACGAGCTGAAGGATGAATGAGTGAACTTAAGAATTACATAGGGAAGAGAGGAAGAAGGAGAGAGAGTGGGCGGAATTTCCACCTCGCGTGGTGGATCGCGGTGCCATCTACCGTAGGGGATCGGTCAATTGTTGCTTAATCACGTGCTCTCAACATGCAAGCGAAGCGTCGCGCTGCGTACATAATGCAATATGTTATGGTGTGCCAGGGCGGGTAGGGTGTGGGTTCGTGTGGGGTGGTTGGGGAGGAGAGGAGAGGAAAGGCGGAGATGGGGGCGGAGGAATTTATCCGGGAAGTTAGCCAAGAAGCGACGTGCTTCCCGGGCTAGGTAGCATTGAAATCGTAAATTTCAAGAAATGTCATGTTGCACTCTAATTATACATATACATACATGCATGCATGTACAAACACATTAAAGAGTAACTTTGATGAGCCTAAAACACATCTTCATGTCGATAAGAAACGTGATAATGTAAGCGATGTCATGTAGATATGAGGAAAGTATAAATACGAGTATAACGATAAAATTCTAATGTTAATCCATCCTCTTGACTATAACGGTGTTGTTTCAAATCTGTATAAAATTTTTCGTGACACAATGGACGGAAAATCGCGTGTCGCAAAGAAATCACTTCAACTCAAGTCTGAAGTATTTCTTATCAAGAGATTTGACGATCGGTCTGTTGTTACGTAGTATCCACGCGGGTACCGCATGCGATGTTGTTCAAGGTGATAATAAAGGCAACACAGACAATAAATAAAAGAATCTTGTATCTCGAGAGTGATACGTGACTTAAACCATCTTCATACTTAGTTATATAGTATTTGATTTGTTATCATAGATCGAATGATTGTAATAATATTGCCGTGAATCGAGACATTTATTCAAATGAGTACCTATACTTTACCAATATATTTCCACATTTTCAGCGCCAGCATTTTAAATATACTCTATTATAATTGTAAAAGCGTTTGTTGAAAAAGTCGCAATACAATTACTTAAGGATTGCTGACACTTCAACCTGACTCGCTGATTCCTGGCAGATGTCATTAGTTGTTAGAATGAACGAGAGGGTGACATGATTGACAATGAACATTGATATTCCTTTTTAAAGAGCTTGACTTCATTTCGGCAATAGTGTACGGTGTGCAGTGTTATGTGGACGCACCTAAGGGCCCTGAGTATGTTGGCAATTTGAGTCCTTTAGATTTGAAATGTCGCAAGGTTGACAGTTTTCCGAGTAGAACGTTTTTGGCAGTGTTGCCAATTTGCCAGTGCACAGGGAATGATTTCTGCAAGTTTGCCATTTTTGTTGGGTTAGGTAGTGTTGCGATGCTCACAGTGATAATGTTTGTAAATAAATAGTATTGAAGCTTTCACAGCTATGTGAAGTTGCAAGCAAAAGACACTCCCGAAAGGTCTTACTTCTCCTTGAAAAGCAATGCCACATGTATAATTCTACTCTCTGGGACAATCATGGAATGCCACCGTTGACCCCTGTAATAGTGACGGAATGAGATCTATCAGGACCAGCATCATTTAAAATTGCCGGCAACATTTGCAGCTTACGGTTTACATGGGCGGAAACTCGTTTATCGCCTCGAAAGTAGACAGCGAAACGTTAGCGATGGTCTTTCAGATGTTGTGCTGACGTTTAGGGCAGAGAACCTTGTAAATTATACTTATCATGTTACTTGTTTTATTTTGTTGGAACTTGACGCGCAAATAATAATTATTTTAATAATTAAATAGTACTCTACAAGCCAATGTGTGTGGCAGGGGGTGATTACGCAACATACTAATTTTGACCCAAAAAACTTTTCCCTCCTAGCGCGGTCGGACGACGTTATTCTGATCCATTGTCGTTCGTGGAAATAATGACATCTTAAATCTGTCTGTTCTATTTTTAATATCTCCAAATTTATTTGAATGATCTCTCTTTTTAGGGACTGTGGGGAGGTGTCGAACATTCTTTCATTCATCCGTTGATCCTGCTTAGTTTGCTGACTTTTTTATTCGAAATTTTCATCACGACTGGAACACACTGGAAGCGGGAAGACTATCTGCGTGATGGAAACGATTTGGATAAATGCTGGATCGATGCGTATTCGGTCCTGACAAAGGAGTGGAAATAATGCATGTCCCGCATTTTACGTTGATAGGAGAGGGCACGGCGAGAAGTTAAATAGGGAAGAGAAGTCGGCTCCCGAACAAAACGGCACATAAGCAAAATAATCCTCTTTCCCTCGGGCGATTCGTGACTGGGACAAGAGCAAACATCACGCGCGACAGTTGAACTTTCCTGCTTGCAAAACGATATCGAATTGCGAACAGTTACCAATGGATACTGGCATCACACTCTCACCTGGTGACGGGAACTCGCGGTGGGTGGAATTGAAGGTTGGCTCAGAAGAAGCAAAACTTTGCACGATATTTCATTTGCACCAATCGATTTCAATTTTACGAAGTAATTTTCAAGGCGGAAGCACCATCAACTGACTAACTGACCGATCGCTCACATCGCCTCCTCGTCACGCTGTCAATGTCGGTTTCGGAGGGAAAAGAACTCGTGCGTCATCAGTGCCATTCATGCAGTGAAAGTCAGAGACGAATGAATGCATCTCAAGAGGGTTTTCGTTTGTCTACTCGATTGGAATTCCTGGAGTATAATTGAAATGGCGAAGTTGATGGGAGGAAAAAACGAATGGAGAAATACTATTTGAAATCTTTGAAGAGAAAATGGTGCTGGTAGAAAATTGAAGAAGGAAGGAAGGGCGTATTTTAGTAGTTTTATTCGCCACAAGGGGGGGAATCGAAGACCGTAGTCCATTAGGGATAGGTGGGGGTAATTTGATAGGAGTTGGGAGTGTAGGGGAATGAAGGATAATTGGTGGGTAGAGAAACCCGCCACCAATAGCCTACTCTAAATCTGCATCTATGTACATCTGCATAATATCCTGCAAGCTGCCCCAGTTAGGTCACTAGCAATGCATCACCATCATTTTGCCCTCAGCATTCGAATCACAGCACGCACGCCATTCGTAACTGACGGGAGTAACTATTTCTGTGGAAATTGTTATCTGCATTCACCAACAGGCAAGCGAATACTGAATCAAAACATTAATAAATTCGGTGAATGCGGAAACAATGAATAGAAGGAGCTGAATGAGTAAAAACTTCGTTCTGACCCTCGAACATTTAAATATACACAAGAAACGGCCCTTAGAAGGATATAGTCATTTCAATATTGTTATCCCGTTTTTCCTTAAAAAATGCGAAACAGCATAAATATTTCCCCTCTTTCAGCTATATATACATCTCATCTACATCTACATAATACCCCCAAAGCCGCCGCAAGGGCGTGCGGCGCGGGGTGCTAAGTCACCATCCGTAAAAGAGAACAAAACTAGATGCAAAATCAACACATCCATGCAAATCTACAACCACAGTGGCGTATACGTACATTCACGCAAAAACCATTACAACTTACCCGCATGCAAATACATATACTATCAACTAACAAACAATACATTTTCGGATTTCATACCCACTTCCTGTCCTGTCTCATAATCCCTCTGACCATTCCCTCAGTGTCCGAGTTAAGAAGCACTCACGATGAAGGACAGCCCTGACCTAATTCCCTGCACATTACTGTCCATCTAAAAACACCCCCCCCCCCCGCCACACGCCCTTTGCGGCAGCTTGCAGGATATTATGCAGATGTACATAGATGCAGATTTAGAGTAGGATATTGATGGCGGGTTTCTCTACCCACCAATTATCCTTCATTCCCCTACACTCCCAACTCCTATCAAATTACCCCCACCTATCCCTAATGGACTACGGTCTTCGATCCCCCCCCCTTGTGGCGAATAAAACTACTAAAATACACCCTTCCTTCCTTCTTCAATTTTCTACCAGCACCATTTTCTCTTCAAAGATTTCGAATAGTATTTCTCCATTCGTTTTTTCCTCCCATCGACTTCGCCATTTCAATTATACTCCCCCCACCCTCCGAAATTTGCCCATTATTTTTAACGCAGGAGTTCGAGTAGAAGTTTCGAGCAAGACGTTTGGTGCAGCAATGTCGACATAGAGTTGGCCTTGTAACCTTAAATTTGGAGATTGTAACATCAACGGAAGTTTCATTTCAAGTCAGCGCTATCAAGATTAATTAGGAGTGTCTTGAGAAATATGCCAGGGAAAGTTGGGCACATTCGGTCGTGAAATACATTGGTGTAAATTCCTAAAGGTAATTTTTTTAGATAAAAGTTGTTTTATAAATTAAATTAAAATAGAGGGGTCAGCGAAAAGCCGATTTTTTTCGAATATTTGGCGAATTTTTTCGAATCTATGGTAAACAGTAAACTAATTTGAATTTATTGTATACTATCAACTTACAAACACATGCACCTTAGAATGTAATAAAAATTTCGTCTAATTACGTGCAAACTAGAATATGAAAAATAAGGAGGTGAAAGTCCACTACTACATAGGCATGCATCATACAATGGTCTCCTCCCCCAAGAATACAGGCGGGGAATGCGGCCCAATGCTGCCGGCAGCGGAAGAATCCCCCCCCCCCACCGAGAGAGGCGAGGGATAGAGGGGGAAACTCAAAAACAAACAAAGCAGGGCAAGCAATACATGTACGAGGGTCATCCGGAAAGTAGTACCCGTTCGTGCCGCATGAAGTGCTGACGACGCGAGTAGCCGCTGGACGAGGTCAGATAGCTTCAGTGGCTTGTCTGCCTTCTCTGAGCCAAGTTGCGTGACGCTAGCATTGCCTGTGTTGTTTCTGTGATTGTTTACAATGTTTAAAAAAATTGAGAACGCCGCCAGTTGTGAAGTGAGGGCAGTGATTAAATTCCTCAATGCAAGAAACGTTCGCCCATGTGATATTCATCGCCAATTAAAGGAGGTGTATGGAGACAATGTAATGGACGAGTCGTCTGTTCGGCGGTGGTGTCGCAACTTCAACATGGGGAGGGGGAACACACACGACGATGAGCGTTCGGGGAGACCGTCTGTCATTACAGACCAACTGGTGAGCTCAGTTGACGAATTCGTGAGGAACGATCGGCGCGTCACAATTGATGACATCTGTGAGCATTTTCCCAATGTTTCTCGAACAATTGTTCATGAAATTGTTAAACACCATCTGCATTATGCAAAAATTTGTGCAAGATGGGTCCCTCGCAAGCTTACAGATGAGCACAAAACCAAGCGTATGGCTGCAGCACTGACGTTTTTGGGACGTTATTCTGATGAAGGAGACTCTTTCTTGACTCGCATAATTACTGGTGACGAAACATGGGTTTGTTATGCATCACCTGAGAGTAAACGACAGTCAATGGAGTGGCATCATGCTCATTCACCAAACAAACCAAAAAAATTCAAGACAGTTCTGTCCACCAGGAAACTCATGGCAACCATTTTCTGGGATCGACGAGGTGTATTGCTTATTGATTTTATGGCCCGTGGAGACACTATTAATGCCAATGCGTATTGTGAAACATTAAAGAAATTACGGCGGGCAATACAAAATCGGCGGCGAGGTCTATTGTCTACTGGTGTCATTCTCGTTCATGACAATGCCAGGCCTCATGCAGCTGGGATAACACAAAAACTTTTGCAGCAATTCAAATGGGAAACTTTCGACCATCCACCGTATAGCCCGGACTTGGCCCCTTCAGATTTTCATCTCTTTACAAAGCTTAAAGACTTTTTGGCAGGAAAAAGATTTGACAGCGATGAAGAACTTAAAGAAGGAGTGACCCTGTATCTCAATGAGCTGGCGGCGAAGGACTATGCAGCAGGAATACAGAAACTTGTCACACGTTATGACAAATGCCTTAATTTGCTTGGAGATTATGTTGAGAAGTAGTTTAAAGTATCCTCTTTCAAATAAAATTTTTTATGTTTGTTAATATTTACTTTTGTGTCTTTAATTCACGAACGGGTACTACTTTCCGGATGACCCTCGTATGTTTATTCTCTACGGGGATATTAAAATCGATCGATATTTTGTGACTGCACTTGATTGACTCGAATGAATCAAATTCAATTTTATAAGTTTCCACACTTGTTTCTATTGAGTAAACCAGACTGGGTTAAAAGTTTTTTACTGGGCGTCAAACTTATAAGGTTGACAAAAATATTAAAGGAATGGCTCCAATGACGCGAAATTGATCATTTGAATTCCCCGATGAATAAAATCTCCGAGCCAAGAAGATGCACTTTCTTAATTAAGAGTTCACCATTTGAAAAAAGTAAAACTGGAAGAATTCTTCCCCAG
Source organism: Hetaerina americana (assembly GCF_022747635.1). Lineage (NCBI taxonomy): Eukaryota > Metazoa > Arthropoda > Insecta > Odonata > Calopterygidae > Hetaerina > Hetaerina americana. The sequence continues at coordinate 6,647,618 of NW_027286874.1, read as the reverse complement.
TGGAAGCGATAAGGGGGAGTCGGAAGGAATGGTCCTGGTGATGACGCGCGACGCCGTGAAACCAGCAAGAATACGTACATGCTCCGTTTGCCAGAGAAAAATGAATGCAGCACTCCACCCGAGCCATATTATCAGCAAAGCATAAATTCCTCAGTCTCAGATAGAACGGACGACAATGTAAGATCGTGACAGAGGCGAAAGTTGTTACCATGGTCAGGGCAGGACGAAGGAATGGATGACATTAGAAATTAGGCAGTCAGTATTATGGGAGTAGGTTTCGTGGAGTAATTTGAAGTGAGCTACCCCTAAAGGAAGCGACATGAAGGGAATGTATGTAATTGAGATAATGAGGTATCCTCTTCTACTTTTATATATATATATATATATATATATATATATATATATATATACATACACACACACAAACTCGTATATATGTGGGTCGCGGTGGTCCAGGGGGTAGAGCGTTGGACTGCTGACCCGAGGGGCCCGGGCTCGATTTCCGGGCAAGGCACTCCACCCAAGGGCACCTGCAGCTCCACCCAAGCTGTGTGATTTTTCGGGTACCAGATCTTCCTGGGAAATCATAACCGGCACAAAGGAACTGCCCCCCCTACCCTGATGTGTGAATTTCACACACCGTCGGGCTTACGAGTAGTACTGTAGTACTGGGTGAACTCTACCATCACCTACCAAACCGACCATCGGGTTGTTTACGGTGTTTATGGAATTATTTTTATTATATATATATATATATATATATATATATATATATATATATATATATATATATATATATATATATATATATATTTGCATGCGTGTAAGCTGAAATAGTTTTTTCATAAATGTACACGCCACTGTGGTGTAGGTTTGCATGGATGTGTTGATTTTGCACGTGGTTTTGTTCTTTTTTACTTGTGGTGACCTAACACGCCCGCCACACGCTCTTGAGGCGGCTTGTTGGGTATTATGTAGATGTGCTAAACCTTTAAAAACATCCCATACAAGATCTGTACAAAAAAGATGAGACTGGTCTTTCTATGTGCGAACTGCCTGACCAATCACAATCAGCGAGGTGTCGCCTTATGGCGGTGTCTATGAGAAGTAAAGCACCACCTTGCTCGTGGCCTTATCTGGACTTATTCTCGCATAACAGCGATTCTTGTCTGAGCTTGCACACGCTTGCAGTACAAATGCTTGTGTCGGTGAGAATGAAGGTGTTTACAGAAGCAGCGATTGTGTATTGAATTTGGTTTTAACCTCGGGAGAAGTGCAACTGAAACTTATGCAATTTTTCAATGTTGTATAATGTTTCTTTGGCCATAGCCAGAGACATTTCTGTGAGTTCTTTTGGAGGGTACGAATATTAAGACGAGTAAATAGCCGTTGTTATACGCCAATCTCGATAAAGAGGAAGGTTGAGTTTGGACTTCTTGGGAAATGGGAACTATCTTAAATGCAGTAGGGAGTGAGATAGAGTTAAACGGTGTTAGCCGTGGGAAAGGAAGAAAAAATCTGTGTTTTTCCGCGAGTTTTGAAGCGAACCAATGAGAGGGCCATGGCTGCCGTATTTGTCTATGACATATGTATTTTTTTAGTTTGACATAGGACGAAGGTAAAGGATATGAAGGGCAGAAGTTGGTCATTTTAATTTTAAAAAAGAAAGCCCTTTTATTATGCGGATGGGAAAAAGGAAACGCAGAGTAATTAATTTCAATTCCCTGCTTCGTGGGTAGGAGCCATTGTGCAAGAGATGGGGGGCTCATTTTCCATTGCGGTAGCGTGGAGAATTCTTTGTGGAGAATATGGGAAACAACAACTCTTTTTTTTCAATCTTATCTTCGTTACGGAAATGTCGTCTGTCATGCCCACTTAAACATTTCTGTGGAAATTATTTGATGGGCCCTTAATGGCAGTATTAAATTAGGGATAACGCAAGTTCTGAGGATGTAATTCGCCGCTCTCATAATATTTTCACATATTCACCATCAGTAATCAAGTCCTAAGATTAGTTTAATGCAGCCCTCATTTACTTCTCTATTCAATGTTGTAATTCCCTCGCACTTCCTGATAAATTCTCAGTTTCTCATCCTTCTATATGATATTTGTTTTTATAACGAACCTGTTTCTGGGTCTTATTTTACGGGATCTTCCCCTCATTTACTCTCCCCCTTCTATTAGGCTCATTACTATTTCACTGTACCTCAAGGTGTGTTTCCAATACTTCTTGTTCTTCTTTGTCTTAGAGTCTTCCATGTTGTCATTTACTCTTTTGCTCATCAGTATACTTCCCCGTTCCTTATTTTGTCAGTCCCTTTAATCTTCAGCGTTCTCCTCTTCAGCACCAGGTTTCTAATCTTCTCTAATCCACTTTTCAAATGTTCCACGTATCTGATTCGTAGAGTACCATGCTCCATACGAACCTCTTGAAGAACCTCTTCCTAATTTGCAACCTCAGGATCAACAAATATAGTTTGTGGTGGCATCTTCCTCTCATCTACAACTATATAATACCCTGCAAGCCACCGGGAAGACGTGTGGCAGGGAATATAACATCCTGAGTTGGTATGCACAGCACACGAACAGGCAAAGTCACGCACCATGCTTGAGATACAGCTAACAGAAAAACAAGTGCGACATGTATTGAACCAGTAAACAATTATTTGACTCAAGAGGAATGCACATGTTACCACTACCATTTCTTGTAAAATCTTGTAACAAGAGTGATATGTTTGTTGTTAAATATAGAATTCCGTAATGAATAGCTTCTTAGCTTGAGATATCCTTCGGTTGATGCCGGCCGAACTTCTTTCGCTCCAAGTGATACACGTACTACTGTCGCCATTTACGTTTACTCCTTTGATGCCCAATTCTTTTGCTTCTTTTATTGCGTCTTCTACATATAAACGTACGTTCAAAAGTTCTGGCATAATGTTTCATCCCTGTCGGATTCCTTTGTTTATTTTGATTTCTATTTTCCTTCCGTTTTTAATTAGCATGGTTGTGGCCTGATTTTTGGAGAGGTGACGGATTATTCTTCTGCCGTTTCAGTCCATTCCAAACGCTTCTAGCATCTTGGAAATCTTCTTCCTTTCGACTTGGTTGAAGGTCTTTTCCAAGTCCAAGAATGCCACAGTTAATGGTTTCTCTATGTTGATTTTCATGTTAATCTTTTCCTAAGTCTTTGGGAAAGTTAAATTCGCGCAGAAATTTGATATCGGCGCGGAATAAAGATCAGTCATTCAGTGCCCAAACCCTTTTGCCTGCCGTTTCTTTGATTATTTTTATGGTGACGAATTACGCGCGGCATTTATTTCATTTTCATCCGCGTACGTCTGCTTATACTGCTTCCCGTTCGTTGTGCCGCTTCGGGCTTCGCGGGGCGCTCCGGCGAGTGGGAGGTGAAGGGAGGGTCGGATTGGGCGTCCTCCTCCTCTCCACTCTCTTCTCCATTTGAACCCCAGTCATTACCGAAGACCGCATCGAGCAACACAGGAAGTGGATAATTACGCAGCCGCCATCGGCCACGACACGAATGGCGAACGGAACGAAAGCAAACATTGCGCGCGATCTCTCGTCCTCTTCCCCCCCACTCTTGATCTCTTTAAACTGGTCGAGAGAGTTCTGTTATTTTTTTCATTGTTTCATCCGATGGAGAATTTCGAAAGGATGTGGCGTTAATTTTGTCGCATATCGCATGTATGAGTCCTTTTAGTTCCGTAGCTCACCGAGAGCAATGGATAGAAATTCTAGAAGTCATTATACGCACAATGAATTAGTGGGGTGATGTTTTCGTTCGCGATATCTGGCTCTCCAGTTCTCGTTTACAATTAGGAAATCACGTACTCACTAAGTGCATATCGAGTGGTGCTTATCGAGAAATGACATTATATCTAATCTCATTCTTGCGCAAGTCACGACGGTAATCACCATAGTAATAATATTAATTCGATCAGCATGAGAAGGAGAGTCCTTATCTAGCAGAGAGGAGACGATCGCTAGCTGGTGAAATTACCTATTGGGCTTTTTCTACGTGCCTTGCTCGACGGTGGCGCCAAAGAGAATTTGTGGCACTTCTACCAACAAACGAATACTTGAAAAACGCCATTTGGAAAATTCAGGACTATATTATTAGAGATGGCAGGAGGAATTATTTGTTTAAATTATCATTTTCATAATTAACATATTAAAGTTTAACGTGCTACCACAAAGGTTTGTTTATTTTTATTTGAATGAATTTACATGAAGAGGGTAAAATTGTTTTTTGAGCAGGAACGAGACGCTCACGAGGTTCGGCGCAATTAAGTAGAGCCTTGATGATTTTAATATATTTAAAAATGTTCATGAGAATATCACAGTATAAAGGGAATGGTAATGTACCGATTATTATTAATGGTAGTTTAATCTCTGAGAAAAGGCATTTTTTATCAGTAAATATTTGAATTATCGGGGAATGTGAAATGACATGTAAAAACTTTCCGAAAATTCAGTTTCTTTATTTCATTTATGAATTTAGAGCTGGTTTTCACCAATAAAACCTTTTCTTTAATTTATTTTGATTCCTTTTAGTTATAAATCCATGTCAACAAATATAGCATTAAAATAACAAGATGACGTGTTTCAGGAACGGGGTTTTCTTTACACACACATGGTTCTTCGATTCAAGACACATTCCTTCTTTCATTCAATCCATCCAATATGCCTATCCTCTTCCCAACTCTTCCTCGCTTGCCTACAGTTCTCCCCTCTGTATACCACAATCTTCAACGTCACATCGCTAATCGGAATTCTTTGCACCCACCTTTCCTGCCTTATTTAGATAACGTACAGATCTACTAGGAGGAAGTGTTCAGAGCGATATGGAAGGCCCTCATTTGACCTCCAAACATCATCCCCCTCTGCCTCTACAGGATTCCCCAGCTGCCTCCTTAATCTCTCATTTCGACGGTCACCAATAATGACTCCTTCCACTATCAAATTTATTTTATTTACCAACAGTTCCTCCCGTAATAGAAGTCACTTCCGGGAAGCCAAAACTCTAGAGTACGAGCGATTTTAAGCTTAAGGAAAATGGCTGGGAAGTAGTTACACTTGAAGCCTGTAACTAAGCGTGGACGTCCAGAGAGGACAAATATTTTAGCTGGCATTTCCCTCTCGTAAGCTGATCGCCGCCAAAGAGGCCATGGCACAAACAGACGGGGTCGATTTGCCGTGATCCTTGTGGAAAAATGGGGAATACACGAAACCACAATGCATCCGCACAATATCCTGCAAGCGTGGGCGTGCAGTGGGATGTAAAAAAACTAGCAGTAATGCATTAATATATTTATTTCGACATGAATTTGAATTTATATTAGCTCATATACGAAAAAACTCGGGCGCACACACGAATGCATGCCTAAAAACATTATGCACGTAATTGAATAAGTCATCAAATGTTATTAATTAATAAAATATATTCGGGTGCTTGGTTTCGATTAATTTATGATTACGTATCGTACGATGGTAGAAGGAGCACTTGAATCTATGATGGTTTCTTTAATTCATGTGCTCTAATGATCTTTCTCTCTGGTTTTATTCCGGTGGTCGAATCAGCCATTATAATATGGTGCCAAAATGCCTCCCTCTGTGTCGCAAGTAAACTAAGGAGCCCTGCACATTTCTAATAGTCTGAAATCCTCGCCTGCTCTCGTCTGTTATCAAGTGGGTCTCCAAGTAATTCCTCCACTATACATACCCGTGACACGTACTACTACACCCTTCTCGTAGCAGTTTTCAACAAATCTGGTGGAACTTCTCGGAACTTTATCTAATTCTCCAATTAACGTTTCCTCCCATTGAATCCGAAATAGTTGTCCTGTATTCTAAGTGTGGCATATTTTAATGCGAAGTAACATCTCTCTCTTACCTTTTCATTGCATTTCCCTTCAACCCGTATAATGAAACCTAGATTAATTAAAGCTAATCCAATATTTCTGATGTGTTTGTACCCATTAAATATGAACTCAACCCTCCGATGACTGCTTTTTGTTTGCGGTTACGCAAAAAGTCCATAATCCAGTTCGACACTTTCTCATTAACACCATAACATCGCAATTATGTATCAGTTTCTCACCAGAGTCGTTGTCGAAGACTCGCAATTTAAATTCATAGCATCAACTTGTGTATATTTGCCCTTCCCTCGATTCCAGTAGGTCATGAATATGTACCTAATGCAGGGTCCGTACAATAAGTATCGGGACTGGTTCGAAAAATCAAAATTTATTGCAGTTATCGTTACAATTACTTAATAATCTTCAAAATACATTCCTCCTGCATCGATGCACTGAGTTCGGCGCGTCTGCCACTCGTTTAAAGACCGCTGGAAGTCGGTTTCCGGAATAATGTTGAGAGCCTTTGTCGTCGCCGCTTGAACCGCCTCGATGGAGTCTAACCGATATCCTTTGAGCTCCTTTTGAGCTATCCTTTGAGGTAATAACGATGTCGAGAAAATTTTCATCTTCTTGAACCTAGTCCAAAATTTCTTGCGAAATTTCCAACCGCTACAGTTTTTGTTCCTCGCTCAAGACTTTCGGCACCAGCTTCGCGCACATTTTCCTCGTCGCAAGATCCTCTGTTACAATGGTGTGGACGGTTCCGACTGAAAGGCCGGTCTCCTCACAGATAAGGGCGATGGTTAAACGCCTGTCCGAGTCCAAAACTCTTTTCACTTTGGCCACCTGAGCATCGGTTTGAGCGGTCGTTGGGCCTCTGACGCGGTGCTCATCTTGGACGAGCTTCCAGCCTTCCTTAAACATTTTGTGCCACTCAAAAACTCTTGTGCGGCTTAAGGCATCATCCCCACAAGCCTGTTGAATGAGTTTAAGAGTCTCCGAGGCGGATTTCCCGAGTTTAACGCAGAACTTAACAGCATAGCGCTGCTCAACCCATGCTGGCGCGACGACACCACAAACAACCACACGTCACAAAAATCCACCTCCTCTCTCCACGCATGCCTGGAGGTGACTGAACATAAGTGCGCCTAAGTGGTGGGGGACACCTCTACCGAGCCGACCGGTCGGACCCCCATCCACCGCTCCGTTGAGGCTACAGCGAACCAGTCACGATACGAATTGTACGGACCCTGTATTGTCTTAAACTCGTCTTCAGTTAGAAAAGACCTTAAGTTCATTGGCATCAAATCCATTGCGCTATTTCGTCGTTTCAGGGCCATATTTTATTATAAAAGAGAGCATCGAACTAGTCCTGTTATAATTGCCCCAACATTTCCATTTAGGAAAGTTAGATATTTCCTAGGAAAACGTTTCAAGTCCAGAATTAATAAGTATTGCCAAATCTCGGACAATTTTCCGTATGTTAATGGGTACGAGTTGGAATATCGTATGGGCGCCATATCAGATCCAGGATGCCAGTGCTTAATATTCTCTAAATTAGTGATGCCATCTCGAGCCTGAGCATTCGCCCCTGGAATGTGGACGGTAGCCTTAGAGGACTTTTTGTTCCGTTCCTCTCAAGGCATCAAGCCATTCTGGCCACTCTTTATGTGAACAGAATTGTGGGAAGGATAAATTGAACCAATTTGTGAATCGTGTTCCGCGTTTCCAAATGAGTCGGCATATGAGTCGCGATTGCCAAATAGACTGCTTCCGGCGGATTTGCGTCAGATTAACGATGAATAATGGACCTCAGCCGACTGTGTAAGGAGGCAAGCAGTTGGTTGATTGGCGCGGACAGCTTCGGGCAGTCTTAATTTTCTGCCAGTCGAGATTTTTGAGTTTTGGGTTTGGGATTTTTGAGCGAATCATAAATGTAATATTGGTTGCTTGGTTCGCAAACTAAAACGTTCATTTCCACAATAAATTGAAACATTAATAAGTAACAATATTTAAGTATATGTAAATAGTTCAAAATGTGCTCTCTGCATTCTCTGGATAGTAATGCTGATCTGATATAGTATAGACTTTTCCGGACTCCCTTTTTGCGATCGCATTTACCGCTAGTGTGGATTATTGATGTATACTATATATCTACATAATACCATGCAAACCACCAAGAAGGTGTGTGGCACCATATTATTCTTACCGTTTTCTACATCTACATAATACCCTGAAAGCCGCCAGGAAGGTGTGTGGCAGGGGGTTGTACATTTTTCTTGCAATTATCTACATCTAAATCTACATTATACCCTGTGAGTCACCAGGAAGGTGTACGGCAGGGGGTGGGATATTATTCTTACAGTTTTCTATATCTGCATAAACCCCTGACAGCCGCCAGGAGGGTGTGTGGCAGGGGGTGACAGATTATTCTTGCCATTATCTATATTTAAATCTTCATAATGCCATACAAGCCACCAGGAACGTGTGTGTCAGGAGGTGCATCCACAACAGGCATGGACAGCATACGAACAGAAAAAGTCACGCAACATGCATGAGATACAACTATAGGAGAAAAAAAACTTCTACATGCAATGAACTGGCAAGCAACAATCGTACTCAGGAGGAATGCACGTGGTATCACCACTATTTTTAGTAAAATCATGCAACAAAAATGATATCTTTGTTGTTAAATATAGCCTCAACTGCTTTTAAATGTGTATATATGTACGTACATATGCCTATGCAGAGACATACACACACAAATGCAAACGTTGATATCCATGCACTAAAATATGCATGCAAACTTTGCAATACTTCGTCGCAATTCCTCTTGACAATCTCTTTAAAACTTTTGTTTTCTTTTTTCGATCCTCCGTTCCACAACTCATTTATTGACTATGCAACAATTTCAGAGTGTAAAAGTCATCCACCTTGACCCGGATTCGAACCCGGATACCTCAATGTCCGACCGAGTTCTTTAGCCAGTTAATCTATCGAGACGGCCATCCAATTCGTCGACTGCCGTCCGTAGTCTCGTGCGATAAATAATCGAGCACTTTACCCAACTGTGTTTCAATCACGACTACATCATCCATTAAGTGTTCACCCCGACAGTGGAGTGGACGTTGCTGGGACTACAACGTACCTTTGCTCCTTCGATGCAAAACCTCAACCTGTCCGGCTGGGGCGATCCTACCGGGAGCGCTCGTCAATTTTCCCTCCATTAGTGCTCTCGGGGTTCTTTTCCCTCCATCGAAACACGCAAGCCCTTCCGCCAGGTCAAGGTTGTAGTCCATGGGGAAGGACGCGATAAAAAGTAAGACATGATATCATTATAGGAAAAAATATAGACACGGCTGTACTTTTTTAATCCCGAGAATAATTATGAAATGAAAACAATTTCCAGAGGAAATAGCCATCATAATTCCCCAGTAGGAGGGGATGATTCGTATTTATACGTGGCATTAATGTTTACTGTGCGTGACACATTGGAGAATCTACCTCGCAGCTATGTTACGATTGTCTACACCTGAATTTTAGGGACATAACACTAGATCAGTTTGCGGGTACTTTGTCATGGTCCTTCTGAAAACTGTCATAGACCGGTTAAATACCGCTAATAACAGCTTGCATGCAGGTACAGTGCATAAGATACACATCTAACAAGTAACAAGCAAGACACCTGGGGGCGTCACTCTCGCAAGAAAACGTACAATGAAAAGCGCAAAGAGATGAGTAAGAAGGAGGGAGAATGTGGGAAGATTATTGGAGCCGTCTTGAAGAAATTAGAAAATGCCGTTCCATGCAACAAGCCCTCTTGTTTATTTGGTTTTATATATTAGCTGAAATCGTAGCCATGGGCATATAACTGGGAGGAATTACAACAAAGCAATATTTTTATTAATGTAGAAACAGCTCTAAACCCATAATGTAAACAAAAGAAACTGCATTTTCGGGAAGTTTCTATAAGTTTGATTACAAATCCAAATGATCGAATTGATTCCATCATCCTTTTTTGATTTACAGGTCGTTCTAAATGTTTGCCACTTAAGAGAAATCTCTGCATATTTCCGGGAAGATTCAGTACTCGTATTTAGGGAGCAGTATGTCAACATGACGCCTCAGACACTCCGTTTCATTAAATGAATATATCTGGTTATCTATCATTTAAAGTAGATTTTTGGACACTCAAATTAACCACAACAGAAATTTCTTAGCCTTGTTTCACAAGAGTTTTAGAATGTTTAATAAGACACATAAGAGTGGCCACTTCCTTATTCCCTGTTCAGCCTATAGTTTCACTGGTAGATCTGGCTCCAGAAAAAATAGCACTGCTTTGGTGAAGCTGAGGCTGTGCAGATACGTCCCAGGGAATCGAACCCTGGCCCCCAGAAGTTCGGCGCTCTACCCACGTGACCATCACTGCACTATATTTATGTAATCTATGGGAAAGTATTGTTCTCATGGATAGAATGGACTTCAGGATTTCGACGGAAATAAACTTGTTTCCCCGAATTATCCTTCTATTTTTATGTGATCGGTTTTCTTGGCGACCATTCCTCAAAAACATTCAACCTGGAAAACACAAAAATGTATGTTCGTCATTTTCAATGAGAGTGGTTTGACGGACTATTTTGTTGACTAAAATCGGACGTGACCGCTGCAGGCTTATTTCAACGTTCGCACGTGTCACCCCCACAAAAGCACTTAAAAATAGCGGAAGATCTGAGAAATATTCCACAGATCTAAAGTATGTAAAAATATACATCTCGGTGTGTTTAAAATATTTCGATATCTTTATATTCTCAAAATTCTTTAAATAGAATCGATTTATATATATATATATATATATATATATATATATATATATATATATACTTAATTACTTCTACATCTTCAGAGGAAGACGGATTGTTTCCGTCGAAATATCAAGAAAATACGTGTGAGTGTTCTCTTTTTTTGTGTTTCTATATTATGTGTTACTGTGTATTGTACTATTCGGCACTTCCGTGTTACGTCTATGAAAGCATATACTATATATATATATATATATATATATATATATATATATATATATATATATATATATGCATGTATAATATATTTTATGTGCTCGAAATATTTTATATAGATATATCAAAATATTTTAAACACACCGATAGTTCTAAGGAATATTTCTGTTGAGCAACATTTTATTATTTCTAATCTATATTGAAAGAAGGTCATTGGTTAGCGCATGGGACTTGAAACATAGCGCGCATTAATGTTTTGAAAACATTCTCTTCTGTTCATAAACAACTTAATCTCGAACAAAACACTCGGAAAATTTTGTCTATGCCCAAATTTTAAGTTTTTTTCTTAATTTTCGTTCGGTTGTCCTTAAAAAAAATAATCGCCGCCTCTTGGCTGCATGTCCCTTACAGAGCGAATGCCGAGTTTTGTTCAACCTCGGACGTAAATATAGTTCTCAATTAAAGAACTATATCTTTAAGGATGAACTTAAAGTGAAATTGATTTCGAGAGCATTCCTTTGATACGCCTTGTAGAGATGCGGAGGGAAGTTAGTTTTTTTATCGGAGTTGAGATTCCTGCGGTACGCCAAGTCCTTGGAGATTCTTCGTCGGCCACGCGAAGTGTTGGCTATTATACTCACGCACGCACCTGAGAGCAGGAGTGACGTCTCTCCGTCCTTTTATGCGCTCACCTTGCCCCCCCCCCGCCTTAACACCCCCCTCCCTCGGCCGCCCCTGTATCAGGGCCCCTTCCCATTTAGGCCGCGACGCACGGTAAATGCGAAATTCGCACGCTTAAACAAAAAATATTTTTAAAACTCGTTCGCATTACGCTTCTCTCCCTTGTTTTGTTTTTATTCTATTTTATTAAATCTTCTCCTGCGTGCGAATATCCAAGAGGGACTTACGTCGCAGATGTCGTGTCTGAGTGGGAGGGGGCGGGGGGAGTGGCTGTATCCCCCCCTTCCCTTCCCCCCCACACCTCTTTTCTTCCTACTCCCAAGGTCAACGAGCGCGTAGGACGCGCAGACCCACGACACGATTATGGAGAGGGAGACCATCTAGCGTGGAAGGAAAGAAGGGATCGATTATAGGGGCATTCAGGGTCTGCTTGTTCAAGTTCTGGACTTGAAGACTAACCCGAATGTTATCTTTAAGACGAGAAGACATTTTAGACCTAAGTAAGAGTACTTTTGTTTTAACCGTATATCTCCAAATCATTGGTCCGGCAGACATTTTATTTTACTTCAAAGTTGTAGTCTATCACTTAGAATATCTGACCGATATGGCAGTTTTGTATTGAAAACTCCTAGGCCGACTAGGTCGTGACTGTGCATTGAAATTATCGTGAATACGTGCTTAAGTCCTTGATTAGAATAAGTACGCTTACTCTTCCAGTACTAGTTTGGATACATCCCCCGCCACACACCATTCCAGTTGCTTGCACGGCACCTAATCACTGAGGCTAATTTTGTTGACGTTCACTGAGGCAAGGATATTCCTGTGCCTATTCATTATTATTACTAAAACGGGTCTAGTTCAGGATGCGGACACCAATTGTTTCTTTGGCAGTGTTTTGGTAAACATTGGTTTTTTTTCTCATGTACTTTCTAACGTCAATTGTTGTTTACTTTCGCATCGTTTTTTTGATGGCGTTTCATTAAATGTTTTTTGTTTACTTAAATTGATTAATGTTGTTCCTCAATGCTTGACCATCCATCCGTCCGAGGTCAATAATAGTACTTGGCTGCCTGTAATTCGTATTCGTCGGGGAGAATTTTCGCAATCAAATTAATTAGTGGCGCACTCCAATACTGCCGAAGGACTGTGGAATCTTGCAAAATTAAGAAACACGATGGAATAAGAGATGTGATGATGGGTCCTCACAAAGTTTACATTCTTATTTTTGTGAAATTACGTGGCGACAACATGGTGGGAAGGACTTATTCGAGCAAATAATGCCGGCCATGCCTTTTGACACTCTTCTGCGTAGCAATTTTAAGCTTTTATTTCTGTACTAGTAAATTACAGATGATTATTTCATCAGAAAAACAAATGCCGTCCACTTTCTAATATCCGTTAATATTCTTTCTGTTAACTCTAAAATCCAACAACGGAGGCGATTTCACTTACTTTTTTCCTCGGGCACGAAGGATTAATTAAGTATTTTTGCCCGTAAGAAGTCACAAGATAGGGACGAGTAAAAAACCTCGGCGATCAACGTGAAGGTTGGTGGTTTTTGTTGGCTGAGGGTAGAGATCACCTTTGTTCAATGAGCCATGTTTAGCGGTTGCGCGTATGTAATTCACACACATCTACGGGGCAGTTTTTTATAAGGGGGTCTAGATCCCTCCCCGCATGCGGTTGTTTTTAACAGTTGAAGTGGACGAAGGCAATGAAAAAGAGAGTGTATAGTTCTGATGGCAGAGAACACGTATGACATTCTAAACACCAAACACGGGAATATGACAAATATAAAAGGATAAAATAAAATTCTCCGTTTTCACAATTAAGTATGGGTAAGTTTATCCGAGCTTAGTTCATATATATAGTTGAAACTATTATCTACTATTTGGCAATAATAAAACACCTTCGCGTATACGTTCTTTAATTATTTTCAATTGAAGGTCACCTTTTTTGCACGGGTTCTTATGGAGGAATTGGTTAAAAGACATATAATTTGTTCGATAACAATGTCATCTCTACAATATTTACGGAGGATGTGGTAACATGTTTTAGGATTGAAACAATGTAAAACTAGCCAAAGGTCAGCGAATTAATTTACGAAATATTTTTTTTCAAATACTGTCAAGATTTTTTTAAATATGGTGTCGGCTCAACCTTGCAAGTGCTGTTATCGCTACAATTACTCTCACTGGAAACCTTGCTTACATCTCGCTTATGTTAGTAAACAAAGTCGCTTACCGCGACGTTAACAGATGGTTGTTTTATTGGGATTAAATATTTAACTTCTAAAAATATAAATATGGATGAATATTCAACAAAATAAAATGGAAGTGAGCTACAAAATACGATCTAAAAAGCCTTAAACGTTTGAGCAGTGGAAACCACGTCAATTTGCAACCACACCAGTTGGGTATCACAAAATAGCAGTCATGCAAATAACAATTGAAAACCGTGGTCACTATGAGTTTATTGGTTTACAAAGAGCGTCGGTGAGTTTATATTTCAATCTTGCTGTGTTACCATGGAGATTTTGTGAAAAAATTTATATTTCTAAGAAATCAGTAAATTCTTTTCATTTAAAAGAATTTTTTCAAGAATCAAGCATCTTACTTAAACATTTTACATTCAAAATAATATTTGAAAGAGAATATTCTAATCGGGTATGGTTCCGTATTCTATATTCTTTGGATACAACTTTCATTGGTCGAGAAAAGGATATCTGCCAGTCCTTAAATGCCAATTTATGACGAAAATGTTCGCCTTTCTCCGATTCAAGTTAGTTCCAATGACTGCCTACTTACTTTTGGAAATGATATTACGATGGTTAATTTTACAAAGTTGTGGCTTGGCTTCCTCCAATGGACCTGCTTTAGTTTGACCAGCGTGTAAATTATTGCCTTGATTCTACCCGATCTGCTCATTGGTCAGGCTGGAGTTTTCACTTTCAACTCAACCCTGGTCAGTCGTGGTCAACCGTGCGGTCACGTAAATTCAATCGCATCGACTGTTTATGGAATGAAAAAATATTCTATCATGAAGACTAGCAACCTGTACTAGGTGCAAACAGTTGTAGTATCACCTGTCCTCTCATTCTCTCTATATCTTTATATCATTTATCCCTTGCAGGAGCTTAAATTTAAAAGTCTGCATCACGAGTGCGTTGGTGCGTAATACTAAGTCAACACCAGTGCCGGCCTAAACAGTACACTCCTTTTATTTGTGGAAGAGATACATATTTTCACTCTGAATCAATTTCTGCAGCCTGTTTTTTCCTTCATAATGGAGATCACTTGATCGCTTGCTTAGTTCAATGATTTTTTAGCGAATTAGCCATTTTAAACATTGATAACAATATTTAGGTTGACTATGGCGCCGGGCGCAACGTTGATTGTGTATCGCAATGTGCTAGTTCGGATGCTTCGCGTGGAGGGAGTAGGAGGGAGGGATTGCAGTCGAGGAGCCAATTAGAAGCGAAGGAGGGATGGGTAGAGATGACATGCCATTCTGACACGAATCTACAGTACTTAAACACACACACACATTCAAAATGGCACGCACGGAACGCGCGGCTTCTTTTTTTCATTTCCGATTGCACCCCTCGCATCCCCTCATTTCCCTCAACCCATCACAACTCCCCCTCCGTCACTCAAACCCAGTCACGCCACCGATGCCCTCGGCAGAGAAAGAAATGCGCTCTTCCTATGGACGTTGAGTAAGACAAGACTCGTGAAAACTTTGACATGGACCGTAGTTATATACGGCGAGGTAACGTTTTGTGGCGCGGAGGCTTTTGAAATTTGGGTGAGGAGGATAGAGAATGTGAAGTGGACCGAACGGAAAAAAATGAGAAAATGCTAGGTAGGGTGGGCGAGGAGAGGGGATTGATGGGAGAAATTATAAGTAGGCAGGAAAAATGGATGAAGGGAGTATTAATCGGTAGTGGAATGTTGAAGAGTGTAACAGAGGGGAGAATGTTAGGCAAACGAGGAAGGGGCAAGAATAGGATAGGGATGTTGGACGGGATGAAGGGATGAAGAAAGTACACAGAGATGAAGAGGGGTGAACGAGGGTTCTTAATTAAGAGGGGTTCTTTGTAGAAAATGTATATATCGTATGCCACAGGATGCATGTTATTTAATGTTATGTTTGATCGTATACGCTCAGGATTCACCTATAATGTAAACATGCATCACCACGGTGCCGCAATCAACGAAATCATCAAATATTGTAATATTTTTGAACCGACTTCGCTTTAAGTACTGATTTCGAATAAAAAAAGAATGTTGAAGTAATATACATGCGTATGTTTATTCCAATTTGGTAGGTACAGCGCCTCAATAGATTTATGCAATTCAAAGATCTACTCAATTAAATGTGATTTTCTTTGTCACGAAAATTTCATTCTAGCCAAGTTTTTGCCGTCCACGAAAGGTTAAGACGAGATGGCAACATCTGGTAGGTATTATCAAGTATCCATTAATCGTCGTGAATAAATCACAGCGGGTGATACTCATCTTAGATGGACGACGTCTTCTGCAGTCGTGAATGGACTTTGGTTCGTGAACGCATCACTGCTGCTCCACATACGATGTCATCCTCCGATTCCCCCATCTAGTGCGATCCTTGCTCACATGTCACCAACCCCACCGCGGAGTTATGCAAGGCCCTTAACCACTTCAGATCTCGGCGTGGCGTTCGATTCACTGGATGTTCGAAGATTTCCCCAAGGGACGAAAGGAAAACTCCCCCGGAAAAGCGATATTTATTTATCGCCTATTTCCAGGGGATGCAATTGGCCGATCATCCAAAACCCAAGCGATGTAGCATTTCTCCTAATCCAGATCTTCCCGCCGTAACCCGGGTTGATGGTACAGGGAAAGGAACTGGGCCCCTGAATCACATGTATATCTTAACCTGTAAGCCGACACGAGGTTATGTGACAGAGGTTGTTAGGCCATTAGCCATTAACTCGCTTACGCATGAATTCTACGCGTCGTTCGCAGTTAGCTCCATTTTCACCACAGGCATTTATCGGTGTTCCTGTTGCAGTTGGGATTCGGGAGGAAAAATTGCTCTTGCTCCAAAAATTCATCACGATGCACTTTTTAAAAATTTTAATTCCATTTTCCAAGTGTCACGTTGTATGTAAAGCATTTAGGTCCTCTGCTAAAACTACTTTGGCCTCAGGACTACAAATATCTCTTTCTACATCTACTTAATACCCCGAAAGCCGCCGCAAGGGTGTGTGGCGGGGGATGTTAGGGCACCACCCGTAATTAAGAAAAAAACCGCATGCAAAAGCCACAAATTTATACAATCCACGAACAAAAAATGGTATGACTACATACAAAAACCCTTACAACCCACACACATGTAAACATTCAAAGTACCAACTGACATACACGTATGCAAATACATATGCTATCAACTAGTGGAAAAATACATGTACTATCAACCATTGGAAAAATTTATGATTACCATTAAGCAGACTTTGAAACTTTTGCCAGTCAATTAAAGTCTACATTACCCGAGTTCAAAACGCGCTTAATTCATTCCACCGTGGAAGAATATTGGGCACAATTTGTCAATATTATGCAAAAAGGCATCACAGATTTCATCCCTATAAAATACGTTAAAGCAAATCGCGACCACAGTTGGTAAAATAAAGGCGTTAGAAAATTCCTATAAATGAAAGTATGGATCTGCACGTGACGTGGAGCCATTTGATGGGATGGATCGAAAGACCTTCCCGATCGGGTTCCGCCTGTGCAGCACAATATTCCAGCGATCACAAAATTTAAAATAGACGCTAGAAATAATAGCCGTTGATTGATACCCCAATTAGTATATATTGTTTTATTATTATTAATGGAAATAAATATTCCTGGAAATTAAATTACAAGAATACTTCTCTCTATCTCTGATGAGATTACACTTTTAAAGAAAAAGAACATGAAGAATTATTTTGACCCAAAGTATACCCAATAGGAAGCCTCTGCATCATGCGAGCAAATATTTTAATCTGGTCTCATTTTCCCATACGTATAGCAGCCAAAACAGGGCCGAAATGGTTAAGGCGGATTAATAACTTCAATGCACTGAAATTCACAAATAAAAATTATATTTAAATAACTGATTATAGTGGACGTCATTCGAAGGGATCCGATGAAAACTTCACTCGGAAACATCGAGACAGAGTGGTGCGCGACCGTAAGTGAGGAGGGAGTACTCTTGGGCAGGAGAGCTAAATGGCGATTTGAACGGCAATCCTGAAAACAAAGCCATTCGCGAGGAGAAGCGAGGCGGAACTTACTCTCCTCCTGGGGAGAATGAAATCGCAGAACTTAAAATTAGTTTCCACCTCTTGGCCCGATTCTCTAACCCACATGTACCCGAGGACTTCAGGAAGGTCCGATGGAAGCGCCCTTAATCCTTCCCCCGTGGCCTCCACATGTGCTGGAGGTCCCCCAACCTCTGCTGCTCCTCTCCCACTCGGTCAACAATTTCCTCGTCATCCGAGAGAGATGGCAGTCGACCGGCATCACGAGACTACCACGACCTATAATCCAACCAAACGACATAAACCCACGGGAGATATCCGTCCAATATCTTGAAACTACAACTGACAACCAGTCCCTCCAAGTCACAGTTGTGCAAAGAATAGTTCTCTTATCGGTTCATTCGGCGAGATAAGCTCCAAAAGGCGACGAGAGAAATCTCCTAATTTAAATGCAACGAAATCACTCGGCGCTCAGATATTTCCTTTACGGGGATTAAAGAAACTAGCACACATTTTTTAAATGATGTTGCTTTTGATTTCCGAAGCTGCGTTCGTAACCGAAACTAAAATGGTAATGTCTAAAGTAGTTATTTAACTTTACGTTTTGTCTCAAACAATTTGATTTTTTCACGGAATTATTCGTACAGTAAATCAAAATCTTTGTGACCCACATCCTGATGTAAATGGTCTGTAAACATGCCATCCAGCACGGCTCCTCGGCCAATGGGGAACCGTAAAATCCTTCGTCATTAAGACTTTGAGGTTTATTTTCCAGGTGCCCTGCCCCATCCATTCTTGTTGCCTCCTCACAGGGGTTTACGTTCCATCCCTGCTTCTCTCTCAACTCATTGTCCCATTTTGTTTCTTCCTACTCCTTCTCCCCCAGCTTCCGAGACTCGTCAAATGACATCGTCGGGGGCTCCCTCGTCCACCCTGATTCGGGCCCTGCCGTCCACAGCAACGGGCGAGGAGGGGGGCCGGGCGGTCAGGAAAATCACTGTATCGTCGGCAAATAAACGTATTTTTCAATTGACCATGAAGTTAATGTCGTCATTAATGGGAATGAAAGAGGTCCCATAACACCTCCCTGGGGAACATTTGAAGTAACTTTCACCGCATTAGAGCTACCACCATCTATAACTACTCTCTGTTTGCGACCATTCAAAAATTCTTTTATTCGACCTGGTATATTTATCTATAATTACAGGCTCATAACCTCTTGAGTTGTTTAATGTGAGGTATTTCATTGAAAGCTTTTTTAAAATCTATAAAAAAACCGCGTCCACTGAACCATTACTTACTCCCGAACCAAATAGATCATGAGCAAAACCATATTCTTCTACCTTGAAATACCTGGGAAAATATGAAATTTTAAACATGTCATTTTTAAAAGTTATCTCTCTGATTAATTTTTATGATCTCTCATGTCTTAGTACGACGAGGTTTGATGATGTATATTTTAAATTAATTTCCTCCGCGGGAAAAAGTATCTGAGGTGAGTATTCAGGCTTGACGGAGTGGAAAGGTAGGGGCATGCGAAAATAATTCTCTGGCATCCATTCAATCCGAACTGGTTCTTAATTCTTTCCTTAAGAGAATCCTTCTTCGGTGCCGAAATAAATTATGGAATTGGGAACTAAGGCATGCTTTCCATCTGCCGCCCTTTGAAAGTTGCTCACCATGACCAACCCACGCGTGCGGTGGGTCGTAGTTAGAATGCACATCAAAGGTAGGTCTTAGGTGGCACATAACATCTGCTGCACTCTACATGTTGCTTTGAGTTGCTACATAGTCTGCATTTACATAGTACCCCGCAATCCGCCGAAAGAGCTAGTGGCGGGGGGTGTTAGGTCACCACCCGTCATTAACAGTAAACCAGCATGCGAAACCCACAAATTCATGCCAACCTACATACACAAAATTGTATATATTAATGCAAAAACCTTTTTTTTTGCAAAAATGCATGCATGCAAAAAACTTACACGCATGAAAATACATACACTATCAACTAACATACACATGCACCAACGAATGTGCCTTATGTCTATGTTTAATCTTTTCCTGACTTGAAAATTAAATCTATTTAATATTTCTATAGTGACTTTGGTTTATTACCATTATGATGTCTGATTGTCCGGGGAAAGAACGAGTATTTGTATCTATCTGCACTGGAATATATCCCCCTTATCTTATCTTTATGTTCTGATCCACCTAAGTAGCGTGGGACCATAATAATTCATTTAGTGTCATCGTTAAACTCGTTTGTTCTGAACCTTTCCAAAAGTCTCAGTCTCGCTTGTTCTCTTCGTATTTCAAGTGGCTCCAAGCCTAATCTCCCTAAAAGACCTGTCACAATCGTCTTCTTACTATAAAAATTTTTCACGAATATTGCGGATTTTCTTTGGACCTCATCTAATTCTTTTTGCCCAATTTTTTCCAAAGGATCCCAAATTCTTGCGGCATATTAAATATTCCAAATGAGGCCCAAACTAGAGTGAAACAACTCACTCTAGTTGGGCCTCACCTCAATCACTTTCCTTTACTCACCTCAATTTCACTTTATCATTTCATTTCGCCACCATCCGTCTGATGGAGCATAGTTTCTTTAAAGTGGATCCGCATATTGTCCTGATATGTGCTCCCCATGAAACTCATAGGCAGCTACGGAAGGTACTATAAATAAAATCGAAACTGCAATTTACATTTCAATATTTCCTCCACGCTCTCTTTGGCTGCCTTCTTCGGATTTGGCAGCATTTTCTAATGCTGCCGATTACTTTCTATTTTCAAATGAATCTCTCGAAAAAGATTTTCGAAAATAAGCAACCCTGAGCTACGACGGATCCAAAATGTTCTCTTTGCCTTTCAGTTACAGAAGTTTTTACTTTTCCGCCTTCGCATCAAGTGGTTTGTCCCCCTGTCGCCTCCGTTTCCCCGTCAGCCTGTCTCCTGGCTCCCGGCGACTCCTCGGACCCTCGCCGACTGCCTCGACGCCACACTCTCGCTGCGGAGTTGTCATCCTGCTTCTCATCCTGCTCTCGGGTGATGTGAACCGTAACCCCGGCCCTCCTTGTGCCCCCCCAGTGCATGTGTACTACCAGAATGTGAGAAGTGTTAAAAACAAACTATCAATTTGTGACTCCCATGCGCATGAACTTGCGCAATTTGATATAATTGCGTTATCCGAAACTTGGCTGTCCCCCTCATTTGCCGATGTGCAGTTTTGAAATTTTGGAATAAAGGAAGCGAGGAACAGGATATAAACTACAAAATAGAGGG
Source organism: Hetaerina americana (assembly GCF_022747635.1). NCBI lineage: Eukaryota > Metazoa > Arthropoda > Insecta > Odonata > Calopterygidae > Hetaerina > Hetaerina americana. The sequence continues at coordinate 6,626,481 of NW_027286874.1, read as the reverse complement.
TTCAGTATTGACTACGGCAAATCAAGTTAAATATTTGGGGGTTGTTCTAACACCACGCCTTTCATGGGGAGCACATATCAGGACAATATGCGGATCAGCTTTAAAGAAACTTGGCTTCATAAAACGGGTGGTGGGGAAATGTAATGAAAAAGTTAAAGAGAGGTGTTATTTTGCTCTAGTTAGACCTCATTTGGAATATGCCGCAAGTATTTGGGATCCGTGGGAGAAAATTTGGCAAAAAGAATTAGATAAAGTCCAGAGAAAATCCGCTAGATTTGTTAAAAATTGTTATGATAAAAACACAAGTGTGACAGGTCTCTTAGGGGATTTAGGCTGGGAACCACTTGAAGTGCGGAGAGAACAAGCGAGGCTTAGACTTTTAGAAAGGTTCAGAACAAACGAGTTTAAATATGACACTGAAGGAATTATAATGGCCCCACACTACTTAGGTAGATCAGACCACAAAGATAAACTAAGGGAGATAGATTCCAAGACAGATAGGTACAAATACTCATTCTTTCCCCGAACAATCAGTAATCATAATAGCAAGAAACCGAAGTCACTTTAGAAATATTAAAAACTTTGAATTTACAAGTCGGAACAAAATTAAACACTATAGAGATGTTAGGTATACTTTCAGGTGCATGTGTATGTTAGTTGGTAGTTTGAGTGTTTGCATGTGTGTGGGGTGTAAGTGTTCATGCATGAATGTATGCCATGTTTTTTTTTATATATGATTTTGTCGTTATTGCATGCGATTTTTTTTTTTAATTATTTTTCTTTTCTAAATTATGGGTGGTGTCCTAGCACCCCCCGCCACACGCCCTTGCGGCGGCTTGCGGGGTATTGAGTAGATGTAGATGTAGATGGTGAATTATCCTTCTCGGTCTCACACAGTGTTTACCGCCGAGATCGTCTGACTAGAGGTGGCGGGGTGCTCCTTGCCATTAATTCCAAGTACCCCTCAAAGCGACGCAAAGACCTCGAAACTGCTTGCGAAATCGTATGGAGTGAAGTCTCTCTACCCCATGGTGCTCATTCCAAAGTTAATAAAATCTTTGTTGGCTGTTTTTACCGTCCCCCAAGCAGTGATATCTCGGTTCTCGAAAACTGTCTTGATTCTGTGTTTAAAACTATTAATCTTGGTGCAATTATTTTAGTTGGTGACTTTAATTTATCCATTCAATGGGACTCCCCAACGCATGGTACCCCTCTCAATTGTCACGACGAATTCTTCATTGAACATTTTATAAGTGCTCTACAACTTTCGCAATACTGCACCCAACGCACCCGAAACCTGGCAACCCTGGACCTTCTCCTCTCGTCCGTTCCCCCTGAGGCTCTTACCCCGGGAAGGAATATTTTCAACTCTGACCACGAGTCTCTGGATGCAGTTTTCCGCATTAGAGGTTCCCGGAAACTCCGCGGGGATCCCCCTGCCCCCATGAAGCCTTTCCCTGCCTGGTCGAAGGTCCGCTGGGAGGACGTTAATCGCTGCCTCGACCTTCTCCCCTGGGGTGTGCTTACCGCTTTGTCTCCTGAAGAAGGGGTGGACTTCCTTTACCTTGTTATTGAAAGTGTGATAAAAGATTTCGTCCCTCTTGTGAAACCCAAGTCAAAGAAATTCCCGTCGTGGTTTAAGCCGGACACTGTGCACCTTCTGGGTAACAAAAATCGCGCTTGGTACCTGTATAAAAATTTTCCGAACGAGAACACTCGGCGTTCTTTCATCGAATTACGTCGCTTTTCCAAATCTCTCATCCGTCGCGACTACGAAGAATATACACTAAGGCTATCATCGTCCATCACATCTGACCCAAAAAAATTCTGGTCGTTTGTCAATCGTCGTCGTAATCGCCCGCAGATTCCCGTTGCTGTTTCTTATGGCAATGCTAAAGCTGTGGGACCTGAAAGACCCAACTTATTTCTGAAATTCTTCACGGAATGTCTGACTCCTGCTTTTAACCCTCCCGTCTCTAGCGATCTTTCCCTCACTCCAAGTTGTTGCTACTCTTTATCCCAAATCCAAACCGATTCCCGGGAGGTTTTTAAATTCCTTTGTAAAATCCCCCTCCGTCGCTCCCCTGGCCCCGATGGCATAAGTCCTATATTTGTACGCAACTGCGCTTCCTCCCTCTCTCTTCCCTTAAGCCTCTTCTACATCTACATAATACCCCGCAAGCCGCCGCAAGGGCGTGTGGCGGGGGGTGTTAGGTCACCAACCGTAAAAACGAAAAATACCACATGCAAAAAACAACACGGAAAATTACACCCCAGCAGCGCACACACTCATGCAAAACTCCCTCCATCCAATACTCATGCAAACACATACACCGCAAAACAACAAAAAACTGCACCCCAGGATACAGCACGAAAGCCATCCTAAAACACGCAAGCCAGGACACAACAAGCAAGAATGTGAAACATCACTACCACATGAATCTTATTGATGGAAATCTTGATAACATTTATTTTTCATGAAATAGAGATAACATAGCCAAGCTTGTAATACCAGAAATACATCCGGTGAGTGAAGCCGCTTCCTCCATGACCTCCTGCACCAGGCTCTCAAAATGGCCGTCGTCGGAGTCGTCCAGCACTCCTAGCTGCCAGCCAGCCTAGCTGTTTCTCCGGCTAGCCTTCTAGAGCGGGTGGGGGCGGTGGCACGGTGAAGCTCGCGATTACCTACCTCGGGTAGCTAACTAGGACGCGACGGTCTTTTACTCTGGCAATACCTATTCTTCGGTTCGGTGGTGGTGGCCTCATGGCTGTCACCCCTGAGCGTATTGCCATTGCTCTGCTCCATGATTTGCACCTCTCCGACACGGCTCACCAATTGCCACAAAAAAAAGCCAGAAACACCAAATGAAGATAAAGGAACTACACTATAGGGAACTAAAATATAGGACACTAGACTAGAGGGCACTACACGTAAAAGGCACTACTCTATAACACACTACACTATATGGCACTACACTATAAGGCGAAAGATTTATTCGCTTGAAGGGAATCTAGGCGAGAGATTTTTCATCTGAAGGCATCCCCGTACACTTGTTATTCAAAAATTGAAGGTAGCCTTTGCAATTATCGTACAACCTCATTTTGACGGGTAAATTTAACGAGCATTTAATAATAAGCCTCTAATTTTCATGGCGTGATTCGAAGACAGCTGAAAAAATAGCTGTTTGGGGGAAGAATGAGTATTTGTATCTATCTGTACTGGAATCTATCTCCCTTATTTCATCTTTGTGGTATGATCTACCTAAGTAGTGTGGGGACATTGTTATTCTTTTAGTGTCATCGATAAACTCATTTGTCCTGAACCTTTCTAAAAGTCTAAGTTTAGCTTGTTCCCTTCGTACTTCAAGTGGCTCCCAGCCTAAATCCCCTAAGAGACCTGTCACACTTGTGTTCCTGTCATAACTGTATATATCTAATGTAAAGAATCTGTCCGTTTTATTTATAAAAGAATTGCCACAGAGTGTGACCTAGCGGTATATCTCCACCCACGAGAATCCGGGCGATCGTCCTTCACGGAGCGTGCTATGCTATATCGGCCACTGATTCGTCGGTGGCTGGAATGGTGTATCGTATAGATTGGACGAAGCCTGATAAGGACAGCGGATTTAGTCTGTATCAAAAATAAATTTGCTCCAAACAATCATCACCTTGTAATAATATTATAAGTATGGCGGTTCGATTCGTTAGCAATTCCTATGACTGAGCATTATCAGCACACACTTCCATGCGTCTCACAATAGCACTCATAGGCGCAAAATTGCGTGGAGGTTTGGGAAAAGTCACCCTGAAGTGTGTAAATAGCCCCTTTTTCCCGTCGTACGTACCTGCCCCGCGCCCCCCGACTCCAATGCAGACACAATGCGTAGGCATCCCACCCATCCAGTCCAGCGCCCGCCAGCCCCTTCACTAACCCCGACAGCGTCAACCTCCCCTTCCATCCCCCTCTGCCCCCCTCCTCCAGAGCCCGTGAGGTTGAGAAGCAGGTAATTCGGCAATGGCTGTTTCTACTTTAGGCCAAAAGATGGAAGGTCTGAAAAATTGCCCACAGAGTATCAGTTTTAGATTGCCACGGGCCTGAAATACTTTTCAATTGAATCATTTTAATTTTATTAGGCACGCTATTGGGTATTCTTTCAGCTATGTTCAAATCACGTCATAAAAATTGGAGGTTTTTTTTTAAATGCTCGAAAATTTTACCCGTCACAATTAGGTTGTACGACAATTGCAAAGGGTACCCTCAATTTTCAGTGATTAGGTAGACGGGGATATCTTCAGACGAAAAAATCTTTCGCCTTCCAGTCATGGAACAGAGCAATGTTCCGCAACTAATGGCGCCGATAGGAAGGCCCGTAAGGTTTACGCGAAAGAGAGGTGGGATCATCACCGAAGACAGGCGACATGAAATGCCAAGCGCGGGCACAGAGGTACAACTGCAGGATGAACTTAGGGGAATCGTGGAAAACTGGGCGGACATCTTCCCGCCATCCAGCAAGGAACGGGTTCCAACCCGTCGGAAGGTATACGGCGAGCGAAGTCGAAGTCTACCGGGAAGGATTGAGGCGATGAAGAAGTTCAAGAGTGCGGCATGCCAAACAGAGAGCAGCGGAGATGACGCCGAGACAGCGAGCGAGCCTCCGAGAAAAGCACCACCAGTCACGGCCGTCGCCGAGTCCCAAACCGAGCGACGCCAGCCGGAAGTATTGACGGGAGGGGAACGTAAGGATGAGGAGGCCGGTGAATGGGAGGTGGCGCGTAGACGGCGTCGGAGAGCGCGCCGCAGGCCAGCTAATGTGGAGAATGAGCGTCCAGCAGGTAGGGACCGGGTCCCGAACGAGAATCTCCTCGCCTCCACTCAGCGGCCGCCGACTCGAGGCTCTCAGCGGCTACATCCAGGGGAGATCTCTTGGCAAGAGCGACCGGATCCCCAGCAACAGCGTGTCCATCCTCGAAGACCACTGGCCCCTCTCAGCGAGAACCGACAAAGGGGAAACCGCCCAAACGATCGAAGGTGGGCCCCTCCCAGGGAAAACGCCATGCATCCGGAAAATCACAGGGCGCCCAATTGGGGGCGACCTCCGCCGGGGGAACCTTCGAGATGGTACCAAGAGACGCCGCCTCCGCCCGGCCTCCACCGACCACCACCCGGATTCGCGGCACACCCTGGGGGGCCCCCGGCGGGATGGACCCACACGCCGAGGGGCCAGAACGTAGGTCCGCCAACGGTCCCTCAGGGATATCCTCCGGCGATGCTCAACCCCTTTCCTCCCCCATTTTATCCGAACCTGAACCCATATCCCCTCATGCATCCCTACCTCTTCGCCAACCCTCACCTAACCCCTTACCAGACCACGTGCCAGAGCCACCACCCGTGCATGTACTCTTAGGAGAGACACCCATGAGGCCGCCACCAGCGAACCGAAGGACGGGTATTGCCAGAGTGCAAGACCGCCGCGTGCTGGTTAGCCCCCCGAGGGAAGTAATCGCGAGCTACACCGTACCACCGCCCCCACCGGCTCTTGAAGACCGGCCGGAGAAACAGCTGGGCTGGCTGATTCAGCTAGGAGTGCTGGACGACTCCGACGACGGCCATTTTGAGAGCCTGGTGCAGGAGATCACGGAAGAAGCGGCTTCCCTCATCGGAAGAAACCGGAGAGGTGGGCGACAGAATAGGAGTGAATTATCACGGGCTGCGGATGTCGACATTACATTCCTGTATAGAATGAACAAGGGCGGAGCCTTTAGGCGGGTGTGTGGTGAGAGCGACGCGAGGTGCTGCCTAGGCGCGGAGACGGTGGCGCAGCACTTATCAAAAGCGGCCCCTGAAATAAGTGACGCCCCAGCCCCGTCGACAATCCCCCCGATCAACATCCAACCCCAGCCTGGAGAAGAACGCGACCTACTGCGAGGAATCACCGCAGCCGAAGTGTGCGGTCGGCTGAGTCGGGCAAAGGACACTGCACCCGGCCCGGACGGCATCCCTTACAAGTCGTGGCGGTCAATCGATCCGGATGGCATGCTGCTAGCCGCCATATTCAACAGATGCTTCCAGGTGACAAGAGTCCCGGCATCGTGGAAGCATTCAAGGATCGTCCTCCTTCACAAGGGAGGGGAGAAGGGGGACATCGGGAATTGGCGACCAATTGCCCTCAGTCCGACCATTGCCAAAGTCTTCACGGGAATACTGGCGGACCGCATCTCGGCCTGGGCCTATAAGGGGAAGAGGCTTTCCTTCCCCTACCAGAAAGGCTTCGTTCCCGCCACCGAGGGCTGCTTTGAGCACAACTTCATTGCTCAAGCAGCCATAGATACTGCCAAGGGGAAGGGGACTGAGATCGCACTAGCGTGGCTTGACTTGGCGGATGCCTTCGGGTCGATTCCCCACCCCCACATAATCCGTGTACTCGCGGAAATGGGGATGCCAAAGCAGCTGCTGGACCTCATCTCCGACCTGTACACTGGGGCAACGGCTTCGGTCGTCGTGGAGCGGGGCGAATCTGAGCCATTTCCAATTAGGTGTGGGGTGCGGCAGGGAGACCCTCTGTCTCCCCTGCTTTTTAACCTGGCCTTGGAACCCCTGATCAGGTCGGTCCTCGCCCAGCGAGCCCTCGCCGCCTATCCCCTCGGTCCCACATCTGTATGCCTGCTGGCATATGCCGATGATCTGCTGCTCGTCGCCAGAGACTCGGGATCGCTGAGGGCACTGCTGCACATAGTCAAGCAGTCAGCGGACTGGTGTGGCCTCCGCTTCAACGCCAAGAAATGCGCCTCCCTGCACCTGGACTTCAGGGGTGGACGCCAGGGTGTCAGAGACACGGCCTTCTCCATCCAGGGAGGTGACATGAAGCGGCTGGGGGAGGGGGAATCCTACAAATACCTGGGATCCCCTATTGGTCTCAGGGCAGGAGACCAACTGGGTGACCTGCTGGCCAAACTGCGGAAGGATCTCGACTCGGTGGGGAGTAGCGAGCTGGCGCCTTGGCAGAAGATAGATGCTCTGCATACTTTCCTTTTGCCGAGGATCCACTTCCCGCTGCGAGTCACGGCCACCACGAAAAAGTCACTTGCCCGCACCGACACCGTGGTCTATGGGGCAGTGAAGGAGTGGCTATACCTTCCACAGAGGGCCAGCAGGGAAATAATCCACCTCCCCTCACACCTTGGCGGCGGGGGTTACACACCACTCCCAGTACTCAAGGACTGTCTTGTCGTGACGCAGGCGTTCCGCATGCTAACGTGCAAGGACCCATTCGTCCGCAAGACAGCCTGGTACTCCCTACAGGAGGCGGTCCACCAGAGACTGGGGAAAATCGGAGCGCCGCCTGAGAAGAGGGTGTTATGCGGATACCTGTCCGGGGACGCTGAGATTACGGCAGGGTCCACGGCCGGGGCCACGGCATCCCTATGGTCCCGCGCGAGGAGAGCCACCCGGGACCTTCAAAGGCTGTGCGGGCTGCGATGGGAGTGGAGCGTCTTCCGCCACGATATCTCCCTGCGGCTGAGCAATCCGACGCCCCACTCGGAGACCCTCATCATCCCCTCGACATCCCGCCACAGAGCGTGCGGCTTGATCCGTAGGGCGATCGGGGAAGCCTACCGGCGAAGGCTGGTGGCGAAGAAGGACCAGGGGAAGGCGATGGAAGCTGTCACCAACTCCTGGGACAGCAGCCACTTCTTGTCCACTGGCCGCTTCACCCGTTTCTGCGACTGGCGCTTCATCCACCGAGCCCGCCTAAACGTACTTCCGCTGAACGGCGCACGCAGAGGTGTGCTGAATGCCAGCAGGAAGTGCAGGAGGTGCCGCACCGAGGATGAAACCCTGCCGCACGTCCTCAACCACTGTGCGAGCCACTCTGCTGCGTGGAAACGGAGACACGACGAGATCTTGTCGCTCCTACGGGACGCACTGCCTCCCAAGTGGAAGGCCAGGGTGGACCAAAAGGTGGAGGGTGACCACTCTCGCCTGCGACCTGATCTCGTCGTGACTGAGGTGCCCGGCGGGACGGTGCACATCATCGATGTCACTGTCCCGTTCGAGAACCGACTGGAGGCGTTGCACGCAGCCAGGGCGGCCAAAATGGCCAAGTACGACGATCTGGCCGCGAGACTCCGCTGCCGCCTCCAGTTTAAGCAGGAGGTTCACCTGGGCGCTCTCGTCGTTGGTTCCCTCGGCAGCTGGGACAAGGAGAACGAGCGAATCCTGTCCCGACTGCGAATCCACCGGGGTCGCGTCGCCACGCTGCGGAAGAAGATGGTCTCCGCGGCTGTGAAATGGTCGCGGGACATCTATTGTGAGCACGTTTCCGGGCAAAGGCAGTACGACTGCGACGTGGCCACAACGACTGACGCCGATTGTCTTGTTTGAATATAATATTGTTTTTGTATGCATATTTATTGTCTGTTCCTCATGTCCTCCGTATGGAGGGTGAAATGAGGTATGTATTTCTGGCTAAGCATGCTAGGTTTTATACAAAATATTTATTATTAATAAATGTTATTAAAGATTTCCGTGGAGGTGTCCCTTATGTCTTAAGAGATAATTTTTGACTGTGCCCAGCAGTAAAGCTGTTGGGCCAAATAATAGGTAACCACGTAACGCTAAAAAATGGGTAGTGTGAATATAAGCCTTAAAGCTAAAATCTTCATACAATTAAGATTTTATAGGGGGAAGAGGCTCTCCTTCCCCTACCAGAAAGGCTTTGCCCCGCCACCGAGGGCTGCTTTCAGCACAATCTCATCGCCATAGACACTGCCAAGGGGACGGAGATAGCGATGGCGTGGCTGGACTTGGCGGATGCTTTCGGGTCGATTCCCCACCCCCATTTACTCCGTGTACTCTCGGAAATGGGGATGCCAAAAAAGCTGCTTGACCTCTACACCGGGGCAACGGCTTCCGTCGTTGTGGAGCGGGGTTAATCCGACCCCTTCCCCATTAGGTGTGGGGTGCGGCAGGGAGACCCTCTGTCTCCCCTGCTTTTTAACCTGGCCTTGGAACCCCTGATCAGGTCAGTCCTCGCCCAGCGACCCCTCGTCGCATATCCCCTCGGACCCACGTCAGATGTCTGCTGGCATATGCCAATGATCTGCTGCTCGTCGCCAGAGACTCGGGGTCGCTGAGGGCACCGCTGGCCCCTCTTAGTGACAATCACCCGAACAACCGACGGTGGGCCCCTCGAAGGGAAAACGCCATGCACCCCGGGCAACAAAGTGCGCCCCATTTGGGAGCGACCTCCGCCGGGGGAGCCATCAAGATGGTACCAGGAGACACCGCCTCCGCCCTGCATCGATCGACCACCACCGGGATTCGCGGCACACCCTGGGGGGGAGATATCAAATTCATCATAGAAATAGTAAAGAAATTCTAACTATTAGCGAGGGCAAGATTAAATGTTGCGTAGACATTAAGTACGAGTCATTCACTCGTACATTCGTATGTGCATGTGTTTATTAGTTGATAGCATATTTATTTACATTCATGCAAGTTAAAATGGTTTTTGCATGAATTTCTACGCTTCTGTGGGAGGAAATTAGTATGAATTGGTAGGTTTTCATGTGATTTTATTCTTTTTACGGGTGGTGACCCAACAACCCCCTCCGCACGCCCTTGCGGCGGCTTGCAGGGCATTGTGTCGATTTAGATGTGGAAGAAGAAAAAACTGTTCAAATGGAGTATTAGTAAATGATAATGTGTTTTCTTTACATTCCCCTCTCCTTGATGTCTATCACATACAGTTTCTTTTCTAAATTACGGGTGGTGTCCTAGCACCCCCCGCCACACGCCCTTGCGGCGGCTTGCGGGGTATTAAGTAGATGTAGATGTAGATACAGTTATCCCCCGAATGTCTCGATACCCTCTCATCCCCTATTCACCTTCCTTTCTACCTAGCACCGCAATCAAACCTCAGTGAACAGCCAGCTTAACCGTGCATGGCTGCCGCTCTCCCTCTCCCACCTCATGCCATGCATCCCATACCCTCTCCTTCTCCACTTTCTCGGTTTGGACACTTCCCTCATTCCCAAGTTCGCCCAACTCCTAACCCCTTCCCCCTTTACATTACTAAAATAAAACACTTCCTTGAAATACAGGGAATGTGTGGATAAACTAACAAAAGATTAGGATTAATTAGAAGAGTGTCTGGGGAATGCGATGGAAAGGTCAAAGAGAACTATTTTGGGAAGAATCAACCCTAGAGAGAGGAAAAAATAAATAAAGATAAATTTAATAAAATTAAAAAATAAATTCTTTGCTAAAGAGATGTGTTATCGTTCGCTGGTTAGGCCTCATTTAGAATATGCTGCCAGTAAATGGGATCCTCACGAAGTTGGATTGATTATCGAATTGGATCGCGTTCAGCGTAGAGGAGCTAGATTTGTAAAACGATGTTATGATAAACTTAGTAGCGTATCCAAAATATTAGAGCAGCTATGCTCGGAATCACTTACGGTGCGAAAGTTGTATTACAGGTTAAAACTTTTGCATGAATTGGAAGCTTCTTTAGCAGTAATGTTGAAAATGTTTTATTACCCCCATAGTACTACGGTAGGAGAGGTCATGCCAATAAAATTAAAGAGATTAAGTGCAGAACATATAAATTTAAGATGTCATTTTTTCCACGGACGATAAGGGATCAGAATAAATAACGTTTGACCAACTGCCCTAGAAGGAAATGGTGTTTACGGCCAAGGCTAGTCTGGTGTGTAATCACCCCCAGCCACACACCCTACTGGTGGATGGCATGATGATAAATAAATGAAATGAAAAAATAAAATCCTTGCCCCCCACCAATCTCACCACAGGCCCCCTTCTTCATCCACACTAATGTGTTGTGTATAAGAAACAGTTTTCAACCCGAAGATCGGTTTGATAGGTTCACCTAGCACTAAGCTCGGCTGGTGATATACACATCAGGGTAAGGGAGGGGGGGGAGGCAGATCCTCTCCTTATGCCGCTTCTGGTTTCCCAGGAAGTTCTTGTGCCTGAAAAATCACACAGCTCGGGTGAAACTCAGGGTGCCTAAAGTGGCGTGCCCGGAAATCGAATCCGGCCCCTCCGGTCAGTAGTTCCAAACTCTGCCTCCTGGCCTAACACGTCCCGTGTACGAGGCCTGTCGAAAAAGTATCTGACCTTGTATATCCGTCTTGAATAGTACTCATTTTCGGTAGGAATAAGAGAGAGAGAGGGTGAAGAATGGGTGGTGGATCATGAAATAACGTGATTAAAAGCACTTACGTCGGACAGGTATGATAGAAATGGGCTTCGCTGATTTGGTCATGTTGGGAGAAGTTGGATGAGAGTCTAATCGCCAAGAAAACATGCAGAGAAGAAGATTGAACGGTTTGCTTCAGAGAAAGAGTGTGGAAGGGGCCGACCAAGAAAGTTAATGCCCGAAGCTGGTCGAAGAGACGCTCTCCAGACATGAGGAATGTTAAGAGCCTCAAAGAGAACAGAAAAGCATATAAGACATGGTGTATGAATGTGACAGTTTTAATGAGCAGAAACTGATCTACATCTTACAACCTTCGATTTTACGCCCTTGTTGAATTGTTCCTTGCTCGTAATGACTAAAATTATGTGACGTAAGTAATTCTTTCATGTTTTCCGAACTTGCTTAGGCTATTGAGCGATATCATCTATGTCTGACAGTAAAAAAAGTCAGTTAACGAGGAATAGTCATGAATTGTGCTGTCACAAAAACACGAATGACTGAAATTTGTAACTTAAAATTTTTAGAGGCCGTTCGAGCTTGCGCAACTGTTGAGGATTGATGGCGTGTTCAGGAGCAATGGAACACAGCACGGTGGTTTCAAAGAAGTTGGCCCGGCGCTTGGTCAATTGTCCTGGGCATATCCTCTTCCCACCCTTCTCCCTTTCCCTGTGTGAAGTCCGGGAGTGCTTATATTTACGGAAGCCTCCCCATGACCTCTTCTCCCAGAATCCCTTGGCCTTGGTAGGTCTTGCACACTTTCACTTTTTTTGACCAAAGTATTTGAAAATCGAGGGTCATCTTTATTTAATTTTCACGACCTCTCCTTATCTCTCGCCGGACAAGCTTACAAAAGGACATCTTCCTTCCAGATGCGAGCTGATTCTACCGCCTAGGTCAAAATATTTCGGACTTTTATCTATTTCTATGAGCTCTAGAGTTAAGAAAAATGTGAAGTTAAAGCTAGCTTTTGAAGACCCTCTCCCAATGGATTCTGAATGCTGAAAAACCCGCGATGAAAATACGTGACGGCCAATTCTTTGGTGAGTCTGATTTGCTGATATCGAGATGAGCTCAGGTCCATTTTACCAATTTTGATCACTAAACTGAACATTTTTACACATTGCTTATTTGGCCAGACAAATGCGTCCAGTACCCTCTCTAGAGGCGGAAGTGGTAATCTTCCGACGAGAGAAATAGAGCGTTCTAGAAGAAATAAACTCCGCAGTAATACGTAACTGCAAGTTTCGCACCGACTCCAAGGTAGACATGAATGCATCGATGCTGACCTGGAAATGGAACGACTAATCGATGCGTGCCAAGTTCTCTCTTAATTGACTGGCGAAAAAAATAAATCAAGTGCTCTTTTTTCCCGATTTTTTTCACCATTTGCGACAACAACACTAAGGGGAAACACAAAGACGGAAATATGTATACCCTGGTGATAATTGGGGGCACACAAGTTAAATTCCCCCTCAATTCACTTAATTGCTAGCGTCCTGACACCCCCACCACGCGCCCCTGGGCTGGAAGTCGAGGTGTAAATGACGTTGTACATGTAATTCATTTGTTACCCGTCCGTCTTTCATTAGTGGAATCATGCATGGTAATTTGTTAATAGGTTTTGATGGGTTTCCTTTTTTGCCCTCTCAGTGTAGTTCATACTTACTAACAGTATTATATTCGTAATGTACATGACGATGAATGGTGCTCGCACGCGGACACGATTCCCCTTCCAGTAAATCGCGGGGTGCCATGTATACGCATGTGGAAGTGTGGATTAGAAGTAGAAAGACTGGTCACCTAACACCTACTGCCACTCGCCCTTGCGACAGTTTGCGGGATAGAGTATAGATGTAGGTGAATACCAGCTTTCTGAAACATTTTTTTCTATATAATATTAAAGAGGTCTCAATTTAGGTAGATCATCACCTTTTCTAGATCCAATCGAAGTCATTCCTCGCTATCCTCTCCTCGGGACACAAAGAGCACAGCCTTCGGCACTAGCCCTGACATCAGGTCAACGTCACAGATGAGCCAATGTTTCTAGTAAGATATTTTGATGCATGGAAATGGTTTACGAGCATTCCGTCGACTCTATAAATTAATTCCAAACTCAAAAATACCCATTGCCTGCAGTTCACTCTTCAGGTAGAAGACTGGAGCTGATAATGTTCTCGATAACTACAGATGCGTTCTGGAATGTTTGTACGATTTCGGCGGCAGGGCTTTTTCGTTTGTTCACTTGTAAAATATCTGTGATTGGGGAGGTACCGCAGAGCGCCCTTTCTCTCCCATTCTATGTATGGCCCATGGTATGCGTTCGTATATAGTAGCCCGAGTGTAAAGCAAAGAATATCCTTCAATACATGGTAGTAGTAGTAGTTTTTATGGTAGGCGACCGACAGCTAAGGTAATTAGCGCCACTAGGGATGGATGGGAATGGAGGGAGGGTGGAGAGAAACCTGGCGTCGGCATTAGTCTACTCTTGTCGAAAGGCGCCAAGGGGTCCGCAGTTTTAAGTCCCATCCGACGACGTCGTACTCTCTCTTTAAGTGCTCTCCCCAAAGCACCTCAAGTAAAGATCGCGATACCGCTGAAAAGAATTTGCTGTCTCCAGGATTTGAACCCAGCCTCTATCGGTGGGAAGCGTGTACGTTGGCCACCGCACGATCCCGATCCCCTACAATATATGGACAAGGAATTGGGAGCTACTATGGCTGTCAATAAAGTAACTTACTTTTCGGCCGAGCATGGTGGTGGGTGGGGCTATAGCCACCATCTTGGTGTCTAACCGTCCCTACACTCAGTACGCATCCTCCTGTGGTAGTGTGCAAACTGTGATTCTTCTACTTTGCTCACTTAGAGCTGTTAAAATGTACACTACAATAGAAAATCTCGTGAGTTTTCAGCGAGCTCTGTTCAGAAAGTATCTTACATTTTGAAATAAAATATGCGTCTAGTGACAAGGTAAATACTTCATTATATCCATTTGAAAGGCACATTCTTTTTTTCATTCATTCATTCAACTATTTTTCTACATAGTTGCCATTTAAATTGAAGCATTAATAATAACGATACACAAGCTTTTCAATCCCGTCTCTGAAGAAATCTGCCGCCTTACTTTATAACCATTTGTTTACACCAGCATGCAATTCTGCATCACTGTCAAACCTAATCGTAAATCGGTGATTTTCACGAATGTTTTCGTTGATTTTCACCAACAGTTCATCTGTCACAAGTTTAGGTCGACCACTGCAGTCCTCTTCGTTAATATTGGTGTCGTGGCCATTTTTAAACTGAATGCACCACTGCCTCACTCTGCCTTCACTCATTATTGTGTCTCCGTACAATTCATAAAGATTCCAGTGAATTTAAATTCGCTTGTAGTTTTTTGCCAGTAAAAACCTAATCACATATCGCGCTTCATGTATTTATTGACTGCATGCACTTCCTTTTCTTTAATTAAGTGCACATTTCTTTCTTGCAGGATACACCATCGCGAAAATGATCATGAAGAGATTTTGATTACTGATCCGGACTACACTCAAAGGTAACTATTGTTTACCCTAACGTAAAATAACTAACAATTTACTCCTGTTAATGCATATTTGGTAACTTTGAACCTTTCACTGTACATACGAGGCAGAGGAAGGAAAAGAATATGCATTCTGGAGGGAATGAAGAATGGTATGCTTAGGAGTGCAGCACTACTATTATTAGCTGCTGTCTACCGGGTTATGGTAGGTTTTTGAAGGTCTCTGACACTGGCTTAATACCACGGTTCATCAAAAACCTATCCTAACCCAGTAGAATACTGCTAATAATCATTATAAGGTGGACGCCAATCTGGATTTTAAAAATAGCAAAGATAAATGGATCCACAAAGGTCCTTTCTCGGATGGATCGGTTGTACTCAACAGATAGAGATGTGACTTCGGGCGTCCCCCAGGGAAGTGTAATAGGGCCTCTTCTGTTCTTAATATACATTTATGACTTAAGCTCACATGTTAGTAGCAATCTGAGGTTATTTGCTGATGACACGGTGCTATACAGGGAAATAAGGAGCCAACTAGATCGCGAGCTACTCTCTACGCAGAGACTTAGACACAATCTCGCATTGGTACGAGAAATGGGGATTCATGTTTAATGTAAACAAATGCACAGTTTTGCAATTTTGGAACAAAGGAAGTGGCGAACAGGATATAAACTATGCAATAGAGGGTTCAGTAGTAACTACGGCCAATCAAGTTAAATATTTGCGGGTAGTTCTAACACCACGCCTTTCATGGGGAGCACATATCAGGACAATATGCGGATCCGCTTTAAAGAAACCCAGCTTCATTAAACGGGTGGTTGGGAAATTTAATGAGAAAGTTAAAGAAAGGTGTTATTTTGCTCTAGTTAGACCTCATTTGGAATATGCCGCAAGTATTTGGGATCCTTGCGAGAAAATGTGGCAAAAATAATTAGATAAAATCCGCCAGATTCGTTAAAATTTGTAATGATAAGAACACAGGTGTAACAGGTCTCTTAGGGGATTTAGGCTGGGAGCCACTTGAAGTACGAAGAGAACAAGCTAGACTCAGACTTTTAGTAAGGGTCAGAATACTCTAGTTTCACGATGACACTAAAGGAATAATATGGTTCCAAACTACTTAGGTAGATCAGACCACAAAGATAAAATAAGGGAAATATATTCCAGTACAAGACACAAACACTCATTCTTTACCATAACAATCAGAAATCATAATGAAATTAAAAAATAACCAACTTGGCGAAATGAAGATTTTCCACCAAGTCACTCCAGAAACAGTTTTATTTAAAATTAATGATAGTAAAAACTCAAAGTCACTTAAGAAATTTTTCTAACATTTACTTCACAAGTCGGAAAAAATTAAACATTGCAAAAATATCAGGTATATTTGTAAGTGCATGTGTATGTTAGTTGGTAGTTTGTGTTTTTGCATGTGTGTGGGGTGTAACGCTTTTTGCATGAATGCATACCATATCTTGTTTGTTGACTGTATAAATTTGTGGCTTTTCCATGTGGTTTCTTTCTCAATTACGGGTGGCGCCCTAACACCCCCCGCCACAAGCCCTTACGGTGGCTTGCTGAATATTAAGTAGAGATAGATGAAAGGGCAAAATTTTGGGGGTGTTCGAAACCAATGAGACACCAACATATGGCTGGGGGTACCTGACTACATCCCATACCGCAGGTTAGTCCTGACGCTGGGGGTACATACGAGTAAGGATGCACTCATTGTGGTATGAGTTGAATCCTGAACATGCTGTTGTCTGAAAAGTGGGATAGAAGTTACGTCAATTCAGTTAGAACAGGCTTGCGGAATTTCGGTGCACGGAGGTATTGTTTATGTTTGTCGTTTTATACCCAAAGTAACCAATTGTTTTAGAAACTTTGCTTTTGTTTGTAACTGTTTTACTATTGTATATTCTTAAGTAAATAGATAAAGAACGTACTACGGCCGAGTGCATGGAAAGAATGTAAAACCCAAAGCCGTACCTTTGGGTTTTACATTCTTTCCATATTCTTAAGTTTTCATTCACTCAGATGCGATGTAAGCAGGCAGGGTGTACTCCTGAGAATATCCCCAAATGCTTAGCTTAGTAGCTTCAGTGGCTAAAGCACTCGACCGGATATTTAGGGATCTGGGTTCGAATCCCAGTCAAGGCGAATGATTTTTACACTCTGAAATTGTTGCATTGAAATGCACATTAGCGGATGACTCCGTTAAAAGTTACTGTTGCGGCACCTCCCGCAGTTTCTTTGGAATTTGTCAAAGTATAAACACCACAAGTGTTTAAAGTTGGCTTTAACCTCGTGGACTATGGCGCGTCGCGCACAACTACGAATGCCTGTGACATTGTATGCACGGTATTTCGTCACAACATCTTGTTCCTTTAAAACCCCCAAAATTTCAGAGTTTAAGAGGACGCCTCGGTAGCTTATGTGGCTAAAGCACTCGACCGGATATTTAGGGATCTGGGTTCGAATCCCAGTCAAGGCGAATGATTTTTACACTCTGAAATTGTTGCATTGAAATGCACATTAGCGGATGACTCCGTTAAAAGTTACTGTTGCGGCACCTCCCGCAGTTTCTTTGGAATATGTCAAAGTATAAACACCACAAGTGTTTAACGTTGGCTTTAACCTCGTGGACTATGGCGCGTCGCGCACAACTACGAATGCCTGTGACATTGTATGCACGGTATTTCGTCACAACATCTTGTTCCTTTAAAACCCCCAAAATTTCAGAGTTTAAGAGGACGCCTCGGTAGCTTATGTGGCTAAAGCACTCGACCGGATATTGAGGGATCTGGGTTCGAATCCCAGTCAAGGCGAATGATTTTTACACTCTGAAATTGTTGCATTGAAATACACATTAGCGGATGACTCCGTTAAAAGTTACTGTTGCGGCATCTCCCGCAGTTTCTTTGGAATTAAAGGAGTACTGGGTAAATGTGATGAGAAGGCCAAAGAGAAACTTAATTGTCGCTGGTTACGCCTCATTTAGAATATGCTGCAAGTGCATGGGTTCCTCAGGAAGTTGGATTAATTGCCGTATTCGATCGCGTGCAGCGTAGAGAAGATAGATTGTTAAAACTTCATCATGATAAATTGAGTAGCGTATCCAAAATACTAGAGGAGCTAGGCAGGGAATCACGCACGGAGCGAAGGTGAAATTACAGATTAAGTCTCTTGCAGTGATGTTGAAAATGTATTATTACCCCCATCGTACTACAGTAAGAGAGATTTAATCAATAGAATTAGAGAGAAAATAAGTTTAGAACAGATGGATTTAAGATGTCATTTTTTCCACGAAAGATAAGCGATTAGAATAACATTGTCCGACCGCGGTGCGGTCATATTCGGGTCAAAATTGGTCGGGTGTGTACTCACCCCCTGTTGCGCACCCTAGAGGTGGCTTGTAGGGTCCTAAAATCAACTGCAGAGCTTTCTTCAGGTGAAAATTAAATATTTAATATTTAAAATCAATGTTTTCGCCATGGTAGAACGACTGTTAACAAGTATTTTCTGTGCTGGAGCAATAAGCCCATGAAATATTTTTAGGTTTTTAGTGTATTTTATTTAATATTTTGATTTTGAATGTGAAAATACACTCATGTCGTTGTTTTCGAGTTAGTGCGTAGTTTTAGGAACTGTGCTTTCCACGCTAGTGCTATGGTGAATCCACTTTTAAAAATGTATGATAGATATTGTTATTGCTATTATTATTATTATAGGTAACCTGGTACTGGTTAAAGTAGGTTTTGGATGGACACAAGCTACCAAATATTTCTCTTGTCTTTCCTAATAAAACATAACTCAATATCCTACTCTACGCCACACTATTCTTTACGAGTGTACTTCATGTACTTCATTCCTCCCTTCATTCCGTCCAACTATACGCCGCCAATTTTATCGCTGAAATATAAATTATCTTTCAAGATTATAGAGATCTTGGCGTGGTAGCTACAACCAGCGGTTAAAACTGGGAGCAGCACGGGAGTGTCACAAAACATCAACCATGGCGGATATGAGAGACCAAGGCCGCGGACGGGAAGCCAGCATATTAAGCTCACGGCAGAAGACACGCGAGCACGCCGTCCCAACAATGGGTGGAAACAAGACAAAGACGTCACGCGCAGCAATAGAAGGCGAGCGCATAAAAAGAGCAGGAAACAGATGAATCAATGGAATGATGAAAGGAAATTAGGCAGGAGTAGAGAGCTTAGGAAAAATAATATTATCTTTGCTTTCTACAGAATAAACTTTATTCGTCGACTAGTTTCGTTTTCACTGTAACATCATCAGGACTAGTGATCACTAGTCCTGATGATGTTACAGTGTAAACGAAACTAGTCGACGAATAAAGTTTATTCTGTAGAAAGCAAAGATAATATTATTTTTCCTAAGTTAAAAATGGAATTCTACAAAGTTAAGGCCTCAACCATTCAGTGCAGGAGTAGAGAGATATGTTTCACTTCTAATTTCGTTGTGGTGAGAATTTAAATCATTAGTCGCGATCTTCCCTATCCTGTTTACGAAAACCCGTTGGTAAATACAAAAACATGTCCATTCAGCATTACGTCTCAAAATACATGCAACTAACGTGGCGCATCGACTAAAAGATCTAGGATACGCCGAACGAATTTTGAAGAAATACTCCCGCATGAACTTTTACATGATCTCTCCTACCGTAGTACGATGGTGCTAAAGATATATTTATAGCATTGTTGCTAAAGAGACCTGCTTCAAATTAATGCAAGGGTCTTTATCTGTAATTCAACTTTCGCACCGTAAGTGTTTCCCGGGCTAGCTGCTCTAATATTATTGATACGCTACTCATTTTACCGTAACAACGTTTTACAAATCTCGCTCCTCTACGCTGCACGCGATCCAATTCGATAATCAATTCAACTTCGTGAGGATCCCATATACTTGCAGCATATTCCATACAAGAGGCCTAGCCAACGACAGATAACGTTTCTCTTTGACTTTTTCATCACATTTACCTAGTAATCTTCTAATACAGGTAAGCCTCAATTTTATGTTAGCTTGTGGACGTATTCCTCGCATGTGTTTCACCCAGGAGAGGTCGTGAGTGAGGGTAATGCCTAGGAATTTAACTGAGTCTACAAATTCCATTTCGGAATTTCTAATGCATTCTGCCTTCGGGAGGGAATTGCTCTTTTGCCAAAAATTAATCACTTCACAATTTTTAAATTTAACTTCTAATTACCAAGGGTCGCACCAACGTTGTATAGCATTAAATTAATCAGATAGAGCGACTTTATCCTAAGGTTTGCGAAATATCTTTGTAAACCACTGCATCGTCAGCAAATAAACGTATCTTAATAGTATACACAGTGTTAATGTCGATAACATAAAGAAGGCATAAAAGAGGTCCGATAACACTTGCATGGGGAACACCTTAATGGACTTCCACTGCATTAATGCTGACACCATCATTGAGTTCATTTACGGTTGTTAGAATCTAGACTACAAATCCTCTCTGATTAAAAATACTTGCGATCGTTAAATTGTTTACAACAATACTATTAACTTCCGCGGAAGATTACAAAAATACTATTAACTACCCCTTTGGATAAGCTAATATGAGGTCAAATGGTCACAATTGCATCATGATGTCACATTGTCTCTTTTCATACATATCTATATATACGAGGTCTGTTCAAAACATATCCCGAATTTTGAATTTCCGTGGGTTACGTATATTTGATTTTCGATTTTTTTGTGGCGTTATGTTGGTACTTATATCTCTCAGTTATGCCGAAAAGTTCGGCCATTTTGAATGTCCAGTTAATTGTTGACAGCTTTTTTGTTTGGACGTGTTTTGGCTTGTCTTCGATTTTTGCCCATTCCAAAAAATGGAACAAAGAATCAAATTTCGTGTGAAAAACGAAATTAGGTGCGCGGACGCAATCCGAATGTTGACTATGGCACATGGAGAGGCTATCTTGGACCGTAGCAACGTTTATCGGTGGTACAAAATGTTCTCAGAGGGCCGAGAAGATCTGAACGACGATGGGCCCGAACACGGACGCCCGAGCACGTCAACAACGGACGAAAACATTGATGAAATGAAGAAAACAGTTTTGGCCAATCGTCGAATCACCGTTAGAGAAGTTGCCGAGGGCCTAAACATATCGATTGGCTCGTGCTACTCGATTTTTACCAATGATTTGGGCATGGCACGGGTCGCCGCAAAATTCGTACGAATATTGCTCACTTTCAAACAAAAACAGCAACGCATTAACATTGCTAATGACTCTGTCCGCGACGACCCAATTTTGCTCCAGAGGGTCATAACTGGTGACGAATCATGGGTTTATGGTTATGACGAGGAAACTCTCAAACTCCCAATTATCCCAATGGAAGCCGCAATACGAGCCAAGACCGAAAAAAGCGCGCCAATTTCGGTCGAATGTGAAAGTTTTCCTTACAGTTTTCTTCGATTGCAGGGCGTGATGCATCATGAGTTCTTGCCACAGGGTGAAGCGGTAAATAACGAATATTACCTGCAAGTTATGCACATTTTGCGCGAAGCAATCCGCCACAAACGCCCGGATTTGTGGAAGAACAAAAATTGGCCTTTGCACCATGACAACGTCCCTGCTCACACATCGTTACTTGTGCGCGAATTTTTGGCCAAAAACAACACACCAATGATGCCGCAGCCACCGTATTCCCCAGATCTGGCCCCCAGTGACTTTTTCTTGGCCCCGAAACTGATGAGGCCCATGAAAGGACGACGCTACGCTACGATTGACGAGATAAAGACTATGGTTGCATTTGGCGTTTGTGAAGACTTTTAAAAGATTTTCATTGCCCTCTCCTTCTGTATGCATGAGCCCAATATTAATGGGTTTCCGTATTTTTCTTCTTGGGTCAGTCAGTGGAGTACTCGCTGATAGTATAATATTGGTCATGTGCATAAAGGATGTTGCGTGAATGGTGTGTTTGGTCGTCCCCCTTCCCCGTGCCCTTTCGGTGAATGCTGTGTGAATGTGGAACAGCTTGTGGGGTAGTATGAAGCTATCTTCCTATTCATTCGAAGAAAGTACGAGGGTCATCCGGAAAGTAGTACCCGTTCGTGAAATAAAGACACAAAAGTAAATATTAACAAACATAAAAAATTTTATTTGAAAGAGGATACTTTAAACTACTTCTCAACATAATCTCCAAGCAAATTAAGGCATTTGTCATAACGTGTGACAAGTTTCTGTATTCCTGCTGCATAGTCCTTCGCCGCCAGCTCATTGAGATACGCGAGGGACCCATCTTGCACAAATTTTTGCATAATGCAGATGGTGTTTAGCAATTTCATGAACAATTGTTCGAGAAACATTGGGAAAATGCTCACAGATGTCATCAATTGTGACGCGCCGATCGTTCCTCACGAATTCGTCAACTGAGCTCACCAGTTGGTCTGTAATGACAGACGGTCTCCCCGAACGCTCATCGTCGTGTGTGTTCCCCCTCCCCATGTTGAAGTTGCGACACCACCGCCGAACAGACGACTCGTCCATTACATTGTCTCCATACACCTCCTTTAATTGGCGATGAATATCACATGGGTGAACGTTTCTTGCATTGAGGAATTTAATCACTGCCCTCACTTCACAACTGGCGGCGTTCTCAATTTTTTTAAACATTGTAAACAATCACAGAAACAACACAGGCAATGCTAGCGTCACGCAACTTGGCTCAGAGAAGGCAGACAAGCCACTGAAGCTATCTGACCTCGTCCAGCGGCTACTCGCGTCGTCAGCACTTCATGCGGCACGAACGGGTACTACTTTCCGGATGACCCTCGTAATATTATAATCGATTTCTAAGAGACAAACGTCAGCATGCCAACATGATACGATTTTTTTCTTCTGCAAAATCATGTGCGTAGCGAGTCAACTTGCCTTTTGCCAGTATGTTGGATGGCATAGACTTTATGAAACGTACATCTGTGTGAAAATGTGGTATTTTAATTCATTCATATATTTTATAACTCAATTTTTCATGGCGTCATATGAATGAATGTATGCCTGGAATATTGAAATTTAAAATTCAATGCTTCTAACGATATCCGAGAGCACGCGTGAGTTTTCCTCGATTTTAAGGCCCGATGAATCTTTAAAATGGTTTAGGGAATTTTGATATTATAACGTTGGCGGTAACACGTCTCTTTCCGAATGAACAAATTGCATGGAAATTGATCAAATCATTCTGTCCCAGTCAAAAGTTAACTCCTTTGGCTTGTCCCTTCTACTCTAAGGACGCATATTCATAATATTCGGCTTGAGTAGAATTTGCATTCAGGGGGCCCTCGCTTCTCTAGAAAGCTCATCATTTTTACATTTTTTAAACCATTTTTAACGAATGATCAAACCAAAAAACAGTGTACAAATCGGCGTAAAGTGTTTCCTACAAACAAATATCCGACTTACGATGTTACGAGTATTGTCGGAATGTGTGGTCGGAGTGCGGTTGTTTTTCCCCTTCCAAAAGTCCTCCGGTTCGCAGGAAGCATGGAACTTCTTTCTTGTACCAATCGCAGTGCGAACACAGATTCAGTTATTCATATTTGAAAGTTCTAGACGTCGAGTTTCGCCTCTCCTTTTTATTACGTTTAAATGGGACAGGAATAACAAGATTCATCACAATCGTGTGTGTATACATATATATATATATATATATATATATATATATATATATATATATATATATATATATATATATATCCCTCCCCGGACTACAACCTTGACGTGGTGGAAGGGCTTGTGCGTTCCGATGACCCCTAGAGCTGTGCTGGCGGGAGTAATAATTATTGCTCCTGGTAGGGTCACCCATGCCAGATAGGTCGAAGGTTAGGAGCCAGACGAAAGGTAGTCCACGCAGCGTCTGTTCCTCAGTGAGGCGGCTGCAATGGCGTCTGACCCCAGTGGGCCGGCCAGTAAGTGATGGTGTCACGTTAAAAACACTATTGAGGAAGGCAACGGGAAACCACCTCAATTATCATTCCCTAGAAAAATATGATGGACAATAGAGATATTTTGAGTCCTGGCAACCACGGGGCTCGGCCCAATCGGCCGTGTGTCGTGCCCGGCAGCGGGGGAGGCAAGGCTTCCGCGGTCGTCATCCCACGAAACCCTTGCAAGGGAAAATCAGCAGCAGCAGGACAGAAGACGCAGGAGAAGAAGACGAAATTAGTTAGAATAGGAACGTGGAATGTTAGGACAATGATGAGGACAGGGAAATTGGAGAATGTTAAGCGGGAGATTGAAAGGGGAAATATAGATATTTTAGGTCTATGCGAGGTGAGATGGAAAGATAGCGGGGATTACTGGAGTGATAAGTATAGAATAATATACAGCGGCGGGGACGAGAGCCAACGAGGGGTTGCCATTGTATTAAATGAAGAGGTAGGGAGAAGCGTAGTCAACATAGAGCAGGTAACGGATAGAATACTACTAGTGGAGATAAAAGCAGAACCGACGAACTTAGTTATTATTCAGGTATACATGCCCCCGAGCAACCATACGGAAGAAGAGGTCGATAGGATATACGATCAGTTAGAGGACATGATCGCGTGTGTTCCTGCAGGGAAACATTTGATAGTGATGGGGGATTGGAATGCGACGGTAGGCGAAGGAAGAGATGGTGATGAGGTGGGGGACTACGGTTTAGGCACGAGGAATGACCGCGGGGAGAAAGCAGTTGAGTTCTGCAGAAGACAGAAGTTGGTCATCACCAACACTTGGTTTAGACACCACAAAAGACGCAGGTATACATGGAAAATGCCAGGTGACTCAGGAAGATATCAGCTAGATTATATCCTGGTTAGACACAGGTTTAGGAATAGTGTGATAAATTCCCACATCTTTCCGGGAGCGGATGCGGACTCAGACCACAATTTAGTTGTTATGAAATGTAGCGTACGTTTCAAAAAGATAAGGCAGGGGCGGCGAGTTAGAAAATGGAATGTAGAAGCGTTAAATGGGTTGAAAAGGAAGGAATACAAACAGGCGGTAGAGAAAATCATGGAGGATGGTAAAGGGCTTAGTACTATTGAAGAAAAATGGGAAATGATCAAGAAGGGGTTGTCTAAAGCCGCAAAAGACACTATTGGAACCGTTAACGCTAAAAGGACTAGGAAACCATGGATCACGGATGAGATGATTACAAAGATGGATGAGCGGAGAAAATGGAAGAATATGAATACAGAATTAGGCAAAATGAAGTACAAAGAATTGAACAATAAATTGAGGCGGGCAACAAATAAAGCAAAAGAAGCATGGTGGAAGACGCAGTGCGAGGATATGGAAAGTCTGCAGAGGAAGGGTGAAATCGGTGCGTTGTACAGCAAAGTTAAATCGTTATCGGGAAGTAAGAAAGGAAGAGCTATGCTAACAGTTAGAGATAAGGCGGGTAAGGTAATAGTTGACGCAGGAAAGATCCAAGAGAGATGGAAGGAGTATATAGAAGAACTGTATGGTAAAGAACTCAGACCAACAAAGTTAGACATTGAAAAAGAAAATGACGTAGAGGAGGACAGCTTAGGTCCAGGCATACTAGACCATGAGATAGAAAAGGCATTAAGGGAGATGAAACTAAATAAGGCCGTGGGGGTAGATAACATTCCCGTTCGAACTTTTAAAATGCTTAGGAAAATGTGGGAGGAAGAGGCTATATGGGCTGATCCGTAGTATTTATGAGGAGGGAATCTGGCCGGAAGACTTTGTGAGATCAGTTTTAGTTCCTATTCCGAAAAAGGTAAAGGCCACGTCATGTGAGGACTATAGGACAATTAGTTTGATATCCCACGCAGCTAAAGTTGTTCTCAGGATCATAAACAAAAGGATAGAGAGTAGGGCAAATGATTACTTAGGGGATGATCAGTTTGGGTTTAGGAAGGGGAGAGGTACGCGCGATGCCATTGCAGTAATGAGATTATTAATCGAGAGGAATATAGAACACAACCAGGAGGTATTTGCCTGTTTCGTAGATTTCGAAAAAGCGTTTGATAGAGTGAATTGGGAAAAACTAATGAGTATATTGCAGAAAATAGGAATAGATTGGAGGGAAAGGAGGCTAATCCGCAACCTGTACATGTCTCAGACTGCTCAGGTGCGATTGGGGAACGGGGAGTCCGGTTGGGCAGTGTTAGGAAGAGGTGTAAGGCAGGGTTGCCCATTATCACCGTTGCTGTTCAACCTGTATGCAGAGGAAATGATCAAAGAGGCATGGGAAGAACTCGAGGTAGGAATGAAAGTGGGCGGGGAATTCGTAAAATCAGTTAGGTTGCTGATGACCAAGCTTTAGTTTGTCAGTCAGCCAAGGGGCTGCAAGCATTGCTGAGTGAATTGGAAATTCAGTGCGACAGGTATGGGATGAGAATCAATATTAATAAAACAAAGGTTATGCGATTTTCTAGGAAGAAAAAGGCCAAGCTTAACATTAAAATAGGAGGGCAAAAACTAGAGCAGGTAGAACAGTTTACGGGTCTGGTGTGTTTTGTGACCAACACGCTCAAAGTAGTAGAGACGTAAGGAGAAGAATTCAGCTAGGCAAAGAGACTTTCACAAGGAGGAGGGAGTTGATGACAGGGGCGTTGAGTAAGGATGTTAAGAGAATACTCGTCAAAACTTTGATATGGAGCGTAGCTGTGTACGGCGCGAACGTGGTCATTGAAGCAGGAGGATAGACGTAGATTGGGGGCTTTTGAAATGAGGGTGTGGAGAAGAGTGGAGAAGGTGAAATGGACCGAAATTAAAACAAATGAGGAAGTCCTTGGAATGATGGGCGAATAGAGGGGTATGTTGGAAGAAATCCTAAGGAGGCAGGAAAAATGGATGAAGGGCGTATTGATCGGTTATGGGAGGTTGAACACTGTAATAGGGGGGAGAATGTTAGGCAAACGAGGAAAGGGAAGAAACAGAATAGGGATGTTGGACAGGATGAGGGGACGAAGGAAGTACACAGTGATGAAGAGGGACCTGATGAAGAGTAGGTTGCTGGATTGTATTTTGTTAGGAGTCACAAAATTTTATTTGGTCGTTGTTTCCATCAAAAACCTACGATAACCGGTAGTTTACTTAATTATAAATTTATACACACACACGCATATATAAGCCATAAACACAGTAATCAACCCGAAGGTCGGTTCAGTAGGCGATGGTAGAGTTCACCCAGTACTACTCGTAAGCCCGACGGCGTGTGAAATTCACACTTCAGGGTAGTCTGGCCAGTTCTTTTCCCTGTGCCGGTTAGGGTTTCCCAGGAAGACCTGGTATATATATATATATATATATATATATATATATATATATATATATATATATATATATATATATATATATATATATATATATATATATATATATATACATATACTACCTTGATCAAAAAGTTCCCGGAATTTATTAAGA
The DNA here is from genome assembly GCF_022747635.1 of Hetaerina americana. Taxonomy (NCBI): domain Eukaryota; kingdom Metazoa; phylum Arthropoda; class Insecta; order Odonata; family Calopterygidae; genus Hetaerina; species Hetaerina americana. The sequence goes on along the minus strand of NW_027286874.1, from coordinate 6,599,287 downwards.
AAATTAAAAATACAAGTTTATTCATCTAAATCTATATTGTCCCCTTCAAAGTAATACCCATCGACTGCAACACACTTATGCCAGCGCTTGATCCAATCCTCGAAACATTTTTTATATTCGGTTTTCGGTATGTCCATCAGTGCTTCCTGCGATTTTTCCATTACTTCCTCTCGGCTGCTAAAACGCGTTCCCCGTAATGGTTTTTTAACTCGATTGAACAGAAAGAAGTCACAGGGAGCCAAATCAGGTGAATTCGGTGGCTGTTGGATGGTATTTGTTGCATTTTTCGTCAAAAAATTACGAATAATGATAGCACTGTGCGACGGTGCGTTATCATGGTGCAAAATCCACGAGTTTTCTGCCCACATTTCTGGTCTCTTTCGGCGAATTGCTTCACGCAAACGTCTCATAACGCCCAAATAATACTCTTTGTTTACTGTCTGGCCTTCTGGCAAAAATTCATGATGCACTACACCGTTGTAATCCATGAAAACCGTCAGCATTGCCTTCTTTTTTGACTGAAAACGACGTGGTTTTTTTGGTCTCGGCTCATTTGGTGAACGCCATTCACTTGCCTGATGTCTGGATTGCGTGTCGTACTCATAAACCCACGTCTCGTCTCCAGTAATGATCCTTTTGATGAATGTGGGATCGGATTCAGCCTCGCAAATCATGTCTTTTGCGACGTCAACACGGTCTCTTTTTTGCATGAAATTGAGGTCTTTCGGCACCAACTTTGCTGCTACACGACGGAAACCCAAATCATTAACCACAATGTCTTGGGCGGATCCATAGGCAATGTTCAAGTCCTCCGCTATTTCTCTGATGGTTAATTTGCGGTTATTGACCAACATTTCTTTTACTTTATCAATTTTTTCACCGACTTTCGATGTCGATGGTCTGCCACTGCGTTCATCATCTTCGATTGACTCACGACCACTTCTGAACCGCTCGTGCCACTGGTAAACGACCGTTTTTTTTAGAGAATCGTTGCCGAAACACTTTTCCAACATTTCCAACGTCCGTGCGCCACTAAATCCGTTTTTTACGCAAAATTTAATACAAGTTCGTTGTTGCAAATTTAAATCCATTTCTGCAATTGTAAAAAATCGCCAACACACACAGAGATAGATGTACTCTTGGCTACGTAACTTTTGCAAATGTCAAGTTATGACACTAAGATTTAAAGGGAATATCAACAACAGATGTACCAATTTAACAAAAAAAAACAGAACTCAAATCGGAACGATGGGAGCGCCACACGGTGGTTATTCCGGGAACTTTTTGATCAAGGTAGTATATATAATATACATATATATATATATATACACATATATACATATATATACATATATATATATATATATATATATATATATATATATATATATATATAAATATATAGTCGGATGCCCGCGCTCGTATTAGAATTAAAAATTAGAATATCGATTATATAATCCCTATCGTCCTCCCACCACTTTCCGCGCGCGATTTTTCAGACGCGCCCGTTGATGTTGCGCTGGCTTCTCACACCACTCGCCTTCTCATTTTCCCTGAGTTCCCTTCCCCATCCCCACAATTCGTCCACAGATTTATCTCGAGGTTAGGGTTTGGCGGAGTGTGGATGAGAAGGGGGGGGGGTGGTGTAAGGTTATGTAACCCGCCTTTGGCCTAAATACACGACGTTATTGTCGGCTATGAGATAACCCTTTTGGGGATGAGAAATTTTCACGCTCCCCACGGAGTCAACTGCGCAGATTGAATCGGAGAGAGCGATTTTCCAATTTGGCAATCGGGAAACGACGCCCCAAGCTGCGCCAGGACGAGAAACACGACGTCCCCCGATTTTATTCCGGTCGAACCCATCAGCCACTGCAAGCATGACAGGTGAAGTCTTTAATGCGCGGCCCTGTTGGCGAGTGATAGATTATAATCAGACTTGGATATTAAAGTGCTATTTCGACAGTTTGAAAATGCTTGATTCTTCGAGTAACTCTTATGTCCTTAATTTATTTTTCTGGCAAAATTTTTTGCGTAGTGACGAGTTTATTTATAAGAAAATACTGTATAATTTGACACACTTTCACTCAAGTAAATTCGCCAGATAAAGGGGGGGAAGGGAGTGTCCTCAAATGATTAATTTCATGTCGGTATCAGAAGGAGAGAGAACGAAAGTATTTCAAAAGTTAGGAGTTCTGCCATAATTAGAGGGATGTAATCAAATCTAAGCCTCCTAAATGTATTTTTTTCCTTTGAGAAATATGTATAAAAATACCATTTACGTGACTTTTCGGAGGAGCAACAATGTCTTTGTCTAAATTGGAGTTCTGATAAAAATTAGCTGGCATGAATGCCATATAGCTTTAACTTATACTCACAGATGTCAGTAATTAATTATTCGATGGAGAGAGATATTGTGTATATATATATATATATATATATATATATATATATATATATATATATATATATATATATATATATATATATGGGTCGTGGTAGTCTAGGGGGTAGAGCGTTGGGCTACTGATCGGAGGGCTCGAGTTTGATTTCCGGGCAAGCCTCTCTGAGCACCTGCACCTCCCAAGCTATGTAATTTTTCGGGTGCCAGTTCTTCCTGGATAACCATAACCGGCACAGGGAAAGGAACTGGCCCCCCTACCCTGATGTGTGAATTTCACACCCCGCATAGGGCTTAGTGCTGGGTGAACTCTACCATCACCTACCGAACCGATCTTCGGGTTTATTACTGAGTTTATGGTTATATATATAACCATAAACACACACACACACACACACACATATACATATATATAAAATATCTTCGAAATGGAACGCTCATCGGCGACACACAAATATATAAAAACACAGATGTAGATTTTTAGAATATAGAGACACAAAGAAAGGACACTCACAATTTGTTATTTTACGTTTCGACAGCACGGCTGTCGTCTTCAGAATGGCGTTCTCGGGGAAGAGCGGAGAGGATGTGCGGGGGAGAGGTGGGGGAAGGAGAGGTAAAGGGACCAATAGGAAATGAACAAGGGGGTGGGGGGGATATGTAGGCAGCCAATTGATTCATTCAGTGGGCTTGGTTCAGCCCGGGCGGTTTGAATGATTGGGCCACCCAGATATGCGCCATCTCGCGGGTTCTCACCTCTATTATACTCGCAGATTTGGGAAGGATTTCAATCACCGAAACAGAGAAGCAGTCGTCAAAAGATTGGTTGTGGGAAGCGGTGTGAGTAGGGATGGGATAATTAAGAAAGGTGGGAGATTTGGTGCGTCGCGTACGGGCGTCGAACCTGCGAGACATCTTTAAGTCCACAAATCCAACTTCAAGCACCCCCGTCTCTCCCCCGCCCCTATCCGCACCATGCAACCGCCCACGCTGCAAATGCTGTCATCTTTTAAGACCCTCCCCCTCACTCAGTACCAACTCCCAACCACTCGCCACCTGTACCTCAAAAAATATTATATATCGCCTCTCCTGTAACTTCTGCCCTGCCTTCTACGTGGGCGAATGCACGACCGCACTTTCCCTCCGCATGAATAACCACCGATATTCCACCAAATCTCCCACCTTTCTTAATTATCCCATCCCTACTCACACCGCTTCCCACAACCAATCTTTTGACGACTGCTTCTCTGTTTCGGTGATTGAAATCCTTCCCAAATCTGCGAGTATAATAGAGGTGAGAACCCGCGAGATGGCGCATATCTGGGTGGCCCAATCATTCAAACCGCCCGGGCTGAACCAAGCCCACTGAATGCATCAATTGGCTGCCTACATATCCCCCCCACCCCCTTGTTCATTTCCTATTGGTCCCTTTACCTCTCCTTCCCCCACCTCTCCCCCGCACATCCTCTCCGCTCTTCCCCGAGAACGCCATTCTGAAGACGACAGCCGTGCTGTCGAAACGTAAAATAACAAATTGTGAGTGTCCTTTCTTTGTGTCTCTATATTCTAAAAATCTACATCTGTGTTTATATATATATATATATATATATATATATATATATATATATATATATATATATATATATTATAATGAGGAAGTACTAGGTATGGTAGGCGAGGAGAGGGGTTTGTTGGGAGAAATCCCACGGAACCAGGAAAAATGGATGAAAGGCATATTGGTGGGCAGGGGTATGTTGAAGGCTGTAATACGGGGGGAAATGAAAATGTTAGGAATACGAGGAAAATATGTTGTACGGGATGAAGGAAGTACTCAGAGATGAAGAAGGACTTAACAGCAGGTTGCTTGATTGTGTTTTGTTAGGAGCCACAAAATATTTATTTGGTAGTTGTGTCCATCGAAAACCTACCTTTATATATCACTGGTTAATGTAGGTTTTCGTATTGACACAAGCAGCTAAACGGTTCAGCGATATTTTCTTTGTCTCTCTTGACGTGACACCCTGTCAACCAATATTACAACAAGCCACTCTTCATTTCCAAATGCTTATTCCTCCCTTCCCTAAACATTCCTCCCTATATTCCGCCGAACATTCCCATCCTATTCGTTCACCTAACTCGTTTGCCGAACATTCTTCCCTCTATTACAGCCCTCTGACACAGTCCTCAAAATCCAGTTGCCTCCAATTTCATGATGTGATTCAAAGATAACTTAAAAAATGCCTATAAGCCTGCCTAATAAAATTAAAACGGTTCAATTAGGGGCTATTTCAGGCTTGTGCCAATATAAAAAGAATTTTCTGTGAGAATTATTTTGGACCTTCCATCTTATGGCCTAAAGTAGAAACAGCCATTATCCAACTGCCTGCTTATCAACCTCACGGAATCTGGCGGAGGGCTGGCAGAAGGGGTTGGAAGGGAAGGTGCACTAAGTTGGGGCTAGTGAAGGGGCCGGCGGGCGCAGGACTGGCTAGGTGGTATGCCTACGTATTGCGTATGCATTTGATGCATGGGGGGGGACCGAAGAAAAGGGGCTATTTGCACATCTAATATTGCAAAATATTAGAGTACATTATTGCCGGCAACATTATGAGATTTCTTGATTATAGGAAGAGACCTAGCCACAACCAACACGGATTTAAGAAGAGCAGATCTTGCGAACACAATTGGGTCTTTTCATTCACGATATACATCTTCATCTACTTAATACCCCGCAAGCCGCCGCAAGGGCGTGTGGCGGGGGGTATTAGGACACCACCCGTAATTATGAAAGAAAAAAAAACCGTATGCAAAAGCCACAAATTTATACCATCCACAACCAAAACATGGCATACATTCATGCAAGAACAAATACACCCCACGCACATGAAAACACTCGAACCACCAACTGAGACACAAATGCACCTACAAATAAACCTAATATCCTTGCAATGTCTAATTTTGTTCTGACTCGTAAATCAATGTTTTCAGTATTTCCGAAGTGACATCCGTTTCTTACTATTATGATTTATGATTGTTCGGGGAAAGAATGAGTATTTGTATCCATTGTTTAATGAAGCTGAGTTCCTTTAAAGCGGATCCGCATTTATCCTGATATGGGCTCCCCACGAATGGCGTGGTGTTAGAACTACCCCCAAATATTTAACTTAATTGGAAGTAGTTAGCACTGAACCCTCTATTTCATATTTTCTATCCTGTTCCAAAATTGTAAAACTGCGCATTTGTCTATATAAAGTATTAATCCTCATTCCTTGCACCAATCTGAGCTTGTGTCTAAGTCTCTACGTAGAGAGTAGCTCGCGATCTAATTGGCTCCTTATTTCCCTGTATACCACCGTGTCCGCAGCAAATAACCTCAGATTGCTACTAACGTGTGAGCTTAAGTCACTAATGTATATGAAGAATAGGAGCGGCCCTATTACACTTCCCTGGGGGACGCCCGAAGTTGAATCTCTATCCGTTCAGCACAGCTCATTGATGACTACTATTTGTTTTCAATTTGACCAAAAGTCTCTAATCCAATTAATGATTTTCTCATTTATTCCATAGTATTCAAGTTTCTGTAACAGTTTATTGTGTTGGATTTTATCGAAGTCTTTTTTGAAACTTAAGAATACTGCATTGATTATTGCGTTGTTTTCTCTCGATCTGAGTACACCGTGAATGAAAAGACCTAGTTGTATTTCGCAACAATGGCTCTTCTTAAATTCATGCTGGTTGTAGCTTAGTATTTTCCTACTATCGAGAAATCTCATAGTATTACTGACAGTAATGTGTTCTAATATTTTCCAAGAGATCGAGCTAAGGAAATGGGTGAATAATTGGTTGGTTTATTCCTATCGCCTTCTTTATATAGATATTATGTAGATGTGAGTTAAATGGGCTATAAACCTTTCAGTAGCTCCGCTGGAATATTATCCACCCCCACGGCCTTATTTAGTTTCATCTACCTTAGTGCCCTTTCTATTTCATAGTCGAGTTGGCCTGGACTTATGCTATCTTCCTCTGCGTCATGTACCTTTTCTAAGTCTAACTTCGTTGGTCTATGTTCTTTACACCCACACACACACACACACACACACACACACACACACACATATATATATATATATATATATATATATATATATAGTAGATATTCAAGTGAAAGTGCTGTTCACATTACTATTAATTTAAAACGCCGATACTGTACCTACACACACACACACACACACACACACATATATATATACACACACACACACACACATATATATATATATATATATATATATATATATATATATATATATATATATATATGTGTGTGTGTGTGTGTGTGTGTGTGTAGGTACAGTATCGGCGTTTTAAATTAATAGTAATGTGAACAGCACTTTCACTTGAATATAAGTTATATAAATAAAGTGTGAACTAAAATACCGCTGTTTTGTAGATAATGTGTAATGAGATCCTTTTTAGGACCTTCCATTAGTTCTCTTAGCCCTGAATGGTCACATGCTATTGCTGTGGTCTTTTTCCAATCTATTTTTCTCACTCATCCCATATTGACGTTCACTCCGACCGACAAAAAATGTAGTCCTGACGCACACGTTTTATCACACAGCAAACTAATTTGTTTTTTCAAATATGTGGAGCTTAATTCGTGATCCATGAAAACAAGCCCGCCGTCTTTAATGTTTAGTAATCGCTGCTCCTTCGGCCTTATCTGGAAAATGTCGTCGCTCGGCCATCGCCCGGGTAAACAGCGCTGCTGTCAACAAGTACCTATTTTTCAAGCCGCCGAATACTTCACTGTTTACTATAATACTTCTAGTTTTGGGACTTATCACCACTGTGGAAAATTTCTAAGACTATTTTCCTCGGTAATAAACGAAATGTAAATACAGACGTCACATTTCCATGAACGATTAATTTTCTTTGCCCAAGACCTCGTAATTAGATAATCTTTTCAAATTAATGAACTAATTATGTCTTATGTTCTATTTGTCCTCATTGACTTATCCTCATTAATATCTTCGCTCCGTTTCCGAATAAATAACAGCTCGAAAAGAAAGACTACTAAAATCAAGGGAAAACCGCGTGCGTGTTCGCCACGCGCGTTGAAGGTGAAAACTCATCTTGGAAGGAGAGATGGAGGAGAAGATGAGGAGGAGTTATTTTGAAGGAGGGAGTGGAGCAGTGGGTTTTATTGAATGATTCATTAAAATTAATCTTTAAAAGTAGCATTCAAAAAGTTTAACGCAAGATGGTCCGTGCAGTCTTGTAATTTACGGAATACGAGATAAATGCAACAGATGGTATTAATATTGATGAGGTAACATGTGATATGCACAAATCCCTAGACAACAAAATAACGATTATTTAAGGAATTAGCCATGATTTTCTCAAATTATTAGCGTAAACACCAAGATCTGACATTCTTTATTTTTAGCTCAATTGAATTTATTGTTGCGATGGACACCGACATATTTTTCTCATAATGGCGGCACGGGGGCTTCATTAAGAGTTGAGATGTGCTCTTCAAAATTAATTATTTGCGTGATAATGTCGAATGCATTATATGAGGAAATATCTTTCGTGCTTTGATATCAAATACTTTTAATATTAGTTTTTCAACAACATTTATCATGCCAAATTTAAGAAAAAGAATTTCATCTAAAAAGAAAGTAATCCTTCTGGCATTACGATTATGTAAATCAAGGTGGTATTTGGCCTTCTTTGAGGCTTTTGTATATTTTTTAAATTTCCGGTCAACGGGGCATATAAGATAGGACGGCTCCTTCTAATTGGCCTGTCAATATCCGAGATTCATAGATAGAAAGGGCTAACGAGATGATATTCATAGACTATTAGGCCAACACGAGTATACCTCCGGCCTATCAAAATCAAACTCGACTGACTAATCCTCCATTGAAGGTCTCCGGAGCGATCGTTTTCTGCTTGTAATCTTTTCGGGATATCCTGCTGCCCCTCGAGGGTTTTTGTTCCGTTCTCCCTGACTGAGGAAGTCAGCTCCTTGCGACTAAAAGTATAAAAGGGCGAAATCACGGGCTTTAGGTACCCAAAAATATGTTCCATTACCTCAATTGGTAGTTTTCCTCCAACCAAGAAAAGTTCCTGCAGATACCATTTAAAAATGCATACCGTTTCCTTGGGCAACAGGGTTTTTAGCCTTCAAGAAAGATATACAAGTCATTCAGCATGTATTCTGTTATCGTAAGAGAGAGTTTAAATTTTTTGCATCCAGAAAAATCAGCACATAACCTAGCAATAGCTAGGTATGCTGGTAGCTAGCGTATGATCTCCCAAAATACGTGTAATACAATACGGGCCAATACTTAGATGTTTTAGACATTCGTGGAATCTCTAATAAAATTTCCTATTAAGTGTTGTGTGACTTGCCGCGCTTTTGAACTCAAAACATGCTTTCAAGGAAGAAAAAAATACTCTCTTGTATGGTCGCGCATACTGATCTAATCTTACGCACTGAGTAAGATACAAAATATACTTTTACCATCTACATCTACATCTACTCAATACCCCGCAAGCCGCCGCAAGGGCGTGTGGCGGGGGGTGCTAGGACACCACCCATAATTTAGAAAAGAAAAATAATAAAAAAAAAATCGCATGCAATAACGACAAAATCATATATAAAAAAAAAACATGGCATACATTCATGCATGAACACTTACACCCCACACACATGCAAACACTCAAACTACCAACTAACATACACATGCACCTGAAAGTATACCTAACATCTCTATAGTGTTTAATTTTGTTCCGACTTGTAAATTCAAAGTTTTTAATATTTCTAAAGTGACTTCGGTTTCTTGCTATTATGATTACTGATTGTTCGGGGAAAGAATGAGTATTTGTACCTATCTGTCTTGGAATCTATCTCCCTTAGTTTATCTTTGTGGTCTGATCTACCTAAGTAGTGTGGGGCCATTATAATTCCTTCAGTGTCATATTTAAACTCGTTTGTTCTGAACCTTTCTAAAAGTCTAAGCCTCGCTTGTTCTCTCCGCACTTCAAGTGGTTCCCAGCCTAAATTCCCTAAGAGACCTGTCACACTTGTGTTTTTATCATAACAATTTTTAACAAATCTAGCGGATTTTCTCTGGACTTTATCTAATTCTTTTTGCCAAATTTTCTCCCACGGATCCCAAATACTTGCGGCATATTCCAAATGAGGTCTAACTAGAGCAAAATAACACCTCTCTTTAACTTTTTCATTACATTTCCCCACCACCCGTTTTATGAAGCCAAGTTTCTTTAAAGCTGATCCGCATATTGTCCTGATATGTGCTCCCCATGAAAGGCGTGGTGTTAGAACAACCCCCAAATATTTAACTTGATTTGCCGTAGTCAATACTGAACCCTCTATTTTGTAGTTTATATCCTGTTCCTCGCTTCCTTTATTCCAAAATTTCAAAACTGCACATTTATCTATATTAAGTGTTAATCCCCATTTATTGCACCATCCCGAGATATTGTCTAAGTCTCTAGAGAGTAGCTCGCGATCTAGTTGGCTCCTTATTTCCCTGTATATCACCGTGTCGTCAGCAAATAACCTTAGATTGCTACTAACGTGTGTGCTTAAGTCATTTATGTATATTAAGAACAGAAGAGGCCCTATTACACTTCCCTGGGGGACGCCCGAAGTAACATCTCTCTCCGTTGAGCACAACCCATCTATGACTACTATTTGTTTGCGGTTTGACAAGAAGTCCCTAATCCAATTAATTATTTTCTCATTGATCCCATAGTATTTAAGTTTGTGTAACAATTTATTGTGTGGGACTTTGTCGAAGGCTTTTTTGAAATCCAGGAATACTGCATCGACTTGGGTGTTGTTTTCTCCCGATCTAAGTATATCGTGAATGAAGAGACCAAGTTGTGTTTCGCAAGATCTGCTTTTCCTAAATCCGTGCTGGTTGTGGATTAGTATTTTCCTACTATCAAGAAATTTCATAATGTTAGTGACAAATACGTGTTCCAATATTTTACAAGAGATCGATGTTAAAGAAATGGGTCGGTAATTGGTTGGTTTATCCCTATCGCCGCCTTTATAGATGGGAGTTATATGGGCTAGCTTCCAGTCGCGAGGCACTGAGCCTTCTTCTATCGATTTTAGAAAAACAATATGTAAAAATGGGGCAATGTCGTCAGCTAATTCCTTTAATATTTTAGCAGGTATTTCTTCCGGACCAGGTGCCTTGTGTGCTTTGATACTACGGAGCAGATGTACTATTCCCTGCTTGGTCAGTGTTAGATCGCTCATGTGTTCCCCGGGTGGGTGTGGAGGATCGTTTGGTGCGTTTGTGTTTTTGTTGTAGACGCTCTGGAAAAAATGGTTTAAAATATTTGCCTTTTTCACGCTATCTGTAATGATTTCTCCATTTTCCGTCTTCAAAGAGTGAACAGTGGGACGTTTACCCTGTATTTCCCTAACATAGGACCAGAATGACTTTGGATTTTCCTCAAGATATTCGCTTAGCATTTTAGATTTAAAAGAGTGTAGTGCTGTGCGCATAATACTTTTCGTCTTACTACGACATTCTTTTAGTAGCTGTTTGGTTGTATTCACAAAACTTATATCGTCACTTTTTAAACTCTTTTTGAAATTTGACTGTAGCTTTCTTTGCCTTCTTAATGCCGATCTGACTTCCCCGTTGTACCATCTAGGTTCCTTACTGTCGCATTTGAGTTTGGACGGGATGTACGTCTTTATTCCTTCGCGTAAAATATTTAAGAAATAATTCCAAGTGTTCTCTGTATTTGTTGTCAGTGTTTTTATCTTGTATTCCGGTAATTTTATCTTTAAATATTCTCTTAGTCCGTTAAAATTTGCCTTGTTGTATAGGTATATTTTACGCTTTTCTTTGTTTATTTTGACGAACTTAGTTTTTAACTCCACAAGAATAGCCTTATGGTCACTGATTCCGTCTATTATTTCAATGTTAGTAATGATTTCGGGCATAGAAGTCGCAAAGATGTCTAGTATGCTTTGGCCCCGTGTTGGTGATTTAACTATTTGTTCTAAGGAGTGTTTTGTGAATATATGAAGGAGTTCTTGGCATGAATCTCTGTTTTTGGCAGATTTTCCTACGCAGTAGTTTTCCCAGTCAATTGACGGTAGATTTGTGTCACCAGCGATTATAGTAATACTGTTGCTTTGTCTGCTGCTGATAGTGGATATTTGTTCGTCGAGCTTGTGTAGGACATCTGTGTTAGAATCTGGGGGTCTATAAAATGAACACACGTATAGGCTTCTGCCGTTGTAGTCCTTAATGTTGCACCAAACGCTTTCTATGTCATCTACGTCGCATTCATATCGTTGGCTACTAAGATGTGACTTTACTGCAATGAATACTCCCCCACCCAACCTATTTGGTCTGTCCCTTCTGTAAATTGTGAAGCCGTTTGGAAAAACCTCATTGTTTGCTATATCTCCCGTGAGCCAACTTTCTGTTCCAACTACTATGTCTGCGTTTGTACTGACAAAAATATGTTCAATATCCGATATTTTGTTTCTAATGCTACGGCAATTTAATGTTATAATTTTAATATGGCTAATAACTTCTTGTTTTTCGGTTTTATGTACGCTAACAAAACTGTTTTGAGACGATTCGTGGTGAACAGAGACAAAAGAATTACATTCACTTGCATTGCTATCTGTTATGTATGTAGAGGCACCACTTTTATTAAATTTACGTGGGTTATATGTTGTTTTAACGCAAGTGCTTGTTTGTTCAATATTTTTGGGGATTTGAGAGGCATTACCTGAACTGAATTGACAAAAAGCGCTGGATTCTACTTTATTTTTCCCAATATATGACCTACGCTCTTGCCTACCAGCTATGCTAAACCCTCGACACGTGTTCGTGTAACCTACGCGCTACCAACTGCGATGCCTCGGCAGTATAATGGACCCCGGAGCGATTAAGGGGTACCCGACACGATGAGAGGACGGGCCTCAGATCAACGAAGTCCGCTCCGATTCCCCGGCAAAATCCCAGCAATCTCTCATTTAAACCCTCAATGCGGCTCCAAACGAGCCTTCCGCGGTCTGAACGCGGCACAATACTACATATACTTAATTTAATTGGGACCTTCAACTCTGCCTCGACTCGTTTCACCTCCGAGTGCATCTCCTTAAAGGAGCGCAGGATCTCTTCAGATCCACGTTCCGAGGCGTCGTTTGTCCCGACATGAGCCACAATGCGTAGCTTGGAGCAGCCCGTATTACTGACGGCCGCCTTCACCGCCAGCGTCGCCTGGGGTACCCCGCCGCCCGGTGTACACCAGGACGACAAGAATCCAACACCTCCCTCCTGTTGGACTCTGCGGCGCAGCGGGTTCATTATACGCCGGACATTTGAACTACCTAATATAACGGTTCCCTCCCTCCCCGACCGCTGATGCCTTACCCTAGGCAGTGCCCTCGGAGTAGGGGTAGGGGCTGCAGGTACGGTGGTGCTGTCATCCGACAGCACCTGGTACCTACCTGGTACCATATGACTGGTTAGGCGTGCAAAATTCTCACGGACACCTACCATCAATGCGCATGTTGCGAGAAAAATACAAGGCCTGTCCTAAAAGCAGTATGACTTATTTTTTCTCGGATTGACGGACGGACGAGCGTCGGTTTCTCTGGCTGGGTTCAAGGGAGGGGAGTCCGAGGAAAGGCTGGAGGCCGGTGGCAGTTGCCTCCCAGCCTTTGAGGAATGCGGGGCATTCGTTTGCGAAACCTCTATAACGTACCTCGTTACTCTCCGCCGTGAACCAGTTATTGGAACAGAGCTACGCCATCAAAGCTTGCGTGAAACCGGCCAAAACTGGGAAAGAGACTCATGGCATGCTCAAGGCAGCTAATGGTGATACACCATGGTAGGGTAGGGTGTTTTCGAATGCCACAAGTTGTTTCGGGACGGCAGCGAAGAGGTTGAAGGCCCCGTTCATTCAGGACGCCCTTCCACCCCAAAAAGTGACGAAATAATCTTGCAGGAGTGAAGGCTTTAATGGACAGGGATCGCAGATTAAGTGTTTGCATGGCTTCTGATGAACTTGGCATCCCTAAGGGTAACAACCGATCGATTGATGCCAACGAAGTTGGTACCGCGAGTGCTCTCGGACGAACAAAAGGAAACTCGCGCGCGGATATGCCAAGAGCTTCTCGACCATGCTTCAGCCACCGTACAACCCTGACATTGCCCCACCAGACTTCTTCCTCTTCCCCCGCCTCAAATCCATGCTGAAAGGACGCCACCACGGTCCGTTGAAGGCGTTACAACAGGCCGTGACGAGGGAACTTAGCAGAATTAAAAAAATTTCTTACACGTAGAATTCAAAATGTAAAAATAGGGGGTGCATTTTCAAAAGAGGCGAACGTTACAGTAGGAGTTCCACAAGATAGTATTCTAGGGCAATTGCCCTACTTAATTTACGTAAAAGATCTACCAAACAATATACATTCCCAAATAAGACTCTTTGCTGATGAGCATGTAAAAGACCGCGTAATACGACAAATTGGCATCAATCGCCTTGTGCCTGGGTTACAAATAATAATATGGGCATTAATTCTAGTAAGAGTAAGCATGTAAACTTTTCAAACAAAAAGAATGCAGAAAATGATAGTTACACCCTCTTTGGAGAAAGAATTCCATGTGGCAGCCATTGCAAATATTTAGGCATTTACATAACTGGGGATCTAGGGTTGGGAGTCCAATTAGATAATATGACACGGAAGGCATTTAAAGTATTGCATTGGGTAATGAGAAACTTAACAGGAAGTAGCGTAGCCTACAAAAGAACAAGCAAAGAAAATGGAAAAGTTCAAAGAAAGGCAGCAAAATATGTACTCAAAAGGTGCAAAAGAACAAACTGTGTCACAGAAATGTTTGATACTCTGAAATGGGTGAGTCTGAAAGATAGAAGGAAAAGTAATAGGCACTCTATACATGACGTATAGAATTGTTAAAAATGACAAAGTGTGGAAGATTTATGGAAAGAGACAAAAAAAACAAACTTTAAGGGAAAAAAACGACCCAAAGCTTAAAATGAAAATACGAATGCAAAAGAACAAATAAGAAAAAATACTCTCTTTTTAAACAGAACTATTGTTGAATGGAACCAGCTGCCTGGAGGTTTGTTTGTGCCCTTTCCTTCCAATTTTAGGAGTTTTAAGAATAAGTGTAAAGCAACCACTGGGTCATAAACTTCATTGATCTGTGATTATTATACTCTTGTAGTTAAAAAAATATTGTTTGCATGTGATGTGGACGGCGTTAGAAGTTGCATTACAAAAGTGAATGATGTGTTTATGGTGCGTGAATTTGAACAGTATATGAAATTGAAGAGTGCGTGATTATGGGCGGAGCATGGTGATGGTAAAGATGCAGTTGGTAATCTTTAAGTGTTCTTGTATATAAGAGGTTTTTTGTCTCCTATCTGTTCTTCTTGTGTATGTGTGTATGTCCATTGTAAGAGTAACAGTTGACCAGATTTGAATGCTGCCACCCAGGGAAATTGCATATTTACAACGATAAATTCTTAAATAAATAAAATTCCGGCGCCGCCTGCCAGAGGGCGCATGAGGTGTGTAGAGGCCCGCTGACAGCACTGTGTGGACGCACAAGGGTGTTCCTACGAAGAGTTTTGAGTGATTGATATATTCTGGCCATACATTATTTTAATTGACTCGGTCCTATTACTTTTGAGACAGATTCTGTAAATCAGGATCTTAGGAATCACCTCTGACTTAACGACACACACTTCTATCTGTTAAACCAGTTTTGGATTTTTGATTTTAACATCTTCGTGTTAACGTAAATAAAGCCGCTGTTATTATTCTCGATCCAAGAATATATGAATTCCATTTTCATGAGGTGCAGTTATTTTCAAACCAAAACGAAAAATGCGCCCATAAACCAACAAACAATATATTCCATTTACGCGCGCGATAATTATTATTTTAGCAGCGATTAACCGCTAATAATATTCCGCTTTCGAAAGCAAAAGTTTTTTTTATGTTTAGCATTCAAGAAAGATGCCTGCACGGTAAACCTTAAAAATAATCGTCGCGGTAATTCCCTGCACCTTGTCAGGCGATAATTTTCCCGTAATGACTTGAGTACTTTAAGGAAACACCGTAACACATGAGATTAAAGGAAGCGCTCATTTCCAAACCATTCCTAGAGGGGCATGGCCGTAATTTTTGAAAGCGACGGTGTGCGTATTCCCTCTCTCGAATGTTTGAGGAGAGGACTAAATGGAGTTCTCTTGTTGTGTTTTAGTCGCTGGAGGAATAAACCGATCGTGATCGTAATTACTGATTCGATAATTTAGTCGATTCGGTCATCGAATTGCGTATGGATTCGACTCGATGACTCGAGCCCTTGGATGGAAGGAGGGGGACAGGCAAAATGGTGGCCTTGAGGTCATTTTCCCACTTACTCACCCTCCTCGACGAATCTGGGTAAAATATGTATGTGTGGTGACGGGATCTACTCCGACCGGGCGCTAAAATCTTTCAAAGGAAACAAGTCTCTCTCTCTCTCTCTCTCTCTCTCTCTCTCTCTCTCTCTCTCTCTCTCTCTCTCTCTCTCTCTCTCTCTCTCTCTTTGCCATTAGCGGCTTTTAATGTATTCTTTTTCTTCTTCTTCAACCTCACCCTCCTTTTGAAATGGAATCCACTCGTCGCCTGCTTTTGCCGCATAATTTTCAAATCATGGAGCTTGCCCTTCCATATGGATAATGTGGGACATTTCACAACTCCGATAAGTGTTTTCGTATTCTTCGGACATTCTTTTTCTTTCTTTTCTGTTCCATCGTGTGTGAAAAATATTTGCATATTATTTGGTGCTTTTTTAATTTTATTTTTCGAATATAATCCAAAAGTTTGTTTGGCAAATTATTCTAGACTCCGAAAATGATTATTTTCAATTGTGCATGAGGCTTGAAATATTTCGTGATTTTTAAAATTTTGTTTTCATTCAGAAAACGAGCCGCATTAAAAATAATAAAGTAGTTAAATAAGGTTGGACATGAAGCATACTTAGGTATGACACATTGTTTTCCCACGGTTAAAAACATCGAAAAAAAATTATCAGCAAACACGCTCGAAATCATTATTCGATTAAATTAGACATCGGCATGCTTTTGTGAGAAAAATGTGTATCGCAACTTAGCGTTTCATTTGTACATGAACCTTATGAATCAGGCATTTTGCTGTATTTCCCATTGTAAACCGATAGTATGTACCTACACATAAAATTTTCTAATCAGTAAGTATTCAGGTTAATTTTGACAGTCATTAAATTCTCGATGATAACAATTTCATCATTTTGTTTGCTTTTTCCAACCGTTGAGTGCATGAAATGTCTTAATAGTACTCCAATTAAGTTCACCTTCTGCTGCTAACCGAAAGTTTACAGTACTCTCCCGTGATTGCATTTTTCTGGGCACTGTTAATTAACGAGATAGCCGTAGCTGGCTCAGGGAAAAGGAATTGGCCACCCCTTATTGCCATACGATAATAAATATTCATCCTATTCCTAATTCAATAATATTGATTCTGTAAATTTGTAATCTCCATGTAATTCAGAGCTTTGTTGTAGAATGAATCTATAAAAAAATTACTAGGGCCATTTTGTACGAAATGCTATGAACATTTTATGAACATAAAAAACAGCTATGTTTTAGTAGAATAAACATAGCTGTTTTCTTCTATCCGTAATGGATTTTTTTTGTCTCGACCAGTCTCACAAATTGAAATTTTAATATGGTTATATATTGAAGAGAGTGATCATCTATGTCTACGATGAATTTCAAATCAATATTTGCGTTAGTCTCGGCGTTAATTGGCTCAAACTAATTAGCAAAAATCCAGATATGCTTATTAGTTTATTAGTATGAGGTGCTGGAGGCTGAGAAAATGATGCCGTCGAGAGATGTACGCTCGTTTCGTCACCCCGTGACGGCTTTATCTTCCAGTCTCGTCTCAAATTCCCATCTCCGACCGAAATTTACGACCACGTGGAGGCCGTGAATCGGCCGCCATATTGCACGCTCGCTAGTCATCAATTTCCCATCCCTCCTGCAATTTCCTTTCGCAGCAGCAACGCCCCCGCAATTGCAATCTCCGCTTGGAGTCCAACCCCCCTCTCCCCAGCACAACTCCGACCCCCTCGCATATCGTGCCTTTGAACTGTCCTTTCCTCCCTCATCCCCCTAGCCACTCTCAAGCTTTATTGTTCACCACTTGATCTGCTTTGGCTTTCTCATTTCCCATACGTCTGTCTCTCCGTGTATGGGGAGGGGGAGCGATCCTGTCTCGCAGCTGGCAAAGGGGTGTTTTATTTTCATTCGTTGCGTACCCCGTCGTGCGAACGAGACGAAATCCAAAAAAAAAAAGAAGCAACAGGCGCGCCAGAGAAGTAGCGAGGAGTGCGAAATGATGGATCGTTGTATGGGACGCATTGTTGCGATCAATGTTCAGAGTCCTTAATTCAGAAAATGTTTCTTTACAAATACACTCGAATGCAGGCAAAGATCGAAAATAAAACCTTCATTTCGAGTTTATCCTGTGGACTTTATCCGTTTTCATCGATTTATTTACCTATTCGTTTCCATAACTACACCTAGTTTCAATGTAAACGATGTGAATATCATGAACAAAAATAACGATATTTGCGATTAGGAAAGGCTAGTGCTGATACGTTTTCGTTGCATAATTACCCAGATAAGGGACGAAGTCATAGTACATCTACATCTACATCTACATAATACCCCGCAAGCCGCCGCAAGGGCGTGTGGCGGGGGGTGTTAGGTCACCAACCGTAAAAAGGAAAAATACCACATGCAAAAAAACAACACGGAAAATTACACCCACAGCAGCGCACACACTCATGTTAAAATCCCTTCATCCAATACTCATGCAAACACATATACCGCAAAACAACTAAAAAAACTGCACCACATGATGCAGCACGAAAGCCATCCTACAACACGGAAGCCAGGACAAAACAAACAAGAAATTGAAACACCACATGAAAATGCACCACGAAACACTCTACCCCCCAAAGAGTCTGTAAAAGGCAGGGAATGCGACCCAACGTTGCAGGTAGCAGGAATTTCCCCCCGCGGAGAGGGACAAGGGATTGAAAGGGAAACTTAAAAATAGATGAACAGAACACGAATGAGGTCATTCGGAAAGAATGGGTATAATAACAAAACACATAAAAGTACACAGTAGGCGAAAATTATTGTTTTTCTTTTTTGTTTATGGACTTGAAATATTCAAATTAGCATTAGTGCATCAGATTTCATATTTGCGCATGTATTACGTATGACAGCATCATAGATTGGAATGTGCCAGAATGATAGCTTTCTAATGGGTCAACTTTCGGTTTTATTTGCTAAAAATGCGTCCATATCTTATACTACCTTGATCAAAAATTTCCCGGAATTTATTCAGAAAATTAAAAATACAAGTTTATTCATCTAAATCTATATTGTCCCCTTCAAAGTAATCCCCATCGACTGCAACACACTTATGCCAGCGCTTGATCCAATCCTCGAAACATTTTTTATATTCGGTTTTCGGTATGTCCATCAGTGCTTCCTGCGATTTTTCCATTACTTCCTCTCGGCTCCTAAAACGCGTTCAAATAAAAAGCGATGGAGTACTGGCGGCGTAATTCTTCTCATTAAAATGAATAATGCAAATCCTTTTTCTTTTAAATGCCAATTAAATAAATATTGTATAAAAATGTGCACTTCTAAAATATTCCCATTATTAACGACACATTTCAACGTTAGCGTCTTTTTCAGGTGCATACCTAATAATAGTTGCTAAGTATATACCTGAAGTTGAAGCCTAGTGTTAAAACCTTTCGCTAGTAAATATAATATTTTAAAATGTAGTAGATGTGTAAAAATTAGGGAAGTCAAAGTGGAAACGAACGCTAAATCGCGCCTCATGGGTTTTAATTCCATCATCACGCGTGAGTTCTCCGTCTTGTGATTGTCTTCTGAACATCTGGAACTATGACGCTATTCACGATCGAGACTTTCGCGCCAAGGTCCGCTCCATTGTGCCTGGTGCTCTCTGTGCACCATGCTCTCGATCGCTCTGTGATCAGTTGGTCTTCGAATTTCCGTGATGTCGTTATGGCGCCGTTATGGGGAGCGATATGAAGAGCAAGATGTCCGTTGGACGGGAAAATCCATTTTCCATATCCCGTGGAATCTTAATCTGGGTAGAGTTTCGTTCGAAAGAGAGATCCCGCGATAAGATGAATAGCAAGACGGAGCTCATTTGTAGTGAACGCATTCAGATATCGTCCGTACGCTATCTCTCGCATTATCTGCATCCAATTGTCTCCTGTGATTTTTGCGACGGCAATCGTGACTCGCGACCTTCATTCGATAGCAATCTGCATGGATCAATGGACATACCTTTAAGACGATACAGCTTCAGCTGTAGTAGCACTTGCCATAACCACGGTATAAAAACCTTTCCACCGAGCCAGACAAGTGGCATATCGATTTTGTTCACGAATCGTTCTTGCTCTCTCCATATGCTCTGCAGGGGGAAAGTATCGAATTCGTGAAAAAAATTGAACACGGGATTTCAGCGAATATAGTATACCTCCTGCACAAGATGACTAACTTGCAAATTTTTATCGGCAGGTTACTTGTGAACTTATATCTTCACCATTAAGGCAAAAAGCAGCGCACAGATTAGGAAAATGTAGTAATTAATAATTTTGATATAATTTTTTTCGAGATGATCTGTCAGTAAAAAAATGCGATCTTTAAATATTCAATTTCCTCTGCTCAGGAATCTTAAAATAATTCCATTGCTTACTAAAGAGACACGCAAAAAAATGCAGAATTGAATCGATTTTTAGTTTTCTCTTTGCCTATGATAATAATAATAATTTAATAATTTTTCTCAAACTTTTCCAAGAATTGGCAGATTATTCTGAGGATTCATCACGTGAAATACACAATAGCTTACCATGTCTCTTTCTTAACTTTCCCGGTTCGAATACGCAGTATTTAAATATACTTCCGCTGCAAATTATTGATTCCACTTTTAAAAAATTAGCCGTTGTACAAATATTTATGGCAAACGAGGAGATTAAATTCCAAATAAAAGGTCTTTTACAATCCATAAAGTTAAAAAATATCACGCCCTGCCACCTAGGAAGGGAGGAAATGCACGAGCTGTTTGAGTTCACCGGTGATTACCCTAAAAGCAAATCTGTAGCAACCACCCTGTCCACACAACATCCCGTTGCTAATGATAAAAAGCCTCCACTCATGCACTGCCGAGAGGGAGTGACTCAATTGGTGATTTATGTGGGTGCAACAGGGCAGTAAATATGTGTCGAACAGTGTTCATATAGGGGTAGAGTTGGTGCCGAGTTGCTCCATTTCTTCATGGATCGAAGAAAACTGTCTCAGGGGAGCAGATTTCGTTCATTAAACGTTGCCACATTACGACAAATGAAAGAATCTAACTGGTGCAGTGAGCGGTGTATCCCGACGCCATGGACAAAGGCCAGGGTCTCTGTGACCGGATTCAAGAGTCCGCGATTTGGAAGAAAGAGAAGAGGGAAATATTTATTCCTAATATTCCGTTTTATTTACTAGGAATAACCGTAGTGACGTAACGATGGTCTCCCTTCGCATATATTTTTTTATAAAGAGTTCGGCATGAATAATGTTTTTTTCTAATATTAATATAATCTATATTATGCATTACGGGGGAGTCACGGTAGGCCAGGGGTAGAGCGTGGAACTACTTACCTGACGGCTCCGGGTTTTGATTCCCGGTAAAGCCACCCTCAGATCCACCCAAGCTGTAAACTTTCCACAGGGAAAGGAACTGACCCCCCTACCCTGATATATATATATATATATATATATATATATATATATATATATATATATATATATATATTTGTATTACACTTTTTGAAAGTCTCACGGACGTGAATAATAATGTATAACACTCAGCATTAGTGTACACAGACAAAAACACACAGAAACACACAAAAAAGAGAGACTCACTATTTTGTGTGTTTCTGTGTGTTTTATATATACATACAAATATATATATATATATAAAATATATAATATATATATATATATATGTATATATATATGTATATATATATATGTATATATATATATATATATATATATATATATATATATATATATATAAATATATCTATGCCAATCTGGAAATAAAATTAATTCCTATGTACTAGAATGATTTGAAAACTTTCTTTGTGAAAAAAAACTTTGAAAACTTTCAAGGTGTAGCGAGGAGTAATCTAAGGGGCCCCTCGAATATTTTTTAAGCCTTCCGGAGGCCATGAGACTTGTCAAAGAAAGACGAAGTGATGTTAACTCTCCAAGCAAGACAAAAGTTGGATCATCTTCTTTCTTTGCCAGAAACGTCCCCCTTTGCATGTTATAACGGGAAAACTATGCGGTAACCTTCATAGGAATCCATGATATTCATAGATTAAAATAAATCCGATCTTGAGGTAAACTTTCTTTATCTTTGCCTACACCGATTTTACTTAGGTATTCCCTTTTTAAAAAGAGTAGTCAAAGGCTCTCCAGAACTCACCTATGATACCTAGACTTCCTTTTGAGTGAATGCGGCAAAGAGGCAAGGCCAAAGTGAAGGCATCTTCCTCATGTCAACATTGTAATTCTCATCTGACTCCTCCGTATTTGTAAATATTCGATTTGGCTTTGGTCCACGCTGCTTGGGATATCCGAGATAATACTCCGCTTAACGTGGAAGTGATTAGCGCACCCCGTATCTTCAGAATGAAACCCCACGGTAAGTATTTCAAAAGGAAGTGAACGATTCTGTATGTATCGCGGGGTGAAGTGCATGGTGCTGGAGGTGGGGATGGTCAGTGGTAACCCTTTGACCTCTCGCCGATCGGTCGCCACCTCGGAGGAAGGGCAAGGTCATCCGCCTTCGAGAAGATGAACGACCGGTGTGGGGAAGAAGGAAAAGAAGATCCGCAAGGTCACGGCTTACGACACCCGAGTGTCCACCGTAGTTTCCAATCCGGTTGGAATGCGTGTTCGACTGGCGGCGGGCGATCCTTTGGTACAGTGCGGCGCTTTGAAATGACAGAAAGCCGGGCAGGAGTACGGATAAATAATACGAAAGGAGCGGTTTGCTTATTAATCCGCGCCGAAATTTGGTTCCTGGTTGCTGTTTTTTTGCAGCTCGCCGGCTGTGAAACCGAAGTCAAAATTGCCAAAAAAAACCATTAAGGTGGATCCAATGTGGCAGAGATATAAGTTTTCTTTTTGAATTAATGACTACAGAATTTCTGTACGTTGAGGTTTCCTGTTTCACTTCTTGCGAATATTCCGATCCAAACTTCCATGTAGTGAAGCGTCGAATCCAATATGGCCACCATGTCTATATAAATGGTTTAGTTTTGATCGTAAATATCGAATTTGATATAAATATGAGGAAAATAATAGTGCTAGTTATCATTACCTCCTAGTGACTAAAAGCCTTCATCCTTTATAGTTCAAAGCACCTCAATAAAGTAAGTAAATAAAGGTAACTAACGAAACTACTAGACATTTGCACAGGATGAGCGCAAACTAAAATTTCTTTAGCTGTGTTATTTGTAGAATTATGACTGCAGTGTGGTGATTGACAAATACAAATGCGTCAAAAGAAAAAATATTTTTCCCGATTTTTAATCGTATTTCTCATAAATAATGTTTTTACATTTCTCACCACAGTGATAAAATTGCTAAAACAAATTGAAAAATAACGAACTTGGCTTTTCCACTCGGAAAATGTATTTACCACCTAGGTTTCGTTACATTATAACGTCTTCAGCCGGAAGTTATTACACTGTAACGAAACTTAAGTTGTAAATAAATTTTCTACGTTGAAAAGCCAAGTTAGTTAATTTTCAATTTCAATATGAAGGTTTTACACCAAGTCACGCCAGACACAGTTTATTTGATAAAACAGTTTAGTTTGTTTAGGTTAATCATTGTACTAAGAATGAAAAACAAACTTAAAAAAAATTTTTTCTAACAAGTATTTAATTTTTCGATTTAGAAAACACCCGAATAGCTCCCAAGTAGTGCTAGGTGCTTCTCATTGGTTTTCAAATTTTTGTATTGGTGGAGCTGCCGTATGCTTTGACGGTGAATACATTAGAAAGATGTTTTAGTAAAATATCAGTGTATTTAAATTAAGTGTGCACGTGAATGTTAACGCCATTCAAAAAATGACCAAAGATATTATGCTGGCTTTTCTTATTTCCAGAAGCCTTATCTCGACCATCGTCGCCATATATAGGGCCGACTATTATCCCACTCTCCAGGTAGATTCGTCTTGATAATTTCTCGACCCGAATTTCCAACAAAATACGAACGTTGTCAAGGGCGTTTCCATGATAGTACCAATTTTTGGCTGTTCGTTCCGCTCTGCCTATCGCCATGAGTGGTTTATGTGCGAATTTCCCGCATTTGTTTCGAAGGAGTGAACTTGTTTACGTGTTATTCGTTCCCATATTCAAGGACATGCCACGAATAATACGGAATACACTATTTTAATTCTTTTTTGGAAATATCTCCACGTTTTCCTCTTTCATTGGCTCATTTTCTTTTACTGTCACCTTACCTGGAGTTCCCTTTAATCGGATTTCAATACTTTACTCGATTCTTCAGTCTTCTAAGGATGGCGTTTCTTCGAAATAGCGGAAAAATTAAAACATTCTGTATTTTTTTCTGCAGCTTTTGAAGCAATGCCATTCTTAGAACACAGCGGAGAAATTGGACTCGTAAAAGGAAAGTAGACCAAGAGAAGATATTGGGTGGCAATGGGATTTTTTTGTGTCTACGTCCATTTCTCTAGCGATCAAATAGTTCTCTTGGCCAAAACAATTGCGTCCCCGAATTTAAACCGCTGATTTCGGTGGTATTCGCCAATATCTTGTCAAATCTAAGGTAGTAACAGCGGCCTCGAGAGTCGAGGTCACTTGTCCACATTATTTCATGAATGTATTCGTAATGGCTTCAAGGCCCTTGTGATTACCTTATATTTGGTCCACATGCTGGGCACAGTCAAATAACGTCCTCAAGGCATTAGGGAAGGCGTCCACGGAAATCTTCAGTAAGAGGCGAAATATTTTTTTGTTAGAAGGTATTTAGCATTTAAAAATAAGCCTCCAATTCTCGTGACGTTATTCAAAGATAACTTTAAAAAGCCTATCAGTGCACCTAATAAAATTGAAACAGTTCAATTACAGGGCTATTGCTAGCCTGTGTCAATATAAAAAGTATTTTCCGTGAAAAATATTTTGGACCCTCCATCTATTGGCCAAAAGTAGAAACAGCTATTACCCAACTACCTGCTAACCTCATGGGGGCGAGCGGTAGGGTGGTAGAGCAATTCCCTCCCGAACGCCTACTCCATCGGGAATACCGAAATGGAATGTGTAGACTCGACTTAATATCTAGACATTAAACACAATCATGACCTCTCCTAGTTGAAACGCATGCGGAGAATATGTGGCCAAGCTAACATAAAATTAGGATTTATTAGATGAGTCCTGGGTAAATATGATGAAAATGTCAAAGAGAAATGTTTTCTGTCGCTCGTTAGACGGCATTTAGAATGTGCTACAAGTAATGGGATCCTTATGAAGTTGGATTGATTGCCGAATTGAATCGCTCGCAGCCTAGAGAAGTTTGTAAAATGTTGCTATGGAAAACTCAGGAGATCAGCAAAACTATTAGAGGAACTAGGCTGGTAATCACTCCAGGAGCGAAGATTAAATTTCTTGCTTAAATTGGAAAGATGTCTCTTTAGCAGTGATGTTGAAAAAGTATTATTAGTCCTATCGTACTGCGGTTGGAGAGATCATATAAATAAAATTACAGACATCAAGTCGAGAACAGATAGATTTAAAATGTCATTTTTCCCACGAACGATAAGGGATCATAAGAACGTTGTCAAACCGCAGTAGAGTCATATTCGGGTCAAAATTAGTCTGGTGTTTAATCACCCCCTGCTGCACACCCTAGTTGTTGCTTGCAGGGTACCATGCATGGACGAATGATTATTTTACATGCATATTGTAAACTAAACATTCAGAAAAACTTGATTTTTAATATTGCATGCGTGATGTTGAATCATTCCCTGTCGCGCACCCTATCGCTGTTTTGCTGTTAATTACAGGCTTGCTAGTAATTACAGGCCGATTTAATTAGCATCGATATCCTGATTATTCTTAGGGTATATCATTTGTAGAAGTAAAAATGATATTTTGGCGCATTGGTGCATGATACTTTTTCTTTTACCGCGACATTCTTTAACTTTCTTTTGGTATTAATTCATACAAACTACGTCGCTACTTTTTAGACTCATTTTAAAATCTGAATGCAACCTTCTTTGCTTTCTCAATGCGGATCTGACTTCCCAGTTGTGCCATCTAGGTTTCTTCCTGTCGAATTTAAGTTTGGATGGAATGTACGCTTTCATTCTTTCGCGTATACTATTTAAGAAAAAAATCCAAGTGTTATATCTATCGGTTGTCATGGTTTTCGTCTTATATTCTGGTAATTCTTTTTTTATGTCCTCGTAGTCCGCTAAATTTGCCTCGTTGAATACGCACATGTTACGCTTTCATTTGTTTATTTAACGAATTTAGTTTTTGATTATACAAGGCTAGCATTATGGTCAGTGAAACCTTTCGCTATTTCAATGTTTGTAATGATTCCGGGCGTAAAAGTCGCAAAGATATTAAGTATGATGTGGTGGTCCCGTGTAGGTGATAAAACAAATTGTTCTAAAGATTGTTTTGCGAATTTATGGGGTTGTTGGCAGATTTTCCAACGCAGTACTTGTCCCAATCAATTGACGGTAGATTAGTATCACGAGCGATTATAATAATACTGTTGCTATGCTTGCTGCAGAGAGTGGATATTTGGTCGGCGAGCTTTTGTAGAACATCTGTATTGGTATCCGGGGGTCTGTAAAATGACCACACTTCTGTCGTTGAAGTCCTTTATGTTTCACCAAACGCTTTCCATATCATTTTCGTCGCATATATAACATTCGCTCCTGAGTTGTGAATTAACATCAAGGTGCACTCCCCTTTGAATCTAATAGGCTTGTCACTGCTGTAAATTAAGACATAGCTTGAAAAAACCTCTATTTTTGTTATATCTTCCGTGAGCCAACCCTCCGTTCGACGATTATGTCTGGCTTCGTACTGACAAAAATGTGTTCAATATGCGATATTTTGTTTCTAATGCTATGGCAATTGAATGTTATACATTGTATTTGGCCCATCATATTTTCTCTGGGTTCTACGGATGCTCACGAAGCAATGTTGCTTATTGACTACAAACATCTTCATGATTACCTTATATTTGGCCCAATTGCTGGGCACAGTCAAAAATTGTCTCTAAGACATAAGGGAAAACTCCACGGAAATCTTTAATAACAATTATTAATGATAAATATTTTGAAAATAGCCCGGCATGTTCAGCCCGAAATACATCCCTCATATCGCCCTCCATGCGGAGGACACGAGGAACAGACAATAAACATGTATACAAATAAATATTTTATTCAAACAAAACAAATTGTCGATGTCGCGGCCACGTTGCAGTCGTAATGCCGTTGCCCGGACACGTGCTCACAGTAGATGTCCCGCGACCATTTCACAGCCGCGGACACCATCCTTCTCCGCAGCGTGGCGACGCGACCCCGGTGGATTCGCAGTCGGGACAGGATTCGCTCGTTCTCCTTGTCCCAGCCGCCAAGGGACCCAACGAAGAGGGCGCCCAGGTGAACCTCCTGCTTGAACTGGAGGCGGCAGCGGAGTCTCGCGGCCAGGTTGCAGGCAAGAAAACAGTTCCTCAAAACATAAATGTTGAGTAGAATACTCTACCCATCAGAGATATGAAACATTGGAAAAGTGGACAATAAGCAAAGTGGAAAATAAGCAAAGTGGAAAATAAACAAAGAAAAGGGTAAAATATACCTATACAACAAGGCAAATTTTAACGGACTACGAAGGAATGAAGACATATACCCCATCCAAACTCAAATGAGACAGTAAGGAACCTAGATCGTACAACGGGGAAGTCAGATAGGCGTCAAGAATACAAAGAAGGCTACAGTCAAATTTCAAGAAGAGTTTAAAAAGTGGCGATATAGTTTATGTGCACACATCCAAACAGAAACTAAAAGAATGTCGTAGTCAGACGATAAGTACTATGCCCGTAGCACTACCCTCTTTTAAATCTAAAACGCTAAGCGAATATCTTGAGGAAAATCCAAAGTCATTCTGGTCCTATGTTAGGGGAATGCACGATCCTCCACACCCACCCGGGGAACACATGACCGATATAACACTGACCAAGCAGGGAATAGTACATCTGCTCCATAGGATCAAAGCACACAGGGCACCTTGTCCGGAAGAAATACCTGCTAGAATATTAAAGGAATTAGCTGAAGACATTTCCCCGTTTTTTCAGATTGTTTTTCTGTAGTGTTCCTCCCGTCTTACATACCTGCCGCCGAACACCCAAACTAAAAATGCAAACACAGCAAACCCACCTATCTAGTCCACTGGATCCCTCATCCACCCCCCCCCCCTTCCCTCCAGTTAACCACATTCTACCCTACCTCCCGTCTCCCACCCCCACCCCCCCGAAGAAGATAAGCATGCAGTTGGGGTTTCGCTGTTTCCACTTCTCGCCGCGAGATGGAAGGTCTAAAAAAATGCCCACAGAGAATCAGTTTTAGATTGCCACAGGCCTGAAATGCCCTTATATTGAAGCGTTTTAATTTTATTAGGCACGCTAGTAGATATTTTTTCAGTTGTCTTTGACTCTCGTCATGAAAATTGGAGGCTTTTTTTTAATGCTCGATAGTTTAACCCGTCACGATGAGGTTGTACGACAATTGCAAAGGGTAGCTTCAATTTTTCTATCGTATGGTGACGGGAATGCCTTCAGACAAAAACATCGTTCGCCTTTTGCGGTAG
Organism: Hetaerina americana; assembly: GCF_022747635.1. Taxonomy (NCBI): domain Eukaryota; kingdom Metazoa; phylum Arthropoda; class Insecta; order Odonata; family Calopterygidae; genus Hetaerina; species Hetaerina americana. Next base: position 6,570,778 of record NW_027286874.1, on the reverse strand, counting down.
TCTCTAGTGTAAGTGCTTAATGTGTGCCGTCTAGTAGAGTGCCTAAGTGTAGTGCTTGCATATCCTCATAGCTTTTGAGCATGGAGCAGACCAATATTCCGCAACTGATGGAAGGTCGGTAAGATTCACTCGGAAGAGAGTTGGATTGGTCCGTGAGGATACCAGGCATGAAAAGAAGACCGGCGGAGTGGAAGTGCAACTACCGCACGAGCTGAGACAAATAGTAGACAACTGGGCGGACCTCTTCCCGCTATCGAGCAAGGAACACGTGCGGAGGTGTCGAACGGCAGACGAAGTCGGAGTCAACCAGGAAGGGTGGGAGTCATGAAAAAGTTCAGGAGCGCGGCATGCCAGACGGAGAACATCGGAGATGAGGCGGGGCCAGCAAGCGAACCACCGAGAAGGGCACCACCACCAGTCATAGCCGTCGCCGAGTCCCAAACCGAACGGCGCCAATCGGAAGTGCTCACGGGAGAGGTTCGTATGGACGAGGAAGCCGGTGAATGGCAGGTGGCGCGTAGGCGGCGTCGGAGGTCGGCCCGAAGGCCAACGAATGTGGAGAATGAGCGTCCACCAGTGAGGGAGCGGGTCCAGAAAGAGAATCTACCCGTCTTCAATCAGCGGCCACCGGATCGAGGCACTCACAGACTCCCTAAAGGGGAGATCTCTAGGCAAGAGCGGCCGGGGTCCCAGCCGCAGCGTGTCCAACCTCGAGGACCGCTGGCCCCTCTTAGTGACAACCGCCAAAACAACCGACGGTGGGCCCCTCCAAGGGAAAGTGCTATGCACCCCGAGCAACACAGTGCGCCCATTTGGGGGCGACCTCCGCCGGGGGAACCATTAAGATGGTACCAGGAGACTCCGCCTCCGCCCTGCATCCACCGACGACCACCAGGATTCGCGGCACACCCTGGGGGGCCCCCGGCGGGATGGACCCACCCGTCAACGGGCCAGCACGTAGGTCCGCCAACGGTCCCTCGGGGATATCCTCCGGCATTGCTTCACCCCTATCACCCCCCCTTTTACCCGAGCATGAACCCATATCCCCTCATAAAACCCTGCCTATTCCCCCACCCACACCTATCCCCACACCAGACCACGTGCCAGAGCCATCACCCGTGGATGTGCGCATAGGGGAGACACCCATGAGGCCGCCACCACAGAACAGAAGGACAGGTATTGCCAGGGTGCAAGACCGCCGCGTGCTTGTTAGCCCACCGAGAGAAGTGCTCGCGAGCTTCACCGTCCCACAACCCCCACCGGCTATAGACGACTGGCCGGAGAAACAGCTAGGCTGGCTGATTCAGCTGGGAGTGCTGGAGGACTCCGACGACGGCCACTTTGAGAGCCTGGTGCAGGAGGTCACGGAGGAAGCGGCTTCTCTCACAGGGATACACCGGAGAGGTGGGCGACAAGAAGGCAGACAGGCCTCGCAGGCCTTCTGTAAAAGAAACGTATATCCAGAGATGGACATACGTTTCTTTTAAAGAATAAACAAGGGCGGGGCATTCAGGCAGGTCTGTTATGACAGCGACGCGAGATGTCGCCTAGATGCGGAGACGGTGGCGCAGCACTTATCAAAAGCAGCGCCTGAGATAAGTGACGACCCGGCCCCATCGACGATTCCACCGATCACGATCAACCCCCAGCCCGGAGAAGAAGGCGACCTACTGCGAGGAATCACCGCAGCCGAAGTGACCGGCCGGTTGAGCCGGGCGAAGGACACTACACCCGGCCCGGACGGGATTCCGTACGAGTCGTGGGGGTTAATCGACCCGGATGGCATGGTGCTAGCGGCCATCTTCAATAGGTGCTTCCAGGTGTCGAGAGTCCCGGCATCGTGGAAGGATTCAAGGATCGTCCTTCTTCACAAGGGAGGGGAGAAGGGGGACATCGGGAATTGGCGGCCGATTGCCCTCAGTCCGACCATTGCCAAAGTGTTCTCAGGAATACTGGCGGATCGCATCTCGGCCTGGGCCTATAGGGGGAAGAGGCCCTCCTTCCCCTACCAGAAATACTTTGTCCCCGCAACCGAGGGCTGCTTTGAGCACAATTTCATCGCTCAAGCAGCCATAGACACTGCCAAGGGGAAGGGGACGGAAATAGAGATGGCGTGGCTGGACTTAGCGGATTCTTTCGGGTCGATTCCGAACCCCCATACACTCCGTGTACTCGCGGAAATGCGGATGCCAAAAAAGCTGCTGGACCTCATCTCCTACCTCTACACCGGGGCAACGTCTTCCGTCGTTGTGGAGCGGGGCGAATCCGATCCCTTCCCAATTAGGTGTGGGGTGCGGCAGGGAGACCCTCTGCCTACCCTGCTTTTTAACCTGGCGTTGGAACTCCTGATCAGGTCGGTCCTCGCCCAGTGAGCCCTCGCCGCATATCCCCTTAGACCCACGTCAGTATGTCTGCTGGCAAATGCCGATGATCTACTGCTCGTCGCCAGAGACTCGAGGTCAGTTAGGGATCTGCTGCATATTGTCAATCAGGCAGCGGACTGGTGTATCCTCCGCTTCAACGCCAAGAAATGCGCCTCCCTGCACCTAGAATTCAGGGGTGGACGCCAGGGTGTCAGAGACAAGGCTTTCTCCATCCAGGGAGGTGACATGAGGCGGCTGGGGGAAGGGGAATCCTACAAATACCTGGGATCCCCTATTGGTCTTAGGGCAGGAGACCAAGGGGGTGACCTGCCGGCCAAACCGCGGAAGGATCTCGACTCGTTGAAGAGTAGCGAGCTGGCGCCTTGGCAGAAAGTCGATGCTCTGCATATTTTCCTTTTGCCGAGGCTCCACTTTCCGCTACGAATCACAGCCATCACGAAAAAGTCACTTGCCCGCACCGACACCGCGGTCTATGGGGCAGTGAAGGAGTGGCTATACCTTCCACAAAGGGCCAGCAGGGAAATAATCCACCTCCCCTCACACCTTGGCAGCGGGGGATACACACCACAAGACAGCCTGGTACTCCCTGCAGGAGGCGGTCCACCAGAGACTGGGGAAAATCGGAGTGCTGCCTGAGAAGCGGGTGTTGTGTGGATATGTGTCCGGGGACGCTGAGGTGACGGCAGGAGCCACGGCATCCCTATGGTCCCACGCGAGGAGAGCCACCCGGTGTCACCAACTCTTGGGACAGCAGCCACTTCGTATCCACTGGTCGCTTCACCCGTTTCTGCGACTGGCGCTTCATCCACCGGGCCCGCCTCAACGTACTTCCGCTGAACGGCGCACGCAGAGGTGTGCTGAATGCCAGCAGGAGGTGCCGCACCGAGGATGAAACCCTGCCGCAGTGGAAGGCCAGGTTGGACCAAAAGGTGGAGGGTGACCACTCCCGCCTGCAACCTGATCACGTCGTGACTGAGGTGCCCGGCGGGACGGTGCACATAATCGACGTCACTGTCCCGTTCGAGAACCGACTGGAGGCGTTGGACGCAGCCAGGTTGGCCAAAATGGTCAAGTACGATGACCTGGCCGCGAGACTCTGCTGCCGGCTCCAGTTTAAGCAGGAGGTTCACCTGGGCGCTCTCTTCGTTGGCTCCCTCGGCAGATGGGACAAGGAGAACGAGCGACTCCTATCCCGACTGCGAATCCACCGGGGTCGCGTCGCCACGCTGCGGAGAAGGATGGTGTCCGCGGCAGTGAAATGGTCGCGGGGCATCTACTGTGAACACGTGTCCGGGCAATGGCATTACGACTGCAACGTGGCCGCGACATCGACCATTTGTTTTGTTTGAATATAATATTTATTTGGATACATATTTTTTGTCTGTTCCTCATGTCCTCCGTATGGAGGGCGAAATGAGGTATTAATTTCTGGCTAAGCATGCTAGGTTTTATATAAAATATTTATTATTAATAAATGTTATTAAAGATATCCGTGGAGGTGTCCCTTAAGTCTTAAGAGACAATTTTTGACTGTGCCCAGCAGTAAAGCTGTTGGGTCAAATAATAGGTAACCACATCATGCTATACAATGCGTAGTATTAGCCATATTCTGAGTCCATGATAATGTTAATTACACTCGTACTCCATCGAAACGTAGGTGACATGATACCGTCCCGGCTGGGTGCAGCGTCCTTCGCCCGACTCAGCCGACCGCACACCTCGGCTACGGTGATTCCTCACTGTAGGTCACGTGCTTCTCCATGGAGAGTTTTAGCTTCAAGGCTTATTTTCATATTTCCCATTGTTTAGCATGATGTGGTTACCTATTATTTGGCCCAACAGATTTACTGCTGGGCACAGCCAAAAATTGTTTCTAAGACACAAGGGACACTTCCACGGAAATCTTTAATAACATTTATTAATAATAAATATTTTGTATAAAACCTAGCATGCTTAGCCAGAAATACATACCTCATTTCACCCTCCATACGGAGGACATGAGGAACAGACAATAAATATGCATACAAAAACAATATTATATTCAAACAAGACAATCGGCGTCAGTCGTTGTGGCCACGTCGCAGTCGTACTGCCTTTGCCCGGAAACGTGCTCACAATAGATGTCCCGCGACCATTTCACTGCCGCGGACACCATCCTTCTCCGCAGCGTGGCGACGCGACCCCGGTGGATTCGCAGTCGGGATAGGAGTCGCTCGTTCTCCTTGTCCCATCTGCCGAGGGAGCCAACGACGAGAGCGCCCAGGTGAACCTCCTGCTTAAACTGGAGGCGGCAGCGGAGTCTCGCGGCCAGATCGTCGTACTTGGCCATTTTGGCCGCCCTGGCTGCGTGCAACGCCTCCAGTCGGTTCTCGAACGGGACAGTGACATCGATGATGTGCACCGTCCCGCCGGGCACCTCAGTCACGACGAGATCAGGTCGCAGGCGAGAGTGGTCACCCTCCACCTTTTGGTCCACCCTGGCCTTCCACGTGGGAGGCAGTGCGTCCCGTAGGAGCGACAAGATCTCGTCGTGTCTCCGTTTCCACGCAGCAGAGTGGCTCGCACAGTGGTTGAGGACGTGCGGCAGGGTTTCATCCTCGGTGCGGCACCTCCTGCACTTCCTGCTGGCATTCAGCACACCTCTGCGTGTGCCGTTCAGCGGAAGTACGTTTAGGCGGGCTCGGTGGATGAAGCGCCAGTCGCAGAAACGGGTGAAGCGGCCAGTGGACAAGAAGTGGCTGCTGTCCCAGGAGTTGGTGACAGCTTCCATCGCCTTCCCCTGGTCCTTCTTCGCCACCAGCCTTCGCCGGTAGGCTTCCCCGATCGCCCTACGGATCAAGCCGCACGCTCTGTGGCGGGATGTCGAGGGGATGATGAGGGTCTCCGAGTGGGGCGTCGGATTGCTCAGCCGCAGGGAGATATCGTGGCGGAAGACGCTCCACTCCCATCGCAGCCCGCTCAGCCTTTGAAGGTCCCGGGTGGCTCTCCTCGCGCGGGACCATAGGGATGCCGTGGCCCCGGCCGTGGACCCTGCCGTAATCTCAGCGTCCCCGGACAGGTATCCGCATAACACCCTCTTCTCAGGCGGCGCTCCGATTTTCCCCAGTCTCTGGTGGACCGCCTCCTGTAGGGAGTACCAGGCTGTCTTGCGGACGAATGGGTCCTTGCACGTTAGCATGCGGAACGCCTGCGTCACGACAAGACAGTCCTTGAGTACTGGGAGTGGTGTGTAACCCCCGCCGCCAAGGTGTGAGGGGAGGTGGATTATTTCCCTGCTGGCCCTCTGTGGAAGGTATAGCCACTCCTTCACTGCCCCATAGACCACGGTGTCGGTGCGGGCAAGTGACTTTTTCGTGGTGGCCGTGACTCGCAGCGGGAAGTGGAGCCTCGGCAAAAGGAAAGTATGCAGAGCATCTATCTTCTGCCAAGGCGCCAGCTCGCTACTCCCCACCGAGTCGAGATCCTTCCGCAGTTTGGCCAGCAGGTCACCCAGTTGGTCTCCTGCCCTGAGACCAATAGGGGATCCCAGGTATTTGTAGGATTCCCCCTCCCCCAGCCGCTTCATGTCACCTCCCTGGATGGAGAAGGCCGTGTCTCTGACACCCTGGCGTCCACCCCTGAAGTCCAGGTGCAGGGAGGCGCATTTCTTGGCGTTGAAGCGGAGGCCACACCAGTCCGCTGACTGCTTGACTATGTGCAGCAGTGCCCTCAGCGATCCCGAGTCTCTGGCGACGAGCAGCAGATCATCGGCATATGCCAGCAGGCATACAGATGTGGGACCGAGGGGATAGGCGGCGAGGGCTCGCTGGGCGAGGACCGACCTGATCAGGGGTTCCAAGGCCAGGTTAAAAAGCAGGGACAGAGGGTCTCCCTGCCGCACCCCACACCTAATTGGAAATGGCTCAGATTCGCCCCGCTCCACGACGACCGAAGCCGTAAAAGGCGAAAGATTTTTTCGTCTGAAGATATCCCCGTCTATCTATTCATAAAAAATTGAAGGTAGCCTTTCCAATCGGCGTACAACCTCGTTGTGACGGGTAAAATTATCGAGCATTTAGTAATAAGCCTCTAATTTTCATGGCGTGATTCGAACACAGCTGAAAAAATACCAATCAGTGTGCCTAATAAAATGAAAACGTTTCTATTCAAAGCTATTTCAGGCCTGTGCCAATCTAAAAATGATTCTTTGCGGGGAATTTTTTAGACCTTCCATCTTTTGGCCTAAAGTAGAAACAGCCATTACCGAATTACCTGCTTCTCAACCTTGCGGGGTCTGGCGGGGGGGTGCTGAGGGGGATGGAAGTGGAGGTGGACTTAGTGGGGGTTAGTGAAGGGGCCGGCAAGCGCTGGACTGGATAGGTGGGATGCCTATGTATGACGTCTACATTGGAGTCAGGGGTTGCGGGGCAGGTACGTACGACGAGAGAAAAGGGGCTGTTTATTAGGGGATATACACATCTAAGGGGCTAATATCTATTAAGAGATATACACATCTAATATTGCAAAATATTAGAACACATTATTGCAAGTAACATTATGAAATTTCTTGATTGTAGGAAGATACTAAGCCACAATCAACACGGATTTAGGAAGAGCAGATCTTGCGAAACACAATTTGGTCTTTTCATACACGATATACTTTGATCGGAAGAAAATAAAACACAAGTTTTACACAATACTTCTGGATTTAATGAAAGCCTTCGATTAAGTTCCGCACAATAAAATGTCACGCAACCTTAAATGCTATGGTATTAATAAATTGGATTACAGAATTCTTGTCAAATCCCAAAAAAATAGATGTGTTGTGCTCAACAGATATAGATAGATGTCCCTTCGGGCGTCCCCCAGAAAAGTGTAACAGGGCCGTTTCTATTCTTAACATACATTAATGACACGTTAGCAGCAATCTCAGATTATTTGCGGACGACACGGTGGTATACGGGTAAATAAGGGGCCCATCAGATTGCGAGCTACTCTCCAGAGACTTAGCCACAAAATCAGACTGGTGCAAGGATTACTGCCTAATATAGGCAATTGCGCAGTTTTCAAATTCTGGAATAAAGAAAGTGGGGAAGAGGATATAAATTATCAAATAAAGGGTTCAGTGACCACTACGACCAATCAAGTATTACTAATAGTAATACTATTAGGGAGTAGTTCTAACACCTTGCCTTTCATGGGGAGCGCATTCGGGTATCAGGAGAATTTACGGATCTGCCTTGGAGAAACTCGGCTTCTTTAAACGGGTGGTAATGTAATAAATGTAATAAGAAAATAAAAGAGAGGTTTTATTTTTCTCTCACTATACCTCATTTGGAATATGCAAATTGGAATTATTAAGTATTCTTGGTAGAAATGTTGGCAAAAAGAATTAAATAAAGTCAAGTGAAAATCCACCAGATTCGTTAAAAATTGTTATAATAAGAAGACGAGGGTGAAAGGTCTTTTAGGGGAATTAGGCTGGGAGCCTCTTGAGATGCTAAGAGAACAAGCAAGACTTAGACTTTAAGAAAGGTTCAGAACAAACGAGTTTAAAAATGGCGTTAAAGGAATTATTATGGCCCAACGCTACTTAGGTAGGTTAGAACAAAAAGATGTGTGGAAGAAATGTAAGGGAGAAGGAAAAATGTAAGGGAGATAGATTTCATTACCGATAGATACAAATAATCGTTATTTCCCTGGACAATCAGGAATTATAATAGTAACAAACCAAAGTCACTATAGTAATATGAAATAGATTTAATTTTCAAGTCAGGAAAAGATTAAACATAGACATAAGTTACATTCGTTGGTGCATGTGTATGTTAGTTGATAGCATATGTATTTTCGTGCGTAGAAGTTATAAAGGTTTATGCATTAATATATACAATTTTGTGTACGTAGGTTGGCATGAATTCGTAGGTTCTGTCTGCTGTTTTACTCTCAATTACGGGTGGTGACCGAACGCCAAACGCCGTTCCAACGGCTTGCGGGGTACTATACAGTTGTGGATCTACATCTATGCAATACCCCGCAAGCCACCGCAAGGGCGTGTGGTGGGGACTTTAGATCACCAGCCATCTATATGCAATCGCAATCATGTTACCTCTACTCAAATATTATTTTGATCATGCACTCGAAAAATGTTAATCGCACGACAGAAAGTATTTACACGCCACATTATTCAATAACAAGATACGCATATTGAAATCTTGCGATAGAACCGTTTAACAGATAGGTCTATTACAGAAAAAAATAATATCCAGGAAAACGACAAAACCCTCTTCCGATCCTAGATTTTCTCCTACTGTACTGATTGCTGTAATATCTTTTTTATACCTAACAGTTCGAAGAAAAAAAAATTAATCTATCCGTTACACAACAAATCTCCCTGATTTTACGTTTGTGATCTGATCTACCATAGTAAGTCGGTGCTTTGAATGTCTCCTTAAAATCCTCAGGTAAGAAACGTGCCTCAAATTTACGCAGTAAATTTAACCTGTATTTAAGCCTACGGTAAGCTAGTGGCTCCCATCATAATTCTATCAATAGTATCGTGGCACTGCTACCTTGTTCATAACAACTTTTCATAAACTTAGCTGCTCTACGTTGCACTCCATCTAGTTACAAAATTAAGCCTACATCATGAGGATCCCATACACTCGCAGCATACTCAAGGTGGGGCCTAACTAACGGGAAATGACAAACCTCGACTCTTTCATTGCAATTCCAATATTCTTTTTATGAATCCAAACTTTTTATTGACTATTCCCCAAATTTCGCGAATGTGTTTTCCCTAGGACATATTCGTATTCGTGATACGTAAGTAGTTCAACCGATTCTACGTGTGTTATGTTGGTTCCCTGTGTAGTGTGTTTTCTGGTAAATACTTTTCCACCAAAAATTTATCGAAACACATTTATTCAAATTTAATTCTAGCTCCCATAACTCGCACCACTTTTGAATTGCTTTTAGGTCGTTAGCTAATGATACCTTATATTCATGACTGGATATTTCCCTATATATCATGGCATCGTCATCAAATAGACGAAATTTCCTGGAAACCTGAGAACCGATGTTATTAATGTATAAAAGGAACAATAGCGGACCGATGACACTTCCTTGTGGGACACCCGATGTTACGCTTACTGTGCCCGATGATACCCCGTCTATTACGACCCTCTGCTCGTGATCTGTTAAAAAGTGATTAATCCAGGCTATTGCACGCTTATCGATCCCGTAGCTTCCCAATTCGTGGACCAACTTTTTATGAGGGACTTTTTCGAACGCCTTTTTAAAATCTAGAAATGTAGCATGGACCAGAACGTTATTTTTTCCCGAGGCGAAAATATCATGAGTAAAAAGAGCCAGTTGGGTCTCGCAAGATCTATCCTTTCGGAAACCAGATAGGTTTTATGTATGTAAAATTTGAGAATCGAGATATTTTATGATTGAACATAAAATTTTGATCTCAAAAATTTTACTATAGATGGATGTAAGAGAGATGGGTCGGTAATTACTCGGATCTTCTCTGTCGTCTTTTTTAAATATTGGAATGATATTGGCTATTTTCCATACTTTGCCTACTGTGCGATCATTTAGGGATTTATTAAATACAGGGTGCGGCAACATAACTTCCTTTTTTAAAAGCGTTTTGCGTTTGAGAAAAGGAAGTTGTGTTGCCGCACCCTGTATTATGTACAAGATAAGAGCTATTTCTGAGTACATCGTTTTGTACGAGTATATGCGAGCAGATATTTGATCAGGACCTGGCGATTTGTTTGGACTGATGTCTTTATGAAAGTTGACGTTCGTTTCCTAGAGAAGATATTACATTTTCATACATGGGTTCATGGGAGCGATCGGGTAGTAACTCGCATTGTTCCCGTGAACAATTATTAAAAACGCTATGAAAATATTGGTTCAGCGTATTAGCTTTTTCTAAACTGGTGGAAAGATTTTGCCTGTTGCTATTTAGGGATGGATTGTCGATTTGTTTCCCTGAATCTCCCATGCATATGACCAAAACGCTTGTGAGTTATCGTCCAAATATTCACCTAATCTTTTATTTTTAAATTCTATTGAAGCCTGGCGACATGTTTTCCTTGTTAACGCTTTAGCTGTTTCGTAATTATGTATTATTTCATTTTGGTTATTGTCACACTCCTCCTTATGTTACCTCCTCATTTTTTAATACCATGCTCATTGGCGTTATAATGCTCTACTTCCTCCTTCGTTATACCATCTAGGTTCCGTCCTGTGACATTAAAATTTACTAGTTATGTATTTTTCTATTACAGCATGTGTGACCTCACGGAAAGCGCTCCATAAACTCTCACTGTCTCTGTTGCTACTACTTTCCTTCGATGTACCATAACACTGTTGCAGTTCACGCCGCAATCTTTCGTAATCAGCCCGGTCATATAAGTAAATCTTTCTTTTGGGTTTCTGATTTTTCATAGTCCTCCAGTTAATTTTTAACTAACACTATTCTGTGATCACTAAGTCCTTCATGATTTGCTGTATTTAGGACGTATTCGGATAAACTTTGGGTACTAGATGAAGTAACATTGTTTCCTCTGGTCGGTATTAGTAGTAATTGGTTTGACGAATGTGATGTGAAAACACGGAGCAATGACTCTTATGACTTATGACTGTCCTTACTTCCTACTATGCAACTATAGTTTTTCCAGTCCATGGATAGGAGATTGAAATCTCCTTCTATTATACCATTTCTCCTAGTGTGTAATCCAATCGAAATTCACCACAAAAAATTTCACAAATCGTAATTTTGAAGTGGACAAATGTATTTTGTTTCAGTTTCTTATGGAATACATTAGAAAATTTGGTAACATTTCCAGTAGGGTAGAGGGGGAGGAATGTAAGGGAAAGAGAGTCACGGATTAATTTATGAGTTTAGCAGGAGGCGAAAGATGAACGAAAAGGCTGTTTCGGAGGCGGGAAATTTGCTTCCAGCCAACCCTCCGGATTGATGACCTTCCGCGTCAATGTCGCAGTGATTTCGCTTTCGGTAGTTTGCCGATCCCCACTCCTTCCCCCTCCCCATCCCTGAAAGGGCACCCCTTCCCCAGAAAACCGAACCACTGTCCTCCCCCCTCCTCTCCTCTGTCCACCTCCCATCCCTCACCGTCCCGATTCACCCCGACCACTCCCCCCCGCCCCTCTGGGGGGGGGGGGTTAAGGGAGCCCTTTTTTCCCTTGCGCCACATCCTCATTTGAAAATACACCGAGAGCATGGCTGCGGCCCTGTTTCAGAGCGGGGGTGATCGCGTGACCCCTGCGGGCGAACCTCAAGGACTGCGCTGCGATGGGGAACCGCCATTCACTTCCCCCCACAAACGCGGGGGGAACCCTTTCATTCTCTCTTTTATTTTTTTTCGCTCTTCCGACCCTTTTCGAAGATAGGACGCCACCCCCCCCCCCCACTTGATGTCCCGACTCACTAAATCAACATCCTGAAAAAAAACTCGATGGTCCCGCTGCATCTCCGAGGATGCGTATCCTCTCTGACGATGGCCCCAGTATGAGAGGCAAAACGTCTAAAGAGAGAAGAAACATTAAAAATAGAATCGACGCAGGGAAGAATTCGCAAACATTCTCATCACCATCACCTCTTCGAGCGGGTCAATCCGAGGATCGGTTCGTGTCCGCTCTCCAATCTATAATCTCCCTCCAATCTGCTAATTTCTTATTTCTCTCGTAGCTCTCCTTGAACCGAAATTTGCCTTTAATTTCATCTCCTAGTCCATCCATGATCTTGCAAGTATTTCTTTCCTTCCCCTTCTTAAATTATTATATCCTCCAGCCTATCGTGCCCAAGGATATGTCCAATCAAGTTCCTCCTTCCACTTGCAAGTGTCCTCCATACGCTTCTCTCTCTCTTCGAATTCCTCTTCATTTTTTTCACCAGTATTCTTTAGCACCATATATTTAATCGTCTGCAATCTCCTTTTCTCTGCTGGTCTTGTCGTCTATATCTCACATCCCTAGAAAAGTAAACTATTACAGAATCTATTAAATAATCTACAGACTATTAATTTTTACGGAATCAATCAATTTTGTCTATTCTACTGCTGTTTACCATCAGTAATTATTTCGTCAGATATGGGAGGATATTGGGGAATTAGATGAAAGGCGTTTGGCTAGGTAAGGTGGGAGGTATTGGGACACCACCTGTCAAATAGAATAAAACCACATCCAAATCAAACAAAAGCATGCCAATCCACACCCACGCAGACGTATATATTCATGCAGAACCCATTTTAACCCGTGCACATGCATATACATACACTAGCAATTAACATTCACAAGCACATGCACCTACGAATGTACCAGATTGTCATACACCTACGAAAGTACCAGATTCCTACGCAGCGTTTAATCTTGCCTTGACTTGTAAATCGAATGTATTTACTATTTTTACGGCTGCTTCGATTTTTACTAGTATGATTCCTTTTTTTCCGAGGAAAGAGCGAATATTTATATCTCATCTGTTGAGGAATCTATCTCCCGTATGTTATCTTTGTGGTCTAACCTATGCAAATAGTGTGGAGCATAATAATTTTTTGTGTCATTTTTTGAGCGTGTCTCGCGTCGTTCTATTCGCATCTCAAGGGGCTCCCAGCATAATTCCTCTAACACGCCCGTCACACACGTCTTCTTATTTTAACATTTTTCGTCAAATCTGGCGGATTTTCTCTGTTCTTCATCTCATTTTTTTACAACTCTTTCTCCCTAGGATCCCAAATACTTGTGGCTTGTTACAAATGTGGCCCAACTAAAGCGAAATAACACCCTTTAACTATCGCAATACATTTCCCCACCACCCGTTTAAGGCAGCCGAGTTTCTTTAAGGCGGTTCCTCATACATGTATTCTCTTGACATGTGCTCCTTATGAAAGATGTGTGCAGTTATGGGACTATAAAGTTTGTTGTCCAACTAACGAAGTCGAAAGTCAATTAAATATTCAAAAACTAAGAAAATGAATGCTACACGTTAAACTTTAAGTTAATATGGGACAAAGACATGCCTTATTGCTTTAAACTAATTTCCTTCGCACGCTACAGTATAAGATCACGCACTAAGTGTAGTTTTGAGTCGTTAATTAATATAGTAGGAGGCTTACGTTGCACTCATTTCACCTTGTCCCTCAGAGGAATTGTAGCAGCATCTGTTGGTTTCATCGACCAGTGAAAATCAACTCTAGCGAGCACTATTGTCTTCTTTCGCATTGCAGTTTTCCAAAAAATGAAACTTAGACACCAGCATTCCCGCTTTGGATCAGGAAGAACGTTATGTTCTCGCGTCTCTTGAATCAGATGAGTCAACGAAACTTGACGACAACTCATTGCGGAAGACGCTATGATATTGTTTTTAGAATGTGGAGTGCGTGGAGATGCGGTGCATCCCTGACCTGCTTTCGTCTGCCTCTCGGCGTCATCCCAGCAGATCGTTTGCTTTCACTTCGATAATTTTATCGATCATCACGGAAACATCGCATTCGAATCCTTATCATTGTATGTCCGATGGCGTCAGCTACGAATATGAGTCCAAAAACGCTCTCAAGTGCCTCTTTCCCTCCCTATTCCTTTGGATATTTCAAGAGCCTCGCGCAGCAAAATATTAGGGGAGTGTTCGTATTTATAACTCAAAATACCCAAGTGGCGGAAAAGGAACGATTTTCTTTAGACTTTCCGCTTGACTTGGAAGGAATTTATATTTTAATTTATTTCATAAAACTCCTGAGTTTTCCGTCCCTCGGAGTAAATTATTCCCAAACGTATTTGTTGGTTTTGCCTGTGGTTTTATTCTCTTTTACGGAAGTTTACCTAACATCCCCCACCATACGCCCCTGCAGCAGCTTGCGGGGTACTTTGTAGATAACAATAACATAAATATTCATCCGCGTTTCCTTTTTGAGATCGTCAAAGTGAAAAATCCTAATTTCAGTCCTGTCCACAAAGCTTACTCCCAGAAAGCTTACTCGTGGATTTTCTCAACACTTGCCCCTCCTTGGGTATGTTTCTTTTCGATTTCATCACAGTTGAGGATTTTCAATTTTTCCCGGCTCAACTTTGCGGAAATTCATTTTAATTAAATGAAGAATACAATGTATCTTTCCACTGTCTTTTATTCACGTACAACCAGTTTCAACGCCCAAGCGTCGTCATCAGGTAAAAATTAATCAAGACGCAGTCCTTTTATCACTCCCATGAGTGATAATAAGTTAACTTGTGGGGACTGTAGTGCTATATATATATATAGGTCAAACGGGGAGATCATTAAAATCACGGGCGGAGGAACACAAACGCTGTTTCAGGAACTGTGACCTCAAGCAATCACACTTCGCCAAGCATCTATGGGAAGAAAATCATGGGAGTGATTTCAACCCGGAACTCTTACACCAGATGGAAAAAGGAATGAGGATGGACAAGTGGGAAGAGCTCGAAATCAGGAAGAATTTAAAAACGGGTCATTTGGTTGACGATTTATTGTTTGAATACCTCTCCCCAATCCTGGAAGTACCCCTTTCCTTTACAGATAGACCCAACAAACCCCCCACCCCACTGTAAACCAACCAATCACCTTTCCTGATGCTTAACTCCCCTCTCCCCCCTCCCAATCAACGCCAATCGCAACCCCATTTTCTTTCTCCTTCTTCTCCCCCCTCTATCACCCACCCCTCCTCTCCCTCATGAATGGTATATAAATGGGCTGTGACTTGATTAATTTGTACCTGATGATGACGCTTGAGCGTTGAAACTAGTTGTACGTGAATAAAGGAGAGTGGAAAGATACATTGTATTCTTCATTTAATTACAGTTGAGGATTATTTAAAACGAGCTTTTCTGTTCTTTAGGCTGCTAATTTTCATCACCCGGACGACCTTCGACTTTCTCGATCCTACCCTAACACCATTCATTCTTCTTCCTCTCTCATTACCTGTGGGTTACATGGAGTAAGGGACCATTTGGTCTCAATTTCGCCCAAATAAAGACCTCTATCTGTCTACATATGCGTCAGTTTTCTGATTCGACTCTTAGTCATTCTCATACAAATATGACCGAACCAGTGAAAGACGCTAAATGCATACAATTGTGCTCATGGCGGCATTCTTATTGTTTCTCTTTCCTTTACAATGATGTTTTTAGAGGGGAAACCATTCGCTGGAGGGCAGCATTGCTCCTGCAGGGATGTCTACTTTTGGATCATATATCTTTGGGACGAATACGGCGTTAAACCGTGACTGGCCTAAATCCGTCCTCGCCCTCCTCGGAGTATTGAGCGGTTTATAATCGTGGCCAGACCTGTTTCAAAGGTTCCCGAACTTTTTGAATAGCGCGCCTCCAGTTGATTATTTTTCAATCCGCTTGGAGGCGTTGTGTCTGCGGAAGCATCCCAAATAACCGCCTTTAAGCACTTTGTTGAAATCTTGTTTTTTTGATTAGTTACGGCCGCTTATGTGAAGGGGTGTTTTTGGAGTGCAAAAGTGACCGTTGGAATAAGTCCATACGTTGGGGAGGAGACTACTTTGAAGGGGACCCTGACCAATAACTTTATGGTGAAGAATTTGTTTTGTAATAAATAGGTTCAGGAAATCATTGAACAGACCTCATATCAATCCATTTCGCAGTGGACTTCATATCTTCGTGGTTTCCGCGAAGGGCCAGACTACACCCTATCCCTCTGTGGTGGCTACTGGTCCAGAATATCCAACACTATACTATTTCGTATACTTGGATGGAGTCACAAAAGAAATAAGGACCCTCTGCCTGAAATACGGGGTAGGGAGCGTGTGACGCGTTTCGTGTTCGCGTGAACCTAACATCGTCACGGGGCCTTCTCTTTCGAAATGCACACGGGCGAACGAAGCCCTTCTTTTCCTTGGGGTGGGATCTTTTTAGTTATTATCCACGTTCAGGACTTCCTACGCATTTTGAATTTCAGCCAGTTAATTTGGTCAGCATTTTACTGACCATGGCAAAATATCTATGTATACTACGTTTTACATAGTTCTTTCTTTTGCTGGCATTACAAATTCGACTAAGTTGGGATTTTTTATGCTCTCCGTTGGCATAAACCATTCAACTAATTTGGGATTTTTTCACATCAATGATCCCTTTCCTCCAAATTCAACCGTGCCTCTCTTTTTTCCTCACTTCTTCCTCTCTCTCTCTCTCAAACCATTTACAACACTCCTCTCTCCCTTATACTAATCGTCTCTCATTCATCCTCCTCTCTCAACATGACCAAACCAGTGAAGCGTACTTGCTGCGTGCATATACTTGTCTCTGACCGGTGTAAGTAATCCACAATCTTGTGCGGTTGAAGAGACATTACAGACAAGGGATATGAAATGTCCCAGAAATGATAAAAATAAGTTTGAAAACGTGTAATGAGCGTGACGGACTGGAAGTGCACCTAGGTGGGGCAGTGCAGAAGGAGTCGGCGAAAGAGAGTGAGATTAAATGAAATGACTTGAAATCAGTCATCTTCCGCTCTCCCCACCCCGAATAAGAGCATCGTCGTTGGTACTGAAAACGCATGACTTCCTTCCACTCTCATACATGGATGACTTGTATGACGTGTAATGTGAAGAAAATGAACCACCGCTGATGCAAGCCGTTGACATTAAGCGGGGAGGACTCAGGATGATTACGTTTTTCCCCCCACTCTTTAGTCGCCGCTGAAATATGTGCATGTAAGAATAATGACGTAGTGATTTATTCAGGGTTCATTTCTCCTCGTCTTTGGTTAAACCTGTCAGAGAAGCTTTTACTCTTCTTTAACCAACGATTTTGTCAAATTTGTTTGCGGCAAATAAGTCACCACAGATTTACGCTTTCCTGTAAAATTGTACATATATGGGTAGATTATAATAATGAAAAAAAATTATTTTTTGGGGAACTGCAGTCCGCCTAGAAAAAAAGCACAGTAGCACATTATTTAGGTAATAACAAGATATGACAATCAGTGGAAGCAAAGATGATAAAAATATGAAAAATTTTGTCAACATTTTGCCAATAGACAGTATACATTTTGGAAATATTTTAATCACATATTATCATTGATTACTCTTTTCATCATATACAATGGAACATTCCAATACAAAAGACATCTACAGACAATCTTCATCATATACAATTGTTGAATAAACTGAATATTATAAATTGAATACTCATTCTGGTCTTCCTAAGATAGTCAGTTCTGGCTTGACAGCTGGTGACACATAAGCAAAAAAGATAGTTTTAAAATTTTGCAATTATAAAACAGCATATATTCTGTTTCAAGTTTTTTCCCAAGCCCTAGTCCCTTCTATGCAATAATTAGTCTTTTATCCTCCATTTCAAAGCATTCACTGACTGTAATATTCCTAAATTCCTAGGAATTTCATTAAAAAGTGGCGGTAAAGTACCCTCCAATTTTCTTCTACCTTGATTTGTTTGATATTTTTTTGTAATACACTTAATATTTTCCCTTATTGGTCATTCATTTTTTTGTAAATCTGGTATTTTATATTTCTCATTCAAATAGCTCCTTATTATAATGACATATCTATACAGCCTGTCAACTGGTAGAATTCCCAATTGTGTGAAATATATCTCTTCCATTAAGAGTATTCGTATTTTTTTATTTTGCCTCAGGCATTTACTCTAGGAGTCTTTGCTGTTTATTTTTTTGTGTATTAATTTTTGTAGAACCAGTGGATTCACATACTGATATACCGTTTCTTAAAATACTCAACAAGGGCACAATGTTTATTATTATTAGCAGTAGTAATAGTAGTAGTTTACCAGTTTTAGGGTAGGTTAACGATGGACTATGGCACTACAAACTACTACGTAAACTCGTAACCCGTGACTAACATCACGCAAAACACCCTAAACCCCATATTCCGTATTACAATTACTCATTATTTAGCTCTGCATACTTCCTACCTACCTTGATTCTCCTCAAATACCTACAAAGTACTGCAATCTACGGTTATACTCCTTTCTCAAAGACCAAGTTTCCGAGCCGTACAAAACGAAGCTCCATTTCAAAATTTTCACTAGTCTTTTCTTTATATTTTTACTCAGTGTGTGTCTGTTATCAACTCCCGCCTTTTCGTGAACTCTTCATCGGGTGACGCTTCCTTTGATGTCCCCAACACTCTGACCAACATCTACCGAAACACTTCCCAAAATTACTGAAATGTCCTAGTTCATGTCCCCTCAGGTTCAATGTGTATATTGCCCTTTCTATGCATTGGGGATCTCATTATTTACGTTTTATAATGATTTATTCTCATCCCAAGCCTAGAACACATTCTGCAATAAGCTAAATGTAATGATTTCTGATCCTTAGGCGGTCTGGCTAACGGAAACCTGGCCATCCTTAAGTCTATATGATTTGGCGAATTATTCTTCCACTTCCGTTTATAATATACCACACTTGTGAATCGCGGAAAATTTTCACGAGCATACAAAAACTTCACATTTTTACAGAATCTATCTCTCTTGCCATTAAAAGCCTCTGGGAATGGGTTTTCGGGTAGATTAGGGCGAAAGAAGGCAAGGACTGCGTCAATTGATGGAGTTGGGTAGAGTCACCATCTTCTTCAAAATACGCAGTTAATTACAATCGATATGTTGGCCATTTGGTCAATTGAATGCTCGGTGCACAACTGGTCCGACCTACCCGCAAAGAGTGAGAAAAATTATTATTTAGGCTTATGCATTAATATCGGGGGTGATAGATATGTGATGAAATCTGCAATACAATGGAGAATTCTGGTCGAAGGTGGATTAAGGAGAAAGAGATTAGACTAATTTTGGTCACCGTGATGAAAAGTATCACCTATTACCTACTGAGGGGGACGTAATCGAAGACAAACAAAAGGAATTACACGAGATAGAGCCTGAGAAACGGCTACCACATCCAAGGAAGGCAGCAGGAGCGCAAATTGCCCACTCCCGGAACTGGGAGGCAGTGACGAAAAATAACGATACGGGACTCATCCGAGGCCCCGTAATCGGAATGAGAACACCTTAAATCCTTTAACGAGGATGTATTGGAAGGCAAGTCTGGTGCCAGCAGCCGCGGTAATTCCAGCTCCAATTGCGTATATTAAAGTTGCTACGGTTAAGAACCTCGTAGTCGGTGTGTCTCGGACGGTCGGTTCGCCGCTTGTCGGTGCTCAACTGGCCGGTCCGGACGTCCTGCCGGTGGGGTCCGCAAGGATCCGTTATAATTCTTTGGTCCTCTTCACTGAGTGCCTTGGTGGGCCGGCACGTTTACTTTGAACAAATTAGAGTGCTCAAGGCAGGCCTTTGGTTGCCTGAATACTGTGTGCAAGGAATAATGGAATTGGACCTCGGTTCAATTTTGTTGGTTTTCAGAACTCGAGGTAATGATCAATATGAACGGACGGGGGCATTCGTATTGCGACGTTAGAGGTGAAACTCTTGGATCGTCGCGAGACGAACCGATGCGAAAGCATTTGCCAAGAACTTTTTCGTTGATCAAGAACGAAAGTTAGAAGTTCGAAGGCGATTAGATACCGCCCTAGTTCTAACCATAAACGATGCCAGCTAGCCATCCGCTGAAGTTCCTTCTATGACTTGACAGGCAGCAACCAGGAGACCAAAGCTCTTGGGTTCCGGGGGAAGTACGGCTGCAAAGCTAAAACTTAAAGGAATTGATGGAAGGGCACCAGGAGTGGGGCCTGCGGCTTAATTTGACTCAACACGGGTAAACTCACCAGGCCCAGACACCGGTAGGATTGACGGAATAAGAGCTCTTTCTTGATTCGGTGGGTGGTGGTGCATGGCCGATCTAAGTTGGTGGAACGATCTGTGTGGTTAATTCCGGCCAACGTCCATACCACGCTGAATGCACCGGTTCTCCTCCGTTCACCAAAGTTAAGCAGCGTCGGGCCCTAATAGTACTTGGATGGGTGACCGCCTGGGAACACCGGGTGCCGTTGGCTTCCAACTTCGGAGTTCCAATGTCCGGCGAATAATGAATCCGCTGCGCCACATGGTCCAACAGGAGGGAGTTGTTGGATTCTTGTCGCCCTGGTGTATAACAGGCGGCGGGATACCCCAGGCATCGCCGACGGTGAAGGCGGCCGTCAGTAATACGGGTTGCTCCAAGCTACGCATTGTGGCTCATATCGGGACAAACGATGCCTCGGAACTTGGATGTGAAGAGATCTTGCGCTCCTTAAAGGAGATGCACTCGGAGTTGAAACGAGTCGAGGCAGCGTTGACGGCCCCAATTAAATTGAGTATTTGTAGTATTGTGCCACGTATAGACCGAAGAAGGCTCGTTTGGAGCCGAATAGAGGGTTTAAACCAGAGATTGCTGGAATTTTGCCGGGAAATCGGAGCGGACTTCGTTGATCTGAGGCCTGTCCTCTCATCGTGTCGGGTACCCCTTAATCGCTCCGGGGTCCATTATACTGCCGAGGCATCGCAGGTTGTAGCGCGTAGGTAACATGAGTTTCCCTTTCTTCAGTTGACGACTTTCGCTCCCTCTGAAATTTCCCTCCAAGTGGACCGGGATGCGGGGGTTCGGCGAGAACAGCTGGGGGCGCATCCTCGATAAGTATCAGCGACCGCGCCCTCTCCTCCACAGCCATCTCGGCCTCATCCACCTCCTCAGCGGTGTTCGGGTTGGAGGCCAAAAACATCGCCTCCGCATAGCTCTTCCCTTCCTGGTTCCTAGGGCAGGTCTTGCGCCCGTGGCCTTCTTGGTTGCAACGGGCGCAGGTGCGGCGCTGACCCTCGTAGATGATGATGGCCCGGTTGCCGCCGATGTGGAGGTTCGAGGGGATATTTCTTTCAATCGTCATCCGCGCCACTCTCTTACCTGTCAGCATACGCGCCATTTTGTCGCCCTCCCACCTGTTCTCCCACGAGCGATGGATTTAAAGCCGTTGCCCCAGTGTACAGGTCGGAGATGAGGTCAAGCAGCTGCTTTGGCATCCACATTTCCGCGAGTACACGGATTATGTGGGGGTGGGGAATCGACCCGAAGGCATCCGCCAGGTCCAGCCACGCTAGTGCGATCTCAGTCTCCTTCCCCTTGGCAGTATCTATGGCTGCTTGAGCAATGAAGTTGTGCTCAAAGCAGCCCTCGGTGGCGGGAACGAAGCCTTTCTGGTAGGGGAAGGAAAGCCTCTTCCCCTTATAGGCCCAGGCCGAGATGCGGTCCGCCAGTATTCCCGTGAAGACTTTGGCAATGGTCGGACGGAGGGCAATTGGCCGCCAATTCCCAATGTCCCCCTTCTCCCCTCCCTTGTGAAGGAGGACGATCCTTGAAAGCTTCCACGATGCCGGGACTCTTGTCACCTGGAAGCATCTGTTGAATTTGGCGGCTAGCACCATGCCATCCGGATCGATTGACCGCCACGACTTGTAAGGGATGCCGTCCGGGCCGGGTGCATTGTCCTTTGCCCGACTCAGCCGACCGCACACTTCGGCTGCGGTGATTCCTCGCAGTAGGTCGCGTTCTTCTCCAGGCTGGGGTTGGATGTTGATCGGGGGGATTGTCGACGGAGCTGGGGCGTCATTTATTTCAGGGGCGCTTTTGATAAGTGCTGCGCCACCGTCTCCGCGCCTAGGCAGCACCTCGCGTCGCTCTCACCACACACCCGCCTAAAGGCTCCGCCCTTGTTCATTCTATATAGGAATGTTATGTCGACGTCCGCAGCCCGTGATACTTCACTCCTATTCTGTCGCCCACCCCTCCGGTTTCTTCCGATGAGGGAAGCCGCTTCTTCCGTGATCTCCTGCACCAGGCTCTCAAAATGGCCGTCGTCGGAGTCGTCCAGCACTCCTAGCTGAATCAGCCAACCCAGCTGTTTCTCTGGCCGGTCCTCTAGAGCTGGTGGGGGCGGTGGTACGGTGTAGCTCGCGATTACTTCCCTCGGGGGGCTAACCAGCACGCGGCGGTCTTGCACTCTGGCAATACCCGTCCTTCGGTTCGCTGGTGGCGGCCTCATGGGTGTCTCTCCTAAGCGTACTTGCACGGGTGGTGGCTCTGGCACGTGGTCTGGTAAGGGGTTAGGTGAGGGTTGGCGAAGAGGTAGGGGTGCATGAGGGGATATGGGTTCAGGTTCGGATAAAAGGGGGGAGGAAAGGGGTTGAGCATCGCCGGAGGATATCCCTGAGGGACCGTTGGCGGACCTACGTTCTGGCCCCTCGGCGGGTGGGTCCATCCCGCCGGGGGCCCCCCAGGGTGTGCCGCGAATCCGGGTGGTGGTCGGTGGAGGCCGGGCGGAGGCGGCGTCTCTTGGTACCATCTCGAAGGTTCCCCCGGCGGAGGTCGCCCCCAATTGGGCGCGCTGTGATTTTCCGGATGCATGGCGTTTTCCCTGGGAGGGGCCCACCTTCGATCGTTTGGGCGGTTTCCCCTTTGTCGGTTCTCGCTGAGAGGGGCCAGTGGTCTTCGAGGATGGACACGCTGAGGCTGGGGCTCCGGTCGCTCTTGCCAAGAGATCTCGCTTGGGTGGAGCCGCTGAGAGCCTCGAGTCGGCGGCCGCTGAGTGGAGGCGAGGAGATTCTCGTTCGGGACCCGGTCCCTACCTGCTGGACGCTCATTCTCCACATTAGCTGGCCTGCGGCGCGCTCTCCGACGCCGTCTACGCGCCACCTGCCATTCACCGGCCTCCTCAACCTTACGTTCCCCTCCCGTCAATACTTCCGGCTGGCGTCGCTCGGTTTGGGACTCGGCGACGGCCGTGACTGGTGGTGCTTTCCTCGGAGGCTCGCTCGCTGTCTCGGCGTCATCTCCGCTGCTCTCTGTTTGGCATGCCGCACTCTTGAACTTCTTCATCGCCTCAAACCTTCCCGGTAGACTTCGACTTCGCTCGCCGTATATCTTCCGACGTGTTGGAACCCGTTCCTTGCTTGATGGCGGGAAGATGTCCACCCAGTTCTCCACGATTCCCCTAAGTTCATCTTGCAGTTGTACCTCTGTGCCCGCGCTTGGCATTTCATGTCGCCTGTCTTCGGTGATGATCCCACCTCTCTTTCGCGTAAACCTTACGGGCCTTCCTATCGGCGCCATTAGGTGCGGAACATTGCTCTGCTCCATTACTTACACCTTTCCGACCCGGCTCGTCAGTTTACACAAAAACCAATTAAAGGGAAGGCACTACACTAGAGGGCACTACACTAGAGGGCACTACTATAGAGCACACTAAACTATAACACACTACACTATAAAACACTACCTATCGTAAAAGGCGAAAGATTTTTTTCGATTGAAGGTATCCCCGTCTAGGCGAAAGGCAAAAGGCGAAAGACTAAAACGTTTGAAGGGAATCCAGTCTCGCCATATTCCGGGTCCATTATGTTAATTACATTCGTCCCCCATCGCAACGGAGGTGACATGATGAAAGGGAGAGTGAATCTTAATTGCATGGAGAGTTGTACCTTCATGGCTTATTTTCGTCCACCGGGCTTTCGGCGGATTTTTGCGTATAATGTAGATGAACCCAAGCCTGGAGAAGAACGTGACCTACTGCGAGGAATCACCGTGGCCGAGGTGAGCGGTCGACTGAGTCGGGCGAAGGACGCTGCACCCGGCCGGGACGGTATCATGTCACCTACGGTGCGATGGAGGATGAATGTAATTAACATTATAATGGACCCGGAATATGGCTAATACTACACATTATATAGCAAATTGTGGTTACCTATTGTTTGGCCCAACAGCCTTACTGCTGGGCACAGTCAAAAATTGTCTTTAAGACATAAGGGACACCTCCACGGAAATCTTTAGTAAAAGGCGAAAGATTTTTTCGTTTGAAGGTATCCCCGTCTACCTAACTCTGAAAAATTGAGGGTACCCTTTGCAATTGTCGTACAACTTCATTGTGACGAGTAAAATTGTCGAGCATTTAAAAAAAAACCTCCAATTTTTATGACGTGATTCGAACATAGCTGAAAGAATATCCAATAGCGTGCCTAATAAAATTAAAATGATTCAATTGAAAGGTATTTCAGGCCCGTGGCAATCTAAAACTGATTCTCTGTGGGCAATTTTTTACACCTTCCATCTCGCGGCGAGAAGTGGAAACAGCGATCCCCCAACTGCCTGCTTATCAACTTCGGGGGGTGGGCGACGGGAGGTGGGGTAGAATGTGGTTAACTGGAGGAAAGGGGGGGCTAGATGAGGGATCCGGTGGACGCTGGACTGGATAGGTGGGTTTGCTGTGTTTGCATTTTTACTTGCAGGTTCGGCGGCAGGTATGTACGACGGGAGAAACACTACAGAAAAACAATCTGTAAAAACGGGGAAATGTCTTCAGCTAATTCCTTTAATATTCTAGCAGGTATTTCTTCCGGACCAGGTGCCCTGTGTGCTTCGATCATACGGAGCAGATGTACTGTTCCCTGCTTGGTTAGTGTTATATCGGTCATGTGTTCCCCGGGTGGGTGTGGTGGATCGTGCATTTCCCTAACATAGGACCAGAATGAGTTAGGATTTTCCTCAAGATATTCGCTTAGCGTTTTAGATTTAAAAGAGGGTAGTGCTACGGGCATAGTACTTATCGTCTGACTACGACATTCTTTTAGTTTCTGTTTGGATGTGTGCACATAAACTATATCGCCACTTTTTAAACTCTTCTTGAAATTTGACTGTAGCCTTCTTTGTATTCTTGACGCCTATCTGACTTCCCCGTTGTACGATCTAGGTTCCTTACTGTCTCATTTGAGTTTGGATGGGGTATATGTCTTCATTCCTTCGTAGTCCGTTAAAATTTGCCTTGTTGTATAGGTATATTTTACCCTTTTCTTTGTTTATTTTCCACTTTGCTTATTTTCCACTTTGCTTATTTTCCACTTTTCCAATGTTTCATGTCTCTGATGGGTAGAGTATTGTACTCAACATTCATGTTTTGAAGAACTGTTTTCTTACTTGCAACCTTATGTGTTCTTTGAAACTTGCTCTAGTTTCACTACTCAAATTGTGATACTTGCCTTCAGCTTCTCAATTCCTGATTCCTAGCTGATCACTGTCTTGGTTGTCAACCCCTCTGGAAAGAATTGCACAATTTTTGTATAGAAAGAAAGAAAACACAGTAATTCCACATTTACACTTAATTTAGACGACCATGGTTTCACCACTGCGTGGTATCTTCAGGTGAAGGCATACATAGTAGAGGGCGGGTATATATACACAGTCAGGGAGGGGGGGTGGATTGGGGAGAACGGAGGAGGGAGGGGGGGGAGGAGTCTGGGTAATGGGTATGAGTGGGAGAAGTCTCAAATCATCTACTAACACACAAACACCACAGTAAATTTATCCCCAACATCTTACACATAGAGAAAAAAGGTCCAAGGTTAGATGCACTGGAAGAGTTGGAAATAATCACCCGCAAGAATTCTAAAGAAACCCACCTGGTCAATGAGATTTTGTACCCTTCCCGTTCCCCTCTCTTATGCCTCCCATTACCAAACCATTCCCCTCTAACCTCGCAAAGCCTTCAAACCCCCGCTGAGTGGCCTAAGACTTCTCCCACTCATATCCATTACCCAGACTCCTCCCCCCCTCCCTCCTCCGTTCTCCCCAATCCACCCCCCCTCCCTGACTGTGTATATATACCCGCCCTCTGCTATGTATGCCTTCACCTGAAGATACCACGCAGTGGTGAAACCATGGTCGTCTAAATTAAGTGTAAATGTGGAATTACTGTGTTTTCTTTCTTTCTATACAAAAATTGTGCAATTCTTTCCAGAGGGGTTGACAACCAAGACAGTGATCAGCTATTAGCAAACTTTATAATTGTTTTAAAAATATGAAATGGAAGGAATGCAAAAAGAAATAGGGTTTAAAAGTTTCAGATAAAAGGAAATAGCCAAAAAATATGAATGGCAAGGAGATGATAAACCAGCAGAGACCAATAAGAGAACATATTCAGTAGTAGAATGGAGGCCAATACAGGAATTGATGTTGAAGGCTGGATGAAAATGTCTGAAAGGTGGGGACAACTGCAGAAATAGACACTGAATCAATCATGGAATGCTAGAAATGATGAAAGAGAGGGGAGAAATGGAAAGAGATAAACTGAAGAGGAGAGGAAAATATACAAGAGCATGAGTGAAGAAGATTGCAGACAAAGGCGGAGAGAGATGGATGGAAGAGCAATGCAACACTGCAGAAGTATCAGAAAAATGGGGAAAGTTAGAAGAAAGATACATGATAGGAAAATTTTAGGTGATAAAAAACAAGGAAAATGGGAAAGAATAGTTTGAGGAAAATAAACAGAATGATTATTCCATTAAAATAGGGAAAAAGTTCGAGGCTATGATGATATTCATTTGGAGTGACTGAAGACCTAGGGAAAGATAGGTAGATCTTCAAAGCTCACCAATGAGATTAATGAAACTGCAAAATGGCCAAAATATCTCTTTGAGACAAAATTAATATCCATACCAAAGAAAAGTACTGCAAAAGATTATGAGAATGATTCATTTCATATGCTATGTGGATAAAGCAGTGGTAAGACTGATACAAGAAAGGATTGACAGAAAAATAAAAGAGATGACCGATTTAAGAAATTTCTGTGGCATGCCAAAATATCCAGGAAGGATATATTTATTTGATTAAACGAGTTTTTTACTGGACAGAAAGTGGCAATAAGAGTGGAAGAAGTACCCAAATAAATAAACAGTGGTAGATTGAGGCAAAGGTGACGCCTATCATTGGCGATATTTCATGTCTATGTAGAAAAGTAAATGGAAAACAGTCTATTGCCCCTCTTAGTAGGAAAAGTGGTAGTTATTGGAGTAAATATGAAAACCCTTCGCAATGCTGATCACCAGGTGATACCAACATAAATGGATGAATTACAAAAGGTAATGGAAGTAATCCATATCAATTTCTTCAACTTGTCTTTAGAAATGGAAAAAAGTTGGCCCTACATTCCGCATGAGAATAAACATCAGCAAGAAATTGGTGATGATATTTGACATAGACAAGGGAGATGTAAATGTTATATACAAGAACAGGGCTTTGAACAAAGTATTTTAGCAGTCTTATAATCTCTGATAGAAACTATACTGAATAGATTAGAAGCAGGATGGCCATTGGTAAAAGAACTTTCAATGAACAGAAAGAGCTAATAACAAAAACTGTCCCGGTTAAAAGTCCAAGAAACTGCAGAAGATGCTGCGACAATAACTTTTAATACAGTAATCCGCCGAATGAGAATTACAATGCAACAATTTCAAAGTGTAAAAAATCCTTCATCATCCAGTTTTATAAGGTGAATGATTTTTACTCCCTGCAATTGTTGCATCGAAATCCTAGTTAACCCAAAGAAAAGATTTGCAGGTAATTGGGCTATTAAGTAGTAGGATGAAATATATTTGGAAAGTTTTGAGATGTGGCTATATTGGGAGATGGAAAATGTTAATTTGACAGGTAAGATTGAGAAAGGACCAAGATTTAGAAAGAAAAAGAGAATAAAAGATCTTTGGTGAAAATGATATCTAGTTGGGTGGGCCACATCCTAGGGAATTACTTCTTAATTAATGGAAAATTAAGGGCGAAGGTGAGGAATAGAGAGGAAACAGGAGATGAAGATATGGAATGTGGAGAAGGATGGAGAGGAGAAAGAAGA
This sequence comes from Hetaerina americana, assembly GCF_022747635.1. Classification (NCBI taxonomy): domain Eukaryota; kingdom Metazoa; phylum Arthropoda; class Insecta; order Odonata; family Calopterygidae; genus Hetaerina; species Hetaerina americana. Next base: position 6,542,772 of record NW_027286874.1, on the reverse strand, counting down.
ATGACAAAAAGTGTCCAGCTGATACTACTTATTCTAGCAGAGCCTCACTTAAGACGAAGAAAGAGTTAAGACAAACATTTAGAACTTACAAGTAATAACACAGAAAACCTTTTCCCTACACACAAGCACTGGTGATCTGGTAATAACCAAGGAAAATATAGATGAAAAGTAATCATGTTTGGTGCCAAATTGTTCATCCTATCACTATCATGTCATTATCTAGTTCTTATTTATATTATTTAGCACTCAAATGTAAATATATTTTCATTGAATATATTTGATAATGGGTTAGATAGAAGAAGGAACTGTCACAGTCTCAATCTTGTCCAAATATAGCCAAATTATTATTATTATCCTACATATCTCTTCTCCAATACTTGGTTAGTTGGTAGATCACACCAACTCCATCACCAGGTCAGCTTTAGATCACTTTTTGTTCATATTTATTAGAGAATACATAAAAATATAGCTTGGGCAGTAGAATTGTGAGCTCTCAATGCATTGTGGGGCCAAAATAGCAGGTGCCAGATCCAGCCATAAGAGCTTAAATGCACATTTGTAAATAAATGCTTGGTGCTAATATTTTGTGGAAAATAATTTACAGCTGTACATATTTTTACCTTAAAACGTCACTTATTATAGAGTCTGTTATATCCAACTCCTTGTATTTCTATCTTCTTTCTGACTGCCCAAAATATATAATATTACCTACTTTTCGAGTAATCAACCCTATCAAACATTCTCATGCCAAGCACCAAAACCAGCTTCCTCCCTTTTCTCATCCTATCTAACATCACTCCATATGTCTTTCCCTTATCATAACCATCTTTCTTCATACTCACATCTGCAATGCCAATGATCTCCAGTGATGCCCTTCCCTCAAGAAATAAGTTTCTTGACCTTAAAAAGAAAGAGAAAAGCTAAATTAAATGTTAAAATAGCAGTTCATAAACTTAAGCAGTTTAACTAAACATTTTATGTATATATCTTGCAAGTGTTTTGGACCAAAATGGTCAAAGTAGTTGGGAAATAAGGAGAAGAATTGCATTAGGCCAAGGAACTTACACAAAGAGGAGGGAATTGATGGCAGAGCTGTTAAGAAATGGTTTGTCAAAAAATTTGATATGGAGTGTGGTTTTGTACAGCATGAAAATATGATTGTTGGAGAAAGATGATAGGCATTGATTGGAGGCTTTGGTAATGTGGGTGTGGAGGAAGCTGGAAGAGGTGATGTGGACAGAAAGGGAAACACACAAGGAAGTGAGAGAGGAGAGGGGTCTCGTGGTAGAAATCCAAAGTAGGTAGAAAAGATGGATGGACGGAGTATTTTGTTGGCTGAGTATTTTGATTGGCAATGGGATGTTGAAGACTGTGACAGAGGGGGGAATGTCAGACAAATCAGGAAGGGTAAGGATTAGGATAGGTATTTTGGATGGAAGGAAGGAAGTATGTGGAATTGAAGAGAGGATTATTGTAGTGTTAGATGTCAGGTAGTTTTTTTCTTGAAGAGGCAATAGAATGTATTGTGATACAGTTGTTTTGGCTGTGTCTCTCTAAAACCTACCTTAACCAATAGAATATAAATAATAAATGCTTAAAAAACGTTGTTCTTATATTATAATAATAATACATTTATTTGTCCGGAGATTTATTGCATATTTATACATACACAAATATAGGACACGTCAGATATAAATTTCACAATTTTAGAAGAGATACAATATATATATATATATACATACCAATGCACTAGTATAATTACATATTAATTGGTTAAGCCGGAATTGACTCATAGCGACCATTCCAGGTATTCATTTACAGAATAGAACATATTATTTTTAAAAGGTTAAACAGCTTTTTCTTGAAAACAGGTACTTTTGTTTCATATTTGATTTCATGGGGAAGTTAATTGAATAACCTTAAGCCCATTGCTTTGGGCCCATGAGCAGTATTGTGTGTCCTGACAAATGGCTGGTGCAGGTCATTGCAGGTCCTTGTATAGTGACTATGGTAATTGTGGTTGGACTTGTACTGGGAAATATTAACCTTTGCATCTAAGATGACATTAAATATATATATGCAAGGTACTGTTAATAAACCAAGTCTTTTGAGGAGAGGTTTACATGGTGCATCGCAAGGAGCATTACTCATAATACATATAATCCTCTTTTAGATTTTGAAGATTATGTCCACATGGGGAGAGGAACCCCAGAAGAGGATACTGAAAGTAACACGAGAATAAAATTCACCATAGTAAACGGATAGAAGAACCTATAAATTTACAGAATATCTAATATTTCTAATAAGGAAGCATAGGGAGCTTAACTTGCTACGTAATTTGGAAATGTGTTCCTCCCAAGACATGTTTCTATGCAGGATTACTCCCAGGAATTAGGTACTGGAATTTTGGGGAATGCTCACACCTTCTACATCTACTGAGATTGCAGATGAAACTTTCTTTTTATTAGTAAAATAAATCAGGCTGGACTTATTTATATTGGGTTTTAGAAAGTTATGAATACACCATTCATTGAAAATCTGAGCTACTTCAGCTGCTCTTTCTGTCAAACTGTCTACTGAGGAGGCTGACACAATGATATTTGTATCATCAGTATACAGTATTGGGTCTATCCCCTTAATGAACTTAAGCTTGTCTGGGAGATCATTGATATAGAGTAAAGATAAAATAGGACCAAGTGCAGAACCCTGGGGAACACCCAGTGTTACTTCTCTACCAGGAGAAACAAATTTGGAGCCATTTATTGAGAGCTCAACATACTGATGCCGTTCACTTAGATAAGATTCAATCCAATTGTAGGGTGTGCCTCTTATACCATAGCATTTCAGTTTATATAGGAGTAACTGATGATTGACGAGGTCAAAAGCTTTACTGAAATCAAAAAATAATCCTAAAGTTTCAGTTCCATTATCCAATCCTGAAAGTATTTGATTCACCATGTGATATGTGGCTGTTGTGGTGAACCTTGTTTTCCTAAATCCATGTTGAGATGTGGATAATAGGTTATATGTTTCAGGTTATGATACAAGACGTTGATAAAAAACTATTTCAAATATTTTCCCCAACTGGGTCAACAGGGATATTGGTCTATAAGAATACACTGCCATTTTGCAACCTTCCCCTTTGTATATTGGCACAATTTTTGCTGATTTAAGAGGGCTTGGGAAAATTCCAGTTTTTAGGGATTCATTAATTAAGAACAGCAGCTGATCCTTAATAGCATTAAATTACCTTTTTATGACTATCCCTGGGATGTCATCTAATCCAGGACTGAATTTGTTTGGGAATTTATTGATTATGTTGGTCAGTTCCATGGCTGAACATGGGAATATATATAATGAATTACATGAGTTAGGAATATGAGAATAATTAGCTGAATTGACTGAAACTGTGGGATTTTGATGAGATAGGTAGAAATCATTCAGAATGGAGGCCATTCTAGAGTAATCTGGTATAGCATTATATGTATTGATGCTGTTAATGACACCAATTTTCCAGGTTATTACCTTAGTATCAATGCCTTGATTGGTTTTATTTCTTGATTTTGCTTAATGATAATGCAAGAATAGGTTGGTCAATATATCATGAAATAAATATAATTGTAAAAGATGAGGAAAACAATATTCGTAGAAGATTGGACCTCCACTGTTTTCGAAGGAGCTGAAGGAGATATTATTGGAAAATGTAAATAGGGAGGCTTGAATGAAAGAGTGAAATGTCTGATGGAGTCCCCTATCCTATGTGAATTAGCACATTTATACTCTGTCAAGTTGTTCCCTTTTGGAGTATGGAATCAAGTCAAAAGATCATTATTTTAAGCTACTTTTAAAGAACTCTCTCCCTTTTATTATTTCTTCCATATGTTCTCAATCCTTACAATCTTATTTTGCCTCTACCTTCACTGTTCAAGCACTGTTCCTTATACTTCTACTCTTGAGATCACTCCTTTCTCAACTTGAGTCTCTTCAACCTCATTCACCCATCTTGCTTTGTCTATACTTAAAGGATGTTTTGTTTAATATGGTATTCTATTTAATTATACAGCCAGTTATCAACACAAAGATCATTAGATAATTGAGCAATCCGCAAACTGTTCATGTCTCAGCATGCTCGGATGCGAGTGGGGAACGGAGAGTCTGGATGGGCAGTGTTAGGAAGAGGTGTAAGGCAGGGTTGCCCATTATCACTGTTGCTGTTCAACCTGTATGCAGAGGAAATGATCAAAGAGGCATGGGAAGAACTGGAGGTAGGAATGAAAGTGGGTGAGGAATTTGTAAAATCAGTTAGGTTTGCTGATGACCAAGCTTTAGTTTGTCAGTCAGCCAAGGGGTTGCAAGCATTGCTGAGTGAATTGGAAATTCAGTGCGACAGGTATGGGATGAGAATCAATATTAATAAAAGAAAGGTTATGTGATTTTCTAGAAAGAAAAATCCTAAGCTAAATATTAAAATAGGAGGGCAAAAACTAGAGCAGGTAGAACAGTTTACGTATCTCGGTAGTGTTTTGGACCAACACAGTCAAAGTATTAGGGACGTAAGGAGAAGAATTGCGCTAGGCAAAGAGACTATCACAAGGAGGAGGGAGTTGATGACAGGGACGTTGAGTAAGGATATTAAGAAAAGACTGGTAAAAACTTTGATATGGAGCGTAGCTATGTACGGTGCGGAAATGTGGTGATTGAAGCAGGAGAATAGACGTAGACTGGAGGCTTTTGAAATGTGGGTTTGGAGAAGAATGGAGAAGGTGAAATCGACAGAGAAGAAAACAAATGAGGAAGTACTTGGTATGGTGGGCAAAGAGAGGGGTTTGTTGGGAGAAATCCTATGGAGGCAGGAAAAGTGGATGAAGAGTGAATTGACCGGCAGCGGGATGTTGAAGATTGTAATATAGGGGAGAAGGTTAGGCAAACAAGGAAAGGGAAGGAACAGGATAGGGATGTTGGATGGGATGAAGGGAGGAAGAAAGTACTCAGAGATGAAGAGGGACCAGATGTAGAGTAGGATGCTAGACTGTGTTTTGCTAGGAGTCACAAAATATTTATTTAGTAGCTGTGTCTATCCAAAACCCTACCTTAACCGGTAGATTACCTAATAATAATATATGTATATGTATATGATGTAACACGGAAGTGCCGAATAATGAATTGGACAGCAACAAACAATATAGGCACACATAAAAAGATCACTCACACGTTATATCTTGATCATTTCGATGGAATTCTGCTCCGTCTTCATCATTAGATAGAGAAGTAATGACTGTAGTCAAGAAATAACGTGTGGGTGATCTTTTTATGTGTGTCTATATTGTTTGTTGCTGACCAATTCATTATATATTTTATATATATATATATATATATATATATATATATATATATATATATATATAAAGGAGAGTGTTTGTTTGTATGTATGTAATTTGTTTACTTTTTTGCTGTCATAGAACAGCATTTTTCCAACTATGCCAGCAGAATACTTTTGCAAGAACACTATTGTATTCAGAATTGCCGAGATATTATACATGGAATACATCAAGGAAAGTCTTTTGTAGAAGAGAAATGGGCAACTTTGATCCTGAGAATAATATTTATTCATGTGACGCATTGGGCCGAGTCTACACAGTCCATCCTAACAACACCGAATGTTATTTTTTAAGAATGCTTCTACATACCATTAGAGGACCTCGCTCATTTGCAAAATTAAGAACGGTAAACAGAGAAATATGTGAGATATTCAGAGAAGCTTGCCAGAATTTAGGGTTGCTAGAAGGAGATCAACACTGGGATGACTCATTACGAAAGGCCAGTTTGATTTCTCTTCCAGGACAAATCCGAATTTTGTTTGCCATCATAATAACCTCCTGTAATCCATCTAACCCAAAAACATTATGGGAAAAATATAAAGAATCAATGAGTGAGGATATACTGGCTAAAGTTCAAAGTGAAAATCCTACATTGGATATTACGTTTAACTTCGACATTTTTAATAAAACTTTGATTATTTTGGAGGAAAAGTGTATCACCATGGTTAACAAGACTTTAGTGGAACTCGGTCTTTTTGCACCTGTACAAAATCAACAGGGTGTATTTTATCCAGATTATATACGTGAAACTAGCTACAATGTCGTAGACTTAGAAGCATGCATCGCGGATAAAAAGCCACTTCTTAATGAAGATCAGAAATTCGCGTACGAAACAATAATGGATCAAGTAGATAAACAAGAAGGAGGTATCATTTTTCTTGATGCTGCTGGTGGCACGGGAAAAACATTTTTAATTAATTTAGTTCTCGCTGAAATCAGGGTTCATGGAGAAATTGCTCTAGCCGTTGCATCTTTAGGTATTGCAGCGACATTAATGGAAGGAGGAAGAACAGCCCACTCTGCCCTTAAGTTGCCACAATATTTCCCGACAAGAAAATCCCACATGTCATATAAATAAAACAAGCGGCCAGGCACAAGTTCTTATAGAATGTAAATTGATCGTATGGGATGAGTGTACGATGGCTCATAAAAAATCTCTTGAGGCCCTCAACGGAACACTTCAAGATCTTAGAGGAAACTGCAGTTTAATGGGAGGAGCTCTGGTACTCCTGTGTGGAGACTTCCGTCAAACTCTGCCTGTCATTCCAAAATCGACTCCAGCCGATGAAATTTATGCCTGTTTAAAACATTCTGTTCTATGGAATCATGTCCAAGAAATTAGCCTTAAACAAAACATGCGAATCCTCTTAAGAGATGGGAATGCTCAAAATTTTGCAAATAAACTTTTGGAGATTGGAGAAGATAGATTAGTTATTGAAGCATCTGGTATGATAAAATTGTCATCAGATTTATGTGTATCGGTGAAAACTCCGCGATATGATACAAGCAGTCTATCCTAACGTTAATCAAAATTATAAAAATTTAGAATGGTTGCGAGAAAGAGCCATTCTTGCTCCTAAGAACGATGACGTTAATGAAATTAACACGGATATACTAGCCATGCTGCCAGGAGACGTGATTGAATATAAATCGGTTGATACCGTAGTGGATGCTGACGAAGCCGTCAATTATCCAACGGAATTCCTAAATTCACTTGATCCAGCTGGATTGCCACAACATCGCCTTATACTTAAAGTAGGATCTCCAATCATTTTATTGCGAAATTTAGATCCACCAAAACTCTACAATGGGACACGATTTTGTGTGACAAAATTAATGAAAAATATAATCCAGGCAGTCATTTTAACTGGAAAAGGAAAAGGTGAAATAATTTTTATTCCACGGATACCTCTAATCCCAACTGTTCTTCCCTTCAACTTTAAAAGATTACAGTTTCCAGTCCGGCTAGCTTTTTCAATTACCATTAATAAATCACAGGGACAGTCTTTAAAGTTTTGTGGTGTTGATATAAGATCGCCATGTTTTAGCCACGGGCAACTTTATGTTGCTTGCTCCAGAGTAGGCTCGCCTAAAAATTTATATATTCTTTCTCCTGGATATGAAACAAAAAATGTAGTTTATAAACAGGTGTTAAATAAAAAAGATTCTTAAATTTGTATGAAGTAGTGTATTATTGTACTTTATAATTTGTTGTTTTTATTTATGTAGTATATTTATATTATTGTTTCTCCCTAACCCGTGCAAAGCCAGGTATTCAGCTAGTATATTATATATAATGAATTGGTCTGTATGTATATATAATGAATCTATATATATATATATATATATATATATATATATATATATATATATATATATATATATATATATATATATTATTGGTTTTGGAGGGCAATAGATAATTCATATTGCTCTTGTTTGTGTTTTAAAAATTCCCTATAGGAGGTGTGATAATTCCCAGAGAAGAATTATGCTGTATAAAATTCACCACAATCTAATTTTAATAGGACATCAGTAATTTTTTGTTACAGGCAGCTGCCTGAGTTGGTGGCATATTACTAGTTCCTCCAATTCATATTCTTTCAAGACCCACTGCTCATTTCTCACCTCATCTCGCTCTCTATAAACATTATCTATGTGCTACACCCACCCATTTTATTTGTTAAACTTTTATGCTTATCCTCACATACTCAAGCTGAAGTCCCATGCCATAGTGTGGATAGGATTAAATTTGTATGCTCTGCTTTCATAACAATCCTCCACTATCATGTGATCCCCATCATATTGCCATAAGTGTTTCCATTTGACTTAAATTTCCAATTCAGGTAATTGATTTTATGTTGTGCAAACATGATTTTAAGAAATGCAATGTTTTTGCACTCAAAAATTTCTTGTTAAATATTAGCTGTTGCTATGAAATCATCGATCTAGATACAAATTAGGCTTTTAATTACTTTTATGATATTCTATATCAGGCCATTCAGTGGTTTGCTCCAATTAACAATTATGAAACGAGTAGTTTTCCTAGGTGGTTTAGCTTTGAACATAGAAATTTTATTGGTTGGAAGAAATTACAGCACAAATTATAAAAACAAACTGGATTGCAATCTGTTTATGCTACATTTTCGCAGTAAGGTCAGAGTGAGCTAAATTGATAATGAATTGTTGCAGCAGATACATAACACAACTTGAGTCAGCTTTCCAACATAAGACAAAACATTTTTGGAGTCAAGTCAGCAGTATGAGGATGACAGACAGACTACCAAATGTGCCGTTCTTTAACGATCTTTCTGCTTGATCATATGTTGACATAACAAAACTTTTTGCAAAGTACTTCTCATCTGCATATGTAAAACATGATAGTACTCCTCTGCACAATTTTCATACTCACACCTCTATTTATATCTTATCTATAACAATCTCAGAAGACGACATCAATACTAAACTATGCCAACTTGACCTCCAAAAGGATTGTGGTCCTGATGAACTCCCAGCTCTACTTCTGAGCATGTCTTGAGCCATTACTTTATCATTTTTATATAATTTTTATATACCAATATAGGGTAACAGAACTAATGTGATTAGCTATCTTCTGATTGCCAAGCTCTCAATAATAGCAAATATTTTAGAATAATTGTTTGTAGCTAAGCTGACTCCTATCTTTAATGGTATCATTATCCCTTAGCAGTATAGTTTCACTACAGGAAGATTAGCTCTCACTAAGCTTTTGGTTTTTCAAAAGTATTTTATAGAAGGTATGGAAAAAAGAGAACAGACAGATGTCATTTATGCTGACTTCAATAGGTCATGAGCTCCTTTGTAGAAAGTTTGATTCATTGGGAATGAGTGGTAACTTACTGGACTGGATGGAAAGTTATTTGACCAACAGATAATTTGTTGTAAAAATTAATGCATCTAAAAGTAAAAGTTTCTTTCCATTGTCAGGAATTTCCCAAGGATCCCATCTGGGTCCACTATTGTTTTACTTATTTATTAATGATGTTGTACTGGCATTAGACCCAATTCCTTTTCTTTTGTATTCCAATTACTTAAAAATTTTTTTAACAGTTCAATCAATTGATGATCACCGAACTCTGCAAAATGGCCTAACAGGCTTGAAACCTGGTGCGATCATAACTATCTAAATTTCAATAAAAAAAATGCAACTCTGCAGGATTCAGCTGGAAAAGGAGTCCACAGCATTATGAATACAGATTATACAATTATCCTATGGCTTGGTTAATAAATATAAAAGACCTAGAGTTACTTTAGACTCACAGTTAACATTCCATCAACATTATAACCATGTTCATTATGAAGCATACAAATCGCTTGGATTTATCTGCCGATACTGTAAAAACTTTAATCATATAGGGCCATTTTAAGTTCTGTTCATCTCATTAGTTAAGTTACTCTGTGAATACTGCTCTACTGTTTGCTCACCTTACTACAACCTCCATGTTCACACAATTGAACGTGTTCAAAGAAAATTCGTGCATAAAATTTTATTCAAATTCAATTTTTACAAAGGTCTTCATAGCTATCATGAAATGTTACCTCTACTTAATATTCCCCCATTGTATAAATGTAGAAAAATTAATGGCATAACTTTTTTATAAATTACTGTATAACAAAACTGATTCCTTAGAACTCCTATGGGCAATATCTTTCCGAGTACCTTCACATAACACAAGGTATGAAGCACTCTTTGAAATTGGATATCATGCACAAAACTACACTTACTACTCCCTATTAACCAGATTATGAGAGATATCAAAAGTTGTGATTACATTGATCTAATTTCTATCTCACCAAGAACCCTTAACAAAATGTTTTGGAAAATACCTGAAGCATTTTAGAATGCTAATTATTGCTGTTTGGATATCTTTACTTGTCAATAAATTGTTCCAGATTCCAATGGGAAACTTTTTCTTAACCGATGCCACAAGGCCTATTTAATGACTACTACTGACATTTATCATTTTATACCAACATCTGGCCAACAAAAAATACTGTATTTCTTATGCTCTATTTCCATTTTTTAATTTGGAATATTTTTATTAATATAGATATTTTGTCTACAATACTCAATCTAATAAGTATGTTTGCGTACCTGCATACCTTCTGAATATGTCTTTCATGCATTGCAAATCAAGATTCTTCTTAAATTCTAAATTATGTTTAAATTCTCAGTAACGAGTATGTATCTTTATGTCATTTGTAACCGTATATAAATGTTTTTTTATAATTGTGGTACTAATCTATGGTTTTGCCTTTCATTTTGTAAAAGGGTTTTTCCCATCAATAAACATCTAATTATATGCCATAGACTAATATTAATTTTTATTTATATTCTATATACTATCTACAAACTTTCTGCATATTTTCAATGCCTTTTCATCTCTTCATATATCCTACCATCTTTGTAAAAATTTATGTGGCATAAAATAGAATCCACGTGTTCATTTAATTTGTCATTAATACTCACTGTGCATCCATTTCTTCCATTCTCCTAATCTAAACTCTTAAATTTTGAATGCATTCATCCACAATTTCATTCTCTATGTGACCTCACTAAAGGTCTCCCAGTAAATCTGTTGGGGTCTCATCCAGCAACATTGCTTTGTTGGTGTATAAACAATAAAACATACAACAACAGCCTTGGGTGTAATACCCAGCCTTGTTTCATGCTATGAGATCAGATCACCCGCAAAAGATGAGCTATGGATTTGCCATGAATCTGACGAGGTTACTTGCTATGAAACAAGACAAACTTAATTCCTTAGCTTGTACCATTACAACACGCATGAAGGAGGACGGGAAAATAAGGATTCTTCAAATTTAAATCATCATCATGGATTATCAATCAGGGTATTGATTTTTATCAAATCTCCAATCTATAATCCTGTTCGAATCTGCCAATCTTTTCATTACACTCAAAGCCTCTTACTGCCAGTTTTCATTGCATAGTTCTTATAACTCAACCTTGTCCTTTCTCAGTAATTCTTTCCCTAAATGCTTCCTTCAATTATGACCTATCATATGTCAGGATATATCCAATCATTTTCCCTCTTCAGGCCTATCTCTCTCTTCCGTATACCCATTCATGTGTAACTCTTGTATATCCATTCCATTTTCATCATTCTTCTATAGCACCACATTTAGATCACCTCCAATCTTCATTTCTCTGCTACTACTACCAATCAAGTCTCACATTGGTAGAATGTTGATTATATATATATATATATATATATATATATATATATATATATATATATATATATATATATATATATATATATATATAAGCAAATCATTCCTACATGTCTATGCTACACTGTTTGCCGTTAGTAGTTGCTTTTTCCATTAGAAAGCCTTGTTTGCCATTCCTGTTCAGCTAACAATATCCATTTTGATTTTATCTATCCCTAATGATCCTGCATGTTATATAGTAAAATTACTCCACTCAATCCAGTCTGTCTTACCCTAGCCTCACTCAGAGATCTTCAATTTTTTGACAGCAGAACCTTAGTTTGAATCCTGAGGTTGTACCTAATCATCCCATTCTCCATATTTCTTCTCTGCAAGTATAGCTATGTCATCCGAAAATCATTATTCTTTCTCCTTGAATTGCATCACCTATCATCTTTTCTGATCACATCAATTGCCTCATAAATAAAAAAACAATAAACACAGTAATCAACCAGAAGGTTGGTTTAATAGGAGATAGAGTTCACCCAGCACTAAGCCCGACGGCATGTGAAATTCACACATCAGGGTAGGGGGGCCAGATTCTTTCCCTGTACCGGTTATGATTTCCCTGGAAGATCTGGTACCTGAAAAATCACATAGTTTGGGTGGAGCTGCAGGTGCCCAGAGTGCCTTGCCTGGGAATAGAACCCGGGATCCTCTGGTCAGTAGTCCAACGCTCTACTCACTGGACTGCCGCAACCCAAAAAAAAAAAAAAATATATATATATATTTATATGTATATATATATATATATATGTATGTATATGTATATGAAGTGTGTGTATATATATATATATATATGTATAAAAATATATATATGTATATATTTGTGTGTGTGTGTATATATATATATATGTGTGTGTGTATGTGTGTGTATGTGTGTGTATATATATATGCATATATATATATATATATATATATATATATATATATATATATATATATATATATATATATATATATATATATATATATATAATGGGCTGACACAATATAACACAAATAGAATAGAATAGCAAAATTTAAAAGGACACTCACATGGATAATTGTTCGAGCTTTCGGCCCTCTCAGAGGCCTTCTTCAAGAGAGACTGAAAATATGCTGTTGCTTTGGAGAGGGGAAAGAAGTATGGGCGGGGAGCGGAGGTGTGGAGGGAATGCTGGGAGGGAAATTAAATATGGCGGTTAAGGGTGGGAATTTTGAAAGAACGGAAAGCTAGTATGTAGGCGGATTCATGAGTTCTCACCTCTATGTTGGTGGCTGAATCAGGTAGGGATTCTAGGATGCTGAGAGAAAAACACTGGTCGAATGAAAGGTTGTGGGAATTGGCGTGTGAAGGGATAGGAATAGATGAGAGTGAGCCAGAATTGCAAGAGTACCGGTGATTATTCAATATATATATATATATATATATATATATATATATATATATATATATATATATATATATATAATATATATTATATATAATAAATATATATAATATATTATTATATATTATATATAATATATATTATATTATTATATTATATATATATATATATATATATATATATATATATATATATATATATATATATATATATATATATATATATATATATATATATATATATATATATATATATATATATATATTACATATATATATATATAAAATGGGCTGACACAATTAACACAAATAGAAAAGAATAGACACATTTAAAAGAACACTCACACGGTAAATTGTTCGAGCTTTCGGCCCTCTCAGAGGCCTTCTTCAAGAGAGACCGAAAATATGCTATTGCAGAGGAGAGGGGAAAGAGCTATGGGCGTGGAGGGGAGGTGTGGAGGGAATGCTGGGAGGGAAATTAAATATGGCGGTTTAGGGTGGGAATTTTAAAGGAACGGAAGGATAGTATGTAGGCGGATTCACGAGTTCTCACCTCTATGTTGGTGGCTGAATCAGGTAGGGATTCTAGGATGCTTAGAGCAAAACACTGGTCGAATGAAAGGTTGTGGGAATTGGCGTGTGAAGGGATAGGAAGAGAAGAGAGTGAGGCAGAATTGCAGGAGTACCGGTGATTATTCATTCGGATGGATAAGAGGGTAATGCATTCACCTATGTAAAAGGAAGTGCAATGCTTGCATGATAAAAGATAAATAATATTTTTTGAGAGGCAATTAGCGTGGGAACGAGGTGAGGGGGCTATGAGGGGATGTAGGGAGAGGGGAGTAGGCATAATAAGAGGACAGGTTTTACATCGGGGGCGGTTGCAAGTTGGGAAAATATTGGGAAATTTGTCACGGGGGGGCGCCAAAGGGTTGGTGGATCTCAGAAGGTTTTTGAGATTGGCGGGTCGTCTGTATGCGATAGATGGGCATTGGGGTAGTAAGGATGAGGTCGCGTCATTGTCATGTAAAATTGGAAACAGTTCTTTAAGGAGGGTTTTCAGTCTGTGTGATCCGGGGTAATAGGTGGTGCAAAGGTTGAGTCCTGCGTCAGATGTGGGCTTGTTATTGTGTGGTGTGTTTGGTCGGGTGGAACGGTGGATTTTATTTCGTAGTAAATATATATATATATGTATATATATATATATATATATATATATATATATATATATATATATATATATACATACATATATATAAAATGGTTTATTTACATATACATATATATATATATTATATAAACCATTATATATATATCAATAATAAAAGATGGTCATGAGCAGTTCTGTCCTGCTTGTTTCTTTATTTTACCTTCTTCTATACATCTAATTACTGCTGCCTGCTCTGTCTATGGAACATGAATCAATGTTGCCTGTTATTGCAGTTCATTTTTAGAATGCCTTTAAGTATATTAAAAAAGTATCTATGAGATTGCGGTATATTTTGTTCAAAATGATTGTGTAATACTTTATACTCATTTATTATAATTATTTTTTGAATTATCAGGTTAATTTGTTTGAACAAGTATCTTTGAGTCCTTTTCTATTTAGTTATAGCCTTGTACAAGCAAATTTGCTGATTTTGTATTTTATATCTTCTATGTGCACTGCCTCAATGAATGGTTCTGAAAGAATGTATTTAACACTTTTTTTTGTATTGTTTTCAGATTTCCAAAAGACTTTCTTCTATTTCATTTTCTTCCCTTTACAATCTCCTACACATTTTTTTCTTCCTTACCTTCTCCGATGATTGTACTCTAGTTTCTGAGTTTAATTAGATTTTCTTCTCCCTTACCAGATCTTCCTGGGAAACCATAACTGGCACAGGGATAGGAACTGGCCCCCTACCCTGATGTGTGAATTTTCGCACGCCGTATAGAGCTTATTACTGGGTGAACTCTACCATCACCTACCAAACCGACCTTCGGGTTGATTACTGTGTTTATAGTAGTTTTATGCATTTTTTATTACTTCAGTGACATTAGAACACACCATAAGTGTCCTCCTTCAGGCAATTTCATTTCACCTTAAAATATATACCTTTATCTTTACATTTGTTAACCTCTCAAATGCCTGAAGTGATTGGAAATTCCAAGTTATAAATTGATTGACACACTTGACTGATGTACTCTCTCAAGTAATCCCCAACCATAAATCCCTCAGACTATTTCACTCGAGAGGGTTCCCTTACATCTGCTATTATATTCACTAAAATAAAGAGGTATAAGTGGTGAGTTGCTGCTCCTCAGAATGGCAATGTGGTGATTCCCATTGCAGTGCAGCAGCTAAGTAATTTCCTCCCATCTGCAGTGAGATGAGTTTTCTGCTCTACTGACCACTACATGTCTGATCTTTCAAGTGGTCACTCACGTAAAGGAGAGCTGCTGCTACCTCCTTTTGATTATATGCAGCAGCTACCAAGTCTCAGAACCTTCATAGTCTTTGAGTAGAATTTTTAGGACACCTTGCCCAAGGGTAAGGGAGTGGAGTAGTCCAGTGGGTAGAGCATTGGATGACAATTGGGCTGGGATTTGATTCTGGGTGAACCACAGGGATTAAGGAACTGACCCTCATTATTTATTACCCGGCAGATGTGTGAGTTACACACACCATTGTGCTTTATAATAGGTCAGCTCCATCCTCGCCTATCAGATCAACCTTTGGATTAACAACTGTAGTTTTGGTGTTTTACACAAGCATGGTTAACCCCATCCCCTTTAGTACTACAGCTAGTTGTCCAAGACTGCGTACTCATCAAGTAGGCACACACTTTTATTTCACAGCTAACCTCTATAGGTCCTCCCACCATCTGCACCCAGGTAGAAACACTCGTTGGCTTAAAAGCTCAGACATGAGCTAATTTAAATGCAATAAATAGGTTTTAAGGATTTTGTTTATTGTGTATTTTCTTTAAATATAACTGCATTACATAATAGAATGGCATTTTTAGAAAGATTGGAAGTCATGAGTTTACATTATTACATCTCATAACAAGGAGAGCACTCTCATAAACAAAAATTCATGCAAGAGCTCATAAAACCTCAGGGTACATATATGGCATCATTTTGGCAGTTTTACTATAAACCTTGTGCTGCAATAATTTATTTATCTCCAGTCATCCCACAGGTAATACAGTACTATGTATGTTTCACATGGGACTGAGAAAATTAGCTGGTTGCCCAAATTACATTGCAGATAGATGAAGAAAAATAAAGAAATTGCATTTCATTTACATATATTTTATAGTGCACTTCCAGGAGCATACTTTCAACTGGATGAGATATTACTACTGTCTTGAAAATACAATTAAATATGAAGCACAAGACAAAATACCAGCCAAACAGTTGATAATACTATATAAGTATTTCACCCCAAATAAAAACATGCATTTTAGGGATTCAAAAAAATTAGGAACAGAAGTGGAGTAAACAAATAAATCAAATATTTGTAATTGGAGCCACAATGAACACAAAGAAAACTTAAGCTTATCAGGCAATTGACTCACTGCCACTTTAAATTCCATCATTACAACCTTGTTCCTTCTGGTAAAAAGAGGCAAAACTCAATACAACATGAAACACTCAAGAAACAACTTGGAATGATTAAAACTCTTGAATTATCCTCGAAGGGGACATACATTGTAAAAACAGAACAAAACATTAATCACCTTCAGAGAATTTGCAATTTATCTCAAATAGAAAAACACAAACATCCCTCTCTTAATCTCCTAAGAGGCACTAGATTCCAGAACAATGAGATAATTAATGAAAACGTTCATGAACATATAACTTCATGTAACACAAGCAATGAACTTGAGAGGCTTGGTTTGTTTGCATAACTCAAACATCAACATGAACATGGCCCACAGCTTAAGCAAGTATTCCTTAATAAAACAAATTTGCAAGACTGGCAACATTAATATACATATGTATGTATGTATATATATATATATGTATATATATATGTATATTATATATATATATATATATATATATGTATATAATATATATATATATATATATATATATATATATATATATATATATATATATATATATATATATATATATATATATATATATATATATATACACACACTCCTGCAATTCTCAAAAATTAAATTTTTCTTTTAAGGTTCTCATGGGGCTAGATATCATTTAACATAATTATATGGTGGTATTCATGGAAGAGGCCGACATTAAGCAGTGCGCAGGATTATGTGCACTCCGGAATCGGTGAAGACAGGTTCGCTGAGTTCCCCCACTTTGAGGGCAAAGGCCGCCTGCTCAAAAGGTCGCTGCATGGCTCCACGTCCGAATGGACCCAGGTCACCGCCTCGCCTTGCCGAACTACAGTCAGAATACTTCTGAGCCAGCTCTGCAAATGAGGCCCTACCAGAGACTATCTGCTCTCGGTAAGCTGAAAGGGATGAAAATTTAAGCCACATCCATGCTACACAGGTACACAAAAATATCATTCAAGAAATGATTTGTTTTCATAAGTACATTTATTCATATCTTCTTGTTTATCATAACCATGACTACACTATTCTCATTTCAAAATCTAAGATCAATAGCAATAAATTATCAATCAATGTAATCACACTGTAAGTGTACAAGTGATACATATTTAAAATCATTTTAATAAATTAAAATCACAGGGTAAAAGTCCACCTTCTTTAAGAAACTAACCATGGTTTGGTTGGCACTGTGTCATTATCAAGGAAGGTGGAAGCAAGTAATGGCGTACAGTGCTGAAGCCGTGGTCAGTTAAATATAAGAAGTGTGGCAATTCAACCAATAATTTTGATTTATTAAAATAAACTCAAAGTAACACCTGGCACAATTTTAAATTGATATTTTTACCCAAAATACAACCTTTTGGGAAGAAGAATTTCATATTTTGTCTCTACTGAAGAAACTAAACTAGTTTTCATTCACATAATATTTAGAGAAGAATATGGATCCAACTTAAGATTTAACTTATTCATGTCAACTTGCCCCTAACAATGAGATAGTTGTCTTTCTCTAATTTCCATAAAATGTTTTCTTCCAAAAGATAGCATACTATTATAACTGCATATGAATGTATTGAAATATTTTTGGCAATAGAATATTTTCATATTTGACAAAACTACTACCACATGAATTTCTCAATTTTGTGCTAATTATTTGATAATTAGTCAAATATATTCCGAAGTCTAAAAGATTAACTCATAGGAAAATTTCCACAGTCAAAACCAATTGCATTTCCAAGATCTGAATGCTTTCTTTGCAAAGTTTTGATTCTTAAGTGAGAAATTTTCCCAATCTAATCATGTCTTCCACTCAAAGTAAGATTATTAAATATTAAGTCTATGCTATATATATATATATATATATATATATATATATATATATATATATATATATATATATATATATCACTAAATATTTTATCGAGTTCTTGTAACTGAATTGGCCAAGCATTAAATAAAAATAGGGAAGGAAATTACTCAGTTAAAACATATTCAGGCACTCTCAAAAGTATATCAGTAGAAATCCTGAGTTCAGTCTTTCTACAGTAGAATACATATTTTCCTCTTGGCTACATATTTTAATGAGTGGTAGTACACCCGGAAAGGGCAGGGTTTTGATGTAATTTGGCATTACACACTGCAATACATACTTATAAGCCCAAAAACAATCTAGCATACCCTTTCCTTCAACACTGGAATAGATACTAAATTAACTCATTCTTTAGCTCCACATACCTACATACATTTCTACCTCCTTTGATTCCATCCAAACTCTATATCCTTTTCCTCCTTCTACCTCGCTTTCCCTGAATTATCTTATCTATAACCATCTTCAACATCCCCTTGCCTCACTTATTATCTCCTGCCACCAATTGTTCTGCCCCCATTGAATTTCTCTCAACAGCTCTGTCTATTCTTCTACCATGCCAAGAACTAAATCATTCGTTTTTCTTTCTGACAATTTCATTTTCTGCATTTATTACACCACACCCACTTCTCAAAATCCTGCGGTATACCCTTATCCTCTTGTTTCAATGATGAAGTTTCCAAGCCATACAAAATGATGCTTCATATTGAAGTTTTCATTTGCCCTTTCCTCACAACTCTATTTGAGCTGCATGTCATCAACTCCAGTCTCTGCTAACGTGCTTCTTACAGAATTATTTATACAAAAAATGGAATAGATTCAGACAATGAAAACTTTCCTTAATGATGACATCATTATTACATTGAGGTATGTATGACTGTGGTTGAAATCTGCTTCCTCTTTTCATATGATAACTAATAAGCCATTTTTGTACGGAATCACCAGCAGCTTTAGAACTGCCTAAATAGGGCTAGAATATAGCCAAAGTTCTTTAGAAAAAGGGCCTTAAATCTTTCAAAGATAAAATGGACTCAATTAAGGGAGGTGGTGATTTCAAAAATTAATTTTTATGAAACATTTCGCCATGTGCACTTAAAAGTTGGACTTAATTCAACTTAGATATACAAGTAGATTGTTTGAGAAAGCTTGATGCTAATTGAAAAACAAGATGTCAATAGATATTTGATGGATAGCATTGAGGATAAGGTTTCCTGTGCAGCCAAATCTTGTCCATCTATCTACCAGAGGTTGGCTGGTTTTGACTTAGACAATGAGGGTTAAGCTCACCAACTATTTACATCTAAAGTGGCATAAATCGATGGGAATTCAGGATAACATTAAAAGAGAGGAGGCATTCCCTTTTTGTGCACCCCCCTATAGTTTCCCACACGGCTCTGATTCTCTAAAAAGTACACACTTGGGTTTTGAGGAGGATATAATCTGGATTTGAATCTAGTTATCTTCCAGCAGCAACTAAATGCTCTGGCCACAAGGCTATTGAGCCCCAAACCAAACAATAGCCTCCATTTTAATGGACGTCTGTGGTGTCTGACTAGAACTTAGGCATTTACCAAATTGGATCATAAACATAAGTACTAATTGCTGGATTTCCAGCATGGCAATGACTTGATAAGTCCAGCAAAAAAACATTGGAATACTTTGATGCATATGATTCTTTTATTGTTTCAATCAATTTGCAAAAAACTGATCGTTGGATCTTCCCAATTTGTTTTTGCACCACCCCTATTATGTCAGCCATTTCTAAGTTTTAGATGGGTGTTGCCCTCAAATCAATTGTACAAGGATTCTTTTTGTCCTCTAAAACAGTCCATGGTCTAACAAAAAAAATATATGCCAACAAACAAATTAATAATAATCTCCCTTTTACAGACTTCTTGCAAGGATATGTGACACTTGTGTTTTGTCCTTATCATAACACTTCTTGGCTACTGGACCAAGTATCACCGCAAATGTAAGAAATAATAATCAATAAAAAGGAGTGATAAAATTTTTTGATCCATAAGGATTTTGATGGAAGGAATTTCTGGTGCAAGAAAACGACTTAGTCAGGTCTCAGCTTTGGAAAAATTCATCTGTAAATATTTCCACATATTTCTTCTCCCTTAGAATCATTGAAGCTGTAGCAAAAATTTGAAATCCATGCTAATAATACAAGCAGTCAGAAATAGGATACCCTCTTCTCAGTTATATTATCCTAAATTTCTTTTAGTTCTGAAATACTCTCTACCATTGGACAACCTGTAAACAATGAGATATGTTTTCCCTATCAGCTGATTTCAATAAAAGTCCTCCTCTTAATCCAGTCCTATTTTTTAAAATTAAGAATAGTCTAGCAGTGAACATAAGTTTTTCATGTATCCAGTATCTAAGGTCTGCTACATTTCTGACGTCCACCTACCCATGGCATTAACCTAAACCAGCATTACTATAAACCATTCCTGAAATCCTCCTGCCTCCCTTCATTCTGTCTAACATGCCTTCCCTCACTCTGCCTTGCATACCCACCCTTTCTACCTTCTAACACAGTCTGCGACTGTCTATTGCCACTCTCAATAATGTCCCGCAATCAATTTTCCCTTCTTCTTGCAATTTCCCTGGACAACTTTCTCTCCTCCCTCCCTGCCCCATTGTGCTCAAATGAGTAAAACGTTAATTAGCCAGGTGCTATCAGATACTAACGCTTAGTTTGTGAATCCTTCAATACAAATGATGTCACATAAGACTACATATACCAGGAATTACCTGCAACAAATTGATCGCAATGCAATTGAAACGAATATGCCTCAATCTATGTTCTCATTCTTTTCCTCTTTATTCCGCTCTTTCAAATTGCACTACACCTCAAAGACTTGTGGAATGACAATATATAATGAACTCTTAGTAATCCCTACAATGGCGTGATTTTTCTACAAGAACGTTAACCTAAAATACCTTCCATGAAGCATGGCGTGATAAAATGATGAGGAACACAGTAAGCAAAGAAAATTACCATGGTTTGAGAGGATGCAACATTGCTACCAGGACTAAAATACATGAGTGAAATTTACTGCCCTCTTAATCATATTTAGGAATCGCTCAAGAGAAAATGCTCAAAGTATAGCACAAATAGGCAAAAAGCACTCTGAAACTATTTCTCAGCCATAATCCTAACTCAAAGGTCAGCATTGCACTCTTACCAAAAAGAGACTTAAAAACTACATGCGGTATACTATAAAGTTTAGCCTAATTCCAAGAAACTGCGGGAGGTGCTGCAGCAGTTACTTTTAACGGAGTCATCCGCTAATATTCATTTCAACGCAACAATTTTAGAGAGTAAAAATCATTCGCCTTGCCGGATCCCGGTAAAGGCGAATAATGTTTACACTCTGAAATTGTTGCATTGAAAGTTTAGCCTGCTGCAAAAATATGGATCTATGATAACACCATCAATATTACTAATTATAATTCTGAATAATATCTGAATCAAAACAAAATTTTAGAATAAGGTTGAATAAGTTATTAATATTCGAATACATTAGTGTTAATCATTTAATATCATATCTGAAGACACTTTCATTGGTTAAGAATACATACTCCCTTGGGAAAAAAATATGAGATATCTGAATATTAAGGATCCATACGATATAACTTACATTTCACTAAGTCTAACGCTTCATCCTGACTCCGCGTTATTTTGTCTTCGCGCCATGACGAGGGCCTCCTTGAGTTACGATGCTTCACTAACAGGTGGCTACACTGTACATTTTCCGGTCCCCCAGTGGTTATTGGACTGGCTTCTTTTTCCGGCCGGTCCCATTGACTTTCCTTTGTGTATATGTTTAAATAATAATTTTGTCCTGTAAATAATTTTCAGAATTACCTCAGCTTCTTGGGTCGAAGGATAGTCATTAGCAGTACTCCTTGGTTGAGATACCACTCAAAATGAAAGTCCGCAAGTTACTGTCAAATTAATTGCACAATTAAAAATGCACAACTGCAATCGCATTACAGGAGAATCCAGGAAATTGCACATATTTCATAGAGCTATTATTATATGGACGATAAGGTCATCGATTTGTTATACAGTCGGTGACAGGAAAAGGAGATAACGAATGTAGACCGTATATCAAATTTAAAGTTAAGATTTGGAAATTAATATCATTGTAAGGTAACTTCAATAATTCGCATTAGAGATACGGCATGTGAATTACAGAAATTAGGTTGATGGCGTAAATGATGTGCAAATGCATCAAAAATCTTTCCCGCGAAACCTACCTCGTGCCAATACAAACAATATAATAAGTGGCACAAATACCAGGCACACCACGCTGGGAACATTGCAGAAAGAAAATATTCTTAGGATGTTAAGAATGCCTTTTAAGAAGGTTGTATCATCAACAATCTACGCACATGCATAGCTTTAAGATAAATTGTCGGTCCATAATGTTCGTTTACATTATTGAGAAAATTAGCCGAAGGAACCGTCTGGACACAATATGTTTCAAACCTCGTAAATAAATCTACATCAATAAGCATTAGGCAGAAATTAAATCTACACAATAACGAATGAACGTTCCGCAAATGCCGTCATATAAGTAGGACAGCCACAATATACCTAGCCCTGTACCGATTTAATGTTCAGTATACACTTTAATTTAAAATTGCAATAAAATATAAAATGTTATGGAAAAACCACGATCACAATTCCATCAGTTTCAATATAAATATAAGCTTGCAGAAACCGACCAGTAGACCTGCTCAACCTCTTTTCCCACCCTGAAGGAAGATCTTCGTCCGCCATTTCTCTGCTATAGATGTACGACGTCCGCTGAGCAATTGTTTCCAACAGTGAACTCAGGAAACCGGTGAACGGAAGACCGTTCCGTCACTTTTCAGGTTTTACATATGAGGTTAGCAACGGCTTTCTCCCATTGGAGTATCTTTCGAAAATTCACCTGGGTGAAGAGTTGGGAGCCAATGAGGATGTGTTTTACAAAATTCCTGTTAAATTTTGCTTATTTGGCATGTATTTTTGTATGAAGTGGGCGTACGAGCGGGATGAAGTGTTGTGGGAGCGCGCTTGAACTGTTATTGTTGTCCGTGCGGCGAGTTTACGGCCCAAGGAAGTAAATTCAGGAAGCGGCTGAAGGATAGACGTGCTCTCTTGGAAAGGATTAATTGGATTTCAATCGCAATTGAGTGAGTACAATTAATAATCATCATTCAGTAATCAATATTAGGCTAGTAATATAGAAAAGCATTTCTTTATTGTCATATTTACCGTAAGTAACGGTGATAATCAGGTAATCAGAGGTCTTCATATGTAAAGTGATTTGTCGTTTTCGTCCGAATTTCGTGAATCTTTCATAATTTTTTTTACCGGCTGTCTTCTATAAAAAGTAATTTGACTGGATGATATCCATGTTCAATTTTAAGTTTTTCAGAGATAGAATATTGTCATGGCTTCGGTATCATCCCATTCCAAATAATGAAAAATCTAGAAATCTATGACAGTAATTTGAATTCAAGCAGTTAATTGAAGTGAAGCTGGTCAATGCATGGAAAACATGGCATTGGTTTGTGAAAATCCTTTGGTTCCCAATTAAATACGTCCGCATTGAATGTTACATGATATCGAACAAGGGTTAACCTAGATAGGAGTATGACCGCAGATTTGTTTACTGGACGTTACTATGCATCATACATATCGGTCACATTTGTTTCACGTCCTGTGTGCCGAATGAATTCAAGACACGAGCGCTGCACATATTTGGATGTAATTTTCTGAGCGTACTTAACGCGTTTGGTAATTATTGTAAGATTATTAATGCAAACCGAAAGAGGCATTCCGCCAATCAAAATACAACACTTTCATATCTGGACTTTTTGAATGGAAAACTCTTGATTGTTCTGTAATTGCTGGCTTATTAATTGGTTATTACAATTCATAATTTATTTGAAAAAATACATTCGCTCGTTATTTACGGCGCGCTCTGACAATTTTGCGTTGTCAATTGTTTTTCGCCGAGTTAAGGATAGTTCAATAATTGTTTGCATAACAGATCTCCTTCGATTTTATCGCGTGGTGTGATACTATTACTGATAGATAAGTCCCGGCATGTCTTCTTTTTTGCCAGGCATCGGATTAGACTGGTAATCTATGATGGATCTCGACGTTGAAGTTGTGTTAATGCAGGAGATTCTCCATACGGAGTGGCTAGGGGCGACTGATAACATGAAGTTGTTTTTACCCTCATTAGCCTTCATTCAAGTTGTAGTCTAATCCTATGATTGCCTTCGAATGCTCCAAGATGCATGTGGATAAGTTAAATGTTTTTTTCCAATACGAAAACCGCTCGTTATTTTTTATGAAATCAGCCCATATTTTCTCTTAAAAGTTGTTTTTACATTTGTCGCGTCAATTATGACTGACGTGCTTGGATATCCTTCAAGTTTTCCTGCCTAATTGGGTGAATTTCGAACCGAAAGGCGTAGTGTGACCCAGATGGCTGGCTCGCCCTCTCATGCGATGCTGCTAAACTGAACTCGTATTTCTCAATGGCTCTCGTGGCACTACTGAAAGCGTGAGGGGTCCGCCGTACCACGGAAGAAGCTAAAGGGGGCACATACCTCTACATCCCTTCCCACCCGCCCTCACAGCCATCTCCGTTCCCGGGGCAGCCAGGCCGAGCTAAAAAGCCACTCGTGTCTCGCATGCATGGGAGATGGCTTCAAGAGGGTGGGTGGTTTTTGCCAAGGGCTCTCACCGCGCGGAAGAAGAAAAAAATGTGTATGGATACATTTTCATCGCGTGTTAAAGCAGACATATTTGAAGGGAGATGGCAGTATTCCTGAGTTTTTAAAATAGTTCAAGCGCTTGAATTTCCTTTGAATTGCATACATTTCAGTAAATAGGCGAATTCTTTTTAATGTGTCTCATCGTACTGATATGCAGACAAATCAAAAGTTTTAACATAAAGAGCAGCCTCAGGCGTGAATTGGTGTATACTTTTCATCTCGGAATGTTTCTAAAGACCCAAAATAAACTTAAGATTGCGGAAAATGCAGTTTATTTGTTCTCTATGCCTTCCACGTTTTTAAGTTTTAAATTTATGAAGTCGGAGTTGTTTCATTCCAACGGTATTAAGATGAGCACCATCAGGTCTCAAGATGTTTTCCAAGTAGCTGTATACCCTCATTTTTGTGGTCCGAATGTGTGTGGACATTGGACGTACGTTCTCTCGAGGTTCTCATCAAAACTTCACAGTGCTGGCAGAATTAGAATTGTTATTTCTGGTGACGCCATGTTTATCAGACATGCTTCATAAAAATAGGGTGAAAGTAACAGCAGGTATACGTATGACTTGTCAGACCATCCAAGGAGGCCTAAATAATACGCGTTCACTGGTGCTAGACGGCAAAAAAGGATCACAAATTAATTAATCCATCTTTCCAAATGGATTGTTGGCGTATTGACTGCGGCTACGTTTTCAATCAAATCCTACGTTTTGTTTAGTGTGCAGTCACTACCCTTAAATTTCGGAAATAATTGACGCTTCCCCCATAAGGAAAGTTTTCATTTCCGACGGCTATCTTCAACAATAGTGTCTCATCATCTGATGTCGCTCGTGTCTGTTTAGCGCCGCGATGGTTCAGCTAAGGCCAAGGTGATTGGGCGTGTTGGTGTTCCTGCGTGGGAAGATCAAATAAAGGAAAGGAATTTTTCCTTGGCAGAGAGGACACGGGTTTGCTGGGTGATTCATTCTCGTTGCATCATGTACACACACGCAGCCATTATGGGCCGTTATATCCGCGAAGTAGCGTCCCCTAAAGATGAATTGTTCTTATTATTATAAGTGATTATTAATCGTTCATGTTTCTGACCGATAAAATTGAATAAGTATCCCATAGTCATAGCTATTTGTTTAAGAGTTCTCGGTCTTTTGTTTGGGGTAACCATGGCTGCGGCATTGTTTTGTTATGAATATGTACTGCAGACTTAATTTGTTTACAAATAATGTGGTGTCTAGGGAAATTTTCTCATGGTAGATAGATTTCAAAATAAATTATAGTATATTATGGGTGTTTAAATGATTAGATATGCTTTTTAAATAGCCAATTAAGTCTTTTCCTTTTTTTCTATCAAACCCTTTCTATACCATTCAAATATAAAAATGTAATCTCTTTCTCCTTTGAGCCGGAGGTCACCGGCTTCAAATAATGGATGATTGACAAACTCCATTTAAATTCCAATTCTTGTGATATTCTTGTTTCTGGCTGGTGGTGGAAAACCGAATGTTGGCTCGGCGATAGGAAATGCTGTGAAGTTAAAACTACATATGTGTGGATTTTCCACACGAATAATTTCGGTGGGAGCTATCATCTCACCTATCAAAATCAACCATCAATTTGATTACTTTGGATATTGGAACCTTCTTTTTTTGTGATATAATAGTTTTGAATTAGAGAAGTTGGAAAAAAAAATACAATTTTGCGTGTTATGGGCATTAATCAAACCAGCCTTGATGATTGTGATTCGGCGTGTAAGATGGCGAGGGGTTTCCAATCACGCTTTCAGGTGATGGAACGTTCAGGCGCGACCTGGATTAGGATGATGATGAACCGACGCCGGAATTCGAAAGCGAATCCCTCGGGCTGTGCACGGAGGACCGACGATTGTGACCACGCCGCTGCTGTCAGGAGATGAGGGTGGTCACATCCGAACACGAGAATCGCATTAAAACAACCTCCCTCCTCCCACCCTCGTTGCCTCTCCCGAATTTACATACGAGATGACTATCTGCGGAAGAATGGTTTCTTGTGGTAAGGGAAGGGAGGAGGCTGTTGCGTGCGTCTTTTTTGCAAGTCGACGTTTTGTCAAAAGAAGACGTTTCTTTTGCCAATTAGAGAAACCGAAATTGAAATAATTTTGATCCACAGGAGTGGTTGCCTGATTTTTAATAATTTTCCATTTACAAAGAAATAAAAGGTTTTTTCGGTGTTCATGGATGACCAATGAAAAAGTTTCTATATCTCCGCTTCTAAGCTTCATGGAGAAAAAGGAAGCGACGAACGCCCATTGTTGACGAAAATGTGGATGCCGTTGAAATTAGTTTTCTTTGCTGCTGAAAAGTGGCATTTCTACCGAAAAGGCCCTTCTCGAAAATTAAAATTGGAGGGAAAGTGCTATTTAGAGAAAGTGATGCGTCGTGATGGCTTCATTATTCGCGGAAATGGGCTTGGGAAATTTTTAATATACTATGGGAGAACGTAATATGGAATCACCTCCCCCTTCCCCGCCATTTCTTTCCCTGGCAACGACGGGCAACGGAAGAATAACGTCGCTAAACAATTTTCGATGTTGAATAAATCAAAATGTCCGTCCCCGTTCTTTAGTCACCGCTCCCTTCTCTCCATTCCTCCGTGCCTGGCTGACCTTCGCGTTTCTGAGCGGTGACTGCGCCGCGCTGCAGTGTATTTATTGCATTTATGTATGCACGCACCAATAAGCGCGGCCCTGGTCGTTTTTTGAAAGGGATGTTCCGTTCAGGAACGGGAATGAAGGTTGGCAGCGGCGCTTAGTCATAGTGGAATTAGCGTTATAATAGTCATCATATTGATGTTGTCCCAACCAATCAATTAGTCCCTGAAGGCACAAAACTTTCGCTAGGTGGGTTGGTACGTATGTCCTTGTCCAATGTCCGAAAACGCATTCACCTCATTGGGAGATAAAAAGAATTAGCGAGTGTGTGCAATGGTTTACATTTTGTTCAATTCGCTTGTCAGCGAACGGTGGAAGATGCAGTGAGTACGTAACGAAACCTGAATAAAGCGGAAACTTGTGCATCGCGGAACAGTGTGCTGGTTCCAATCATGTATTCCGGAAAGCCGAAATGAGTAAACTCTATGTTCAAGTGCCATATCTCAGAGAGAAATCTAACTCCGTTGATGGCCATCTAGGAAATAGATTGAGGAGGTTATATCCTAAGTATAACGAGATTAAAAACTTTTGACTCATAATAACCGAAGTTGAACTCTTTTAAAACGCTGAGAGGCAGTGCACAATTGTGGTAATTATACTGTCTGTTGTAAGCGATATTTTTTTATGAATGATGTGCATTTTAAAAAATTGCCACCTACCATAAAAAGATGAAATGTTGCAGCAAAAATAAGCACGCGTTTCAAGATAAAAATATTTTTTATTATTATTCAGTATTTCGTCTTAGTACGACAAGATATTATTATTTAAAGTTCGTTTCAATTAATTTAACAAAATTCGTTCAAATTTCGTTTGGTTCTGCTTTCATATTTAAACGGTGTTTGTTGATAATGAAAATATTCGTAAGTGATAATAAAAAAAAATTGATGTCTCCAGCGGCTTTTTTTTCTCCACCAAGCTGTTGAAATCTGTGCATGATGTAAATACGTCCACTACAGACAATCTTCACGGCACTCTGCGATTCTGCTATGGTTGGAAAGTTTTCACTGAGGTTACCCGAACGGTCGGTCCGGTATATGCGGTAACAGAGAGATAGCCGACTCTAGGAACTATCTCCATCATCGTGTTCCTCAGATTCGGATGTGAAGTGGGCTACTCAAAATGGAAACCTAATTCAAAGCGTGTTTTTAGCGAGTATGATCTTGGACATACGAGGTCTGTCCGGAAAGGATCCGGCCATGCAATATTTTGAGAAAAATAGCCTACCTAGAAGAATGAGGGCTCTCTTCCACTTTTGAAAACAATCGGCAAAGAACTTTTTCGGAATGGTCATCAAGCTGCTTCGTTGCATTCTCCTTTATCTCATCAACCGACTTATGGGGAGACTGAGCTTTTGTTTCATCTCCAGTTATTACCTTTTTTTAGAAAACCTGGGTCCTCGTTTGCGGCTTGGAGCAAGTCCCCTGCAACTGCAGCACGAAATACTTGACGTTTACGAGATAAAAGAGAATGCGACGAGGCAGCTGATGGCCATTCCGAAAAAGGACTTTGCCGATTGTTTCGAAAAGTGGAAGAGATGCTGGAATAAGTGTTTGAGGTCCCAAGGGGAGTATTTCGAAGGGGAAAACTAAGGCCTCCTCATTGCTCTAGGCAAGCTATTCCTCTCAAAATGTTGCGTGGCTGGATACCTTCTGGACAGACTTCGTATGTCGTACATCGTTTCATATGGAATGCGCAAAATAGTCACCAGTTATTCACCCTTGGTTTTGGAAATGAAGAAATATTATTAATGGTACTCACAAGACAAGGCGTGATACCCGATACTACAATAAACCACTCTTGAATTCCGCATACTTCCTGACTCCCTTCATCCCGTCCGATGTGCCAATCCCCTTTTTCTCCCACTTCCTCGCTGACCTAACATATCTCCCTCTATCCCAACCTTCAATCGCCAATCAAAATGCCTTGCATCCACTTTTCCTTCCTCCTTAGAATATCTCCATAAAGTCCTTTCCGCCCATATTATATCCTTATAGTTCTTACTCCTTTGTCGAGTTTACTTTTTCCATCCTTCTCCACCTCTCTAAAGCCCCCAATCCCGTTCGTCTTGTTCCCTTTTGGAAAACACTTCCTCGATCCGCACAAAATCACGCTCCATAGCTAAGTTTTTAAACATGTCTCTGATACGACATTGCTATCGGAGAGTGAAAATAATGAAGGGACTAATCTCTATTAACTCGGAAAATTTAGTTTTTGCTATCTCGTGTATATGGACTATGAACCTAGGTCGATGTTTCTTGCCACAAGAGATTAGGGCCGAATAATTTTATTTGCTTCGATATCAGTAATCAAAGATGGCATTTGTGCTGTCACCACGGAAGTGAGGAATTCTAAAGGAGATTATGAATCCATTTGTTTTTTATTTTGGTACTCTGTCCGTTGTTGAGATATCCCTGGCATACACAGGAGTGTTCGCATGTTTGCAATCAACACAACTTTTTAAACGTTAATATCTGATATTTTACTGTTAGTTTCTTATGGGATACAGACCATAAAGTTATGGAGAAAGACGACATCATGTGTCGACTAAGCCATTTTCTGCTTTTTTTGTCAATAATTGTCAGTTTGTTAATATCTGTTCATTTGAAGCAGCTGTCACAAAACAATTTTCATCGGTCCGATGTTTGAAGGATGGCAATATTTTTTCCACTGAAGTATTTACATTCTAATAAATAAAAGTAATTTTCAGAAAGCATTTGTTTGGTATTTGCACTCTTCAATAACTAATGTGGTGTAGTCGATCCACCGCTGTGAATTTCCTACATGGACCATTTTTACGACAAGGGGTTGGGGATATGTTGTTACTTTAAAATTCAGCATTCTTCGAAAACATCGGCATTCTTCTGTTTGAAATAGATGGGGTCTCCATGTTAATTGTTGTCATGGAATGGCGGCTGTTAGGCCACTAACACGCGCGAATCGTCCTCTACGGTATTCGGACCGAGGGCGAGGGTCAACGATATCTCGACTAAAAAGAGACCGGAATGGAATACCGAGAACATCAGAGGTAGCAGCCTCCCTTAGTGAGAGAGAGAGGTGCGTATGTGTGTGTGGGAAGTCAATATACACGTCGTCGTAGTAGCAGCATCCAGTCGACCCTTGCTTGCCTCGCTCGATTCGCCCTACTCAGCAGACTCGGGCGCCCACCCACATGAAGGTGTCATAGGCAAGAACTAAGTGAGTGGCCGGTGCAGTACGGATGGCCACATGTCCGAGACACGCGGAAAAGGTACCGGATTTTCAAAGGGTCCGGTGAAATCAGTTTAAATTACGAGAAAAATATGTGCAGCTATATTCGTTCGATCATGGCGAAGATTTGAAGGACTTTTTGAATACGAAATTTTGCTTCTGAACGTGAGTGTGGAGGATGGCTCTCGTTGCAGTTATTTTCGTTTGGCATACGAATGCATGTCTTTTGCTTTATCACATGATTGGAAGCAAGAGAAACATTTTCATCCGTCGATCAGGTGGATTTTCTGATCATCGAAAATCGCCCAGTGCTAAGCTTAATGTGTTTATAGGAATTCTAAGCTTTGAGTACAGATTTGATTTAAATGTACCCTTTGTCTTGTACATCTAGAGCGCGTATATTATTTCTTAATTCTGTATTGAAGATTTGAAAGCACTTAAGTTTTATTTTCATTGTTAGTGTTTAGAATGATGCAGAACTTGCGTAATTTCTCCCGAAAGTATTTTTGATTGAAACTCTGTTACTTCATGTTCCCCATTGTTTTCTCGTAATACTGGTGATTCTCTCAATGCAAAGAAGTCTTTATTGATTTAGAAGAAATGTTACACTTCTTTATATTGGTTCCAAGTAGAAAACAGACCGACTCTACTCAAAGCCTTACTCAGTACTGTTTCCTTTGCTTATTTATGTTATAGATTGTGGAAAATGAACGACGGAAAAAAATTATAAATTTAACTGAAGAAATGAGCTGGAATTTTGACGTTTAGATGATTTCCTGATCGATCGCCGAAATTCGGACACATGGGTTCTTGTTTTGCGAATTTGATGCATTTCAAGCCTTTTGGCTTGTATCCAGAGAGAAAGCCTTGTCTGCGTTTCGATGCAGTTCCACGAACGCGACGAACCAATCTGTGACCTCAGGCAAAAGAAAAATCGACATCCGACAGGATGCAATTATTGACGGGTCGGTGGATTTCTGATCGACGCAACACGTCGCGAAAACTGCTGACGCTGTCATGGAACATGACTGCGAGATGGATTTCGATGGTAGGAAGTTCCTTCGAGCCAATGTGGAATGCTAAGGAAAGTAGTTGCCAGTGCGCTGCTGAGCTGTTAATTTCCACTGTAAATGGATTCAGCTCTAAGTAAGATACGTACTTATAAATGAATACGCGTGCGGTGTGTCTATTATCTTTCGCCAAGACATATCGCGTCCAATGGCTCAAATTGCAATTAATATGTCTTCTCTACAAGGGCGCCACAGGACGTCACGCCTACCCTAGGATGGCACATGGCAATATGTTGAACAACACCTCAAGTAAATTTCACGCCTTAGTCTTCGATTAAAATGATTTAAACGATTATTATTTCAAAGTTTCAAGGGTTTCATTCGTATCTACCTTTGACTCTAGGATTAGATGACATTTTTGATATAGACTTGTGGGCCATTTTAGTTCTGTCTACAAGGTTTGTATAAAAATTATTAGTGATTGTATTTCTCTGACGTGTGCGTGAAGTGCTGAAATCAGACCGTCAGTTAAGAGTGCGCATGATCGCATATCGTATTGGAATTGATGAGATGACGGCGCACACCATGATCACTGTAAATTTGGCGATGCGAAAGATCTGCGCTAAACTCGTTCCGAAGCTCTTGACGGACGACCAGGAACAGAGTCGAGTGTCTGCTTGCGAAGACCTGCAGCGCCATCCCAACGATTCCCCCATCCCCTTACAGTCCCGACTTGGCCCTAGCGGACTATTTCCCATTCCCAAAGCCCCCCTCATAGGACACCGTCCATGGGACCCCAAGTGCCGTAAAAGAACCTTGCACGCGTATCCTTAAGAACCTTCTGGAATCCGTCTGTCAGGGAGCCTTCGAGTCGTGAAAAAGCCGCTGGCAAAAGTGTGTCAACGATCAAGGGATGTATTTTGAAACATTTTGAGGAGTTGTGGCAATATCTGAAATAAATATATTTTCCGAAACTTTTCCCAATACTTTTTATACAAACAATGTATATCCAGATCTATGAATGCGAGCGGTTTACTATTCTATGCAAAAATGTATTTAATGCAAAACCATCGAACTTAATTTTACCATTTGATTCCTGTGATAGTTCCAGAATACATTCTTCTACTTCTCATACATGGTACCCTGTAAGCCACCTATAAGATGTGTTGTAGAGGGTGATTTCAAACCAGGTATAAAGAGATGTGCTTCCAAATTATGCAAGAGATTTAATCTCAAATTTAACCTTCTTTTCGAGAGTGATTCTCAACCTAGTTCCTCTGATAGCAATCTCGATACCCTACTAAGTCCATAATAACAACATTTTGAAAATCTAGCTTATCTACGTTGCACGCAATCTAATTCGGCAATCAATCCAACTTCATGAGCATCCCATATACTAATACTATATTCCAAATGGGACCTAACTAGCTGTCAACCTTTTGGAAATAGCTTTGTCAGTCTCCTTTTAAAATGCCGTGGTTGTAAAGTTAATGGATGAATCCGGAAACATTTTTCTTCGAACTTGGTCGAATGGGATAATCGGCGAAGTCAGTGAAACACATTGTGAGATGGATTCGTTCAGGAATAAGCAGTTTCTGTTTTGCTGATTCAGCAATTGCATCTACGCAGCAATCAATATACTGCACACCTGGCAATAAGAATTTACTTCAAAAAGTGCATCGTGATGAATTTTTGAAAAAAGAGCAATTCCCTCCCGAACGCCGACTGTATCGGGAATACTACAATGGAGTATTTAGAATCGATAAAATACTTAAGCCTTACCCTCACTCACGACCTTTCTCTCTTGAAATTCATACTGGGAATATGTGGACACGCTAACAAAAAAATAGGATTAATCAGAAGAGTACTGGGTAAATATGATGGAAAGGTCAAAGAGAAATGTTATCTGTCGTTGCTTAGGCTTCATTTAGAATATGCTGCAAGTATATGGGATCCTCACGAAGTTGGATTGTTCGCCGAATCGGATCGCGTGCAGTGTAGAGGAGCTAGATTTGTAAAACTTCGTTTTGACTAACTTAGTAGCGTATCCAAAATATGAGAGTAGCCAGGCTGGGAATCTTTCCCGGAGCCCAAGTTAAATTACAGATTAAATCTCTTCATGAATTGGAAAAATGTCTCTTTAGTAATGATGTTGAAAATGTATTATTATTACCGGGAATCGAGATGGTGCGGGGGCTATCGGACTTGCTTCCCACCCTGAGGGCCCGGGTTCAAATCCCGGCGGTGTTGAATATTTTTCAGTGGTATCTCGATCCCCTACTTGAGGTACTTTGTGGTGGGCACTTTGAGTGAGTACGCCGTCCGTCGGATGGGACGTTAAGCTGCGGACTCCTTGGCGCCTTTCGTAAAGAGTAGGCTAATGCCGACGTCGGGTTTCTCTCCACCCTTCATCCTTTCCTATCCATCCCCTATGGCGCGACTGACCTCAGCTGTCGGTCGCCTCCCCTAAATACCACCAATGTATTATTACCCTCATCATACTACGGCAGGAGAGATCGTGTCAATAAAATTAGAGAGATGAAGTGTAGATTAGATAGATTTAAGATGCCGTTTTTTCCACGAACGATTAGAGATCATAATAACACTGTCCGCCCACGGTAGGGTTATATTCGGGTCAAAATTAGTCTGGTGTGTATTCACCCCCTGCCACACACCCTAGCGGTGGCTTTCAGTGTACTAAAATAATTAAATACTAGTATAATCTCCAATTTCAATGTTCTCAGGTACCTGTTTTTCATTCGATTCTCCTCGATACTGGCTCTGTATCCTTGTAAGCTCGATGAACCTACCTGCTAATTTTGTTGGAAGTCTTTTGAGTCGAAGCTCTGAACTCAAAGCTACGTACGCTCGAGAGCGGTGCCCATGCCCTGTCCGCGTCTTCAGCCAGAGCGTTTTCCATCGAAAGTTGTTGGCTGACCTCGATCTTCCTTGACCGTCGAGGCTATAACGTGAAGGCTTCTGAGCGAGCCGGCCAGCTGTTCTTTCTTGCCCTCTTGACTCGTCGCCATCCCCCCTCCTCCCCCTACCGTTAATGCATGTAAAGAGCCATCGTCCCTTAGTTGCCCACTGTTATTCAATTTTTTTTTCATCGTCTTGGTAGGGGCCTGCTTGAAGATTTGCCGTCTCCTCAGTTCCCACCACTTTCGCCAGTTGCGCTCTCAGCATCTCTCTCTCTCTCTTTTTTCTCTCCCCTCTCCCGTCCTGTCCTCATCCCACGTCTTCCTGGAGAGTGGGGGCGTGGGTTGGAAGGGTGGAGAGACCGCCTTTCCAGGCGCTTTCGCGTCGGTGGTCGCACCCGCTCGCCGTCCCTTTTGGTGGAAGCCCTCGTCGGCGCTCTCTCTCCCCCCCCTCTGCCTCGTCGTCAGCAACTTTGCCTCGAGTCGAGATACAAGGTGGGTTCAGTGACGTGACGTAGTCAGAATTGGGAAGGGGGAGACTGTTTCCTATCCTCCCCTCTCCACCGTCCCTCACAAATAGTTAGCTATGCATAAGCAAATGTTTGGGGTAAAATGATTCAACTCAATTGCTTTGAGTCCAGTGACTTTGCGTCGTTGGGTGTAGTTGACCATATTTCTCACTTCAATGTTGATATTGGAGCGGCAATTCTGTTTACATGGCAAACTTGTTTTCATTGTAGTGAGTATCATCGCCACAATGAAACATGGCACCCCGCGCGTCGGAACGAAACGTGACACACTGCTCTTCAATAAACCTTTGTTTAATTCATCGTACTTCCTTCATCCCGTCCAGCTTGCCTATTCTCTCTTTTCCTCTCACTTCCTCGCGTGTCTAATACGAGGGTCATCCGGAAAGTAGTACCCGTTCGTGAAATAAAGACACAAAAGTAAATATTAACAAACATAAAAAATTTTATTTGAAAGAGGATACTTTAAACTACTTCTCAACATAATCTCCAAGCAAATTAAGGCATTTGTCATAACGTGTGACAAGTTTCTGTATTCCTGCTGCATAGTCCTTCGCCGCCAGCTCATTGAGATACGCGAGGGACCCATCTTGCACAAATTTTTGCATAATGCAGATGGTGTTTAACAATTTCATGAACAATTGTTCGAGAAACATTGGGAAAATGCTCACAGATGTCATCAATTGTGACGCGCCGATCGTTCCTCACGAATTCGTCAACTGAGCTCACCAGTTGGTCTGTAATGACAGACGGTCTCTCCGAACGCTCATCGTCGTGTGTGTTCCCCCTCCCCATGTTGAAGTTGCGACACCACCGCCGAACAGACGACTCGTCCATTACATTGTCTCCATACACCTCCTTTAATTGGCGATGAATATCACACGGGCGAACGTTTCTTGCATTGAGGAATTTAATCACTGCCCTCACTTCACAACTGGCGGCGTTCTCAATTTTTTTAAACATTGTAAACAATCACAGAAACAACACAGGCAATGCTAGCGTCACGCAACTTGGCTCAGAGAAGGCAGACAAGCCACTGAAGCTATCTGACCTCGTCCAGCGGCTACTCGCGTCGTCAGCACTTCATGCGGCACGAACGGGTACTACTTTCCGGATGACCCTCGTATATATAAATGGTTTATATATATATACATATATATATATACACACATATATATTATATGTTTATATATATATATATA
Source organism: Hetaerina americana (assembly GCF_022747635.1). NCBI lineage: Eukaryota > Metazoa > Arthropoda > Insecta > Odonata > Calopterygidae > Hetaerina > Hetaerina americana. Next base: position 6,505,962 of record NW_027286874.1, on the reverse strand, counting down.
TATATATATATATATATATATATATAAACCATAAACACAGTAATCAACCCGAAGGTCGGTTTGGTAGGTGATGGTAAAGTTCACCCATTACTAAGCCCGACGGCGTGTGATATTCACACATCAGGGTAGGGGGGCCAGTTCCTTTCCCTGTACCGGTTATGGTTTCCCAGGAAGATCTGGTACCCGAAAAATCACAAAGCTTGGGTGGAGCTGCAGGTGCCCAGAGTGCCATGCCCGGGACTCGAACCCGGGACCCTCCGGTCAGGAGTCCAACGCTCTACCCTCTGGACTACCGCGACCCACATATATAAATATATATATATATATATATATATATATATATATATATATATATATATATATATATGCCATCAAATGCGTTCACATTATGAAAGCTTCCTTGCCTAACGCTTTTCTTCTTGTATATACTACATAAGCATAATAAATATTAACGGTTGGGTTTTTGTGCTCCTGTTATCTATACAATGGAGAAATTCTACCGAGTAACGTCGAAAACAGTGTCATAAGGCAATCCTCCTTATTTCCGTACTGCTTCGACCTCCTCCATCCAAAAAAGGATATAGAGCGGAGATTGCTGGAGCATCATCCCGGCATGCCGAGATCTTTGGTTTAAGTCCCGGCAAGGAGAATTTTCTCTGCTCGGAACCTGCACTCTTCCACCCTCCCCACTAAACTTGTATCATTCCTTTGCGTGTTTCTTTCCTTTTTCCTGAATATTTATTTGTGTGACTATTTTTTCGCTGTTTGGTTGGTTTTAGTCATTGAATATTTGAGTCAGTAAAGGAATTAGTAAAATGATTGCTTAAAGAACACACATGGTCGATGGACATTTGGGGGACCCGGAAGATAAGAAGATTCCGTGAGTTTCTACATCTACATCTACTTAATACCCCGCAAGCCGCCGCAAGGGCGTGTGGCGGGGGGTGTTAGGACACCACCCGTAATTTAGAAAAGAAAGAGAAAAAAAACCGCATGCAATAACCACAAAATCATATATATAAAAAAAAAACTTGGCATAAATTCATGCATGAACACTTACACCCCACACTCAATCTACACCTTACATACACATGCACCTGAAAGTATACCTAACATCTCTATGGTGTTTAATTTTGTTCCGACTTGTAAATTCAACGTTTTTAATATTTCTAAAGTGACTTCGGTTTCTTACTATTATGATTTCTGATTGTTCGGGGAAAGAATGAGTATTTGTACCTATCTGTCCTGGAATCTATCTCCCTTAGTTTATCTTTGTGGTCTGATCTAGTCTGGTCTGAGTTTCATGATATAACATTTTATAATTATCAAAACGTTGCCATCTCTATCTATTTTATTCGAAACGTGGTTTTTAAACTTGAAATATTCGTGCAGGCGAATGATGAGCGAGGACCGCGTAGAGTTATCTGAAGTTGTTAAAGACATAATATATGTACACGGACGGATGAATGGTAGATGAGATAACCAACGTAAAATCATGTAGATTTATAGTAGAACGGATAGATTTAAAATGTCGCGTTTTCCTTGTGCCTTTATAGATCATTATAGACATGACAGCAATCGCGTAGGAGATAATTAACATTGGCAGTGTTCATATTTTTTCTCGATTTTTTCATTTAACAGACCCATCTTTCTTCCAATTCCACAGCATGAATTGAATATGCAAATCCTGTTTTTGAATACTGTAGTATGTAAGTACTTTCTTTCGTGTGATCAGCATTTTTCGAGTGGATGGTGAAACTAATATTTGTGGAGAGGTACCAGATTGAGATTGGGCATGCACCGCTGGTGACCTGGCAACCCCCGCCACTCACCCTTGCGGCGGCTCACGGGGTATTGTGAAAGATGATCGAGGCGGACAGATACCTGCGGGGGTGCTAATGGAAGATCTCGATCAGGCTTCTTCGAGGTCGATTTGGAGAAAACTCGCCGTTCATTGGCTAAATAATTGGATTTAGTGGCTTTTCTGTGGAGTTGAAAATGTATTTTTAAATGCTGCTCGTTGTTTCGAGTCGGCTATCGTATGTGGAACGAATGGATAAAAGTACAGGGGGTAGAAATAGGTAGGTTGGAGTAGAAATGCGTATGCCTTTCATCTCGTGTTAGTTGCACTTCCGTGCACACCGTTCTCGCGTTAAGCGATTTGCGCTGCATTAAATGGCTTTGGGATGTGGATAATTGTGATGGAGAGAGGAGAAGATTCAGAGGGAGGCGTAGGAGAAGCAGGAAAAAATAGTGGAGCAGGGATGTAGGGAAGTTTAGAAAAAATGGTCAATAGTAATAATGTACGGAGTCGTTACCCTGGTTTAATGCCGCGTTGGGCCGGGATTAGAGAAGTGCAGCGTTAGTTAGCGTGAATGTTCATTTAAAAAAATCTTATTTGACGGACGGATGGACCCCTTGTTAATAATTAGTCTCGCGCTTCCCACGAGTTTTCGTCCTAATCAGAAAAGGATGAGTGGTTCCGCGTATTCTGACAAAAAAAACGTCTCGGCTTAAGCGTTGGTGGATTTACTCAGCTTCGGTCCTTTTGGAAAAAAAATGAATAAATAAAAAGCAACGGCGGCCTTTTCCACTGGTCAGTTCTCGTAGTTTTAACGTCGTCCGCCTAAGCCGCGCGCGTGGCGATTCTAATACCGCCTCGGGAAAGCGGTTAATCCTGCCGGGAGGGTTTTAAAAGTTGGGACAAATGGCGAATGGGTCCCCTTCCACAGCTGCGACGAGTTCGCCCGGCGGTTAAGCCAGGCATCAACTCCAGGGAGAGAGGGAGGCGCGCAGAGGGTGTGTGTGTATTTTTGCGTAAAAAAATTGTCCACAAATGACGTCACGCACTTCTCTGTGTAGAGATTGGGTGAGAATAAGTTACACCATACCAGGTTTGACAATATTAACTTGGAGGGAAGGGTGTTTAATGCCCACGGCGGAAGAAAATCCTCCATCCTGCTTAAATTGCCCTAAATGTTTCTCGATTTAGGGATGGTGTCGCAGGGGTTGTTGACTTTCAAGGTATCTCTCCCGTCGCAATAGGTTCAAATACAATAAAAGGATTCACAGAGGAGTTCAGGCTTCGTACTACTTGATTGTTTTCAAGTATATTTAGTAATACATCGCGGTTAATATGGGTGACGCATTTACGCAAGATATCTTGCAAATGTGTCAAAATCGAAGGGATTAATTATATATAACGTACCGATCCTGGGGTTCCTCCACAAAGCCGAAGTTGTGACGCCACGGGATAGACACTTTTCCGATTCTTGCGCATTAAAATTCATGATTCGCAGAGGGCATTAACTGCAAAACTTCTTAATTTTAGAGGCTTTGATTTATATCCCTTTGACTTATATTTCCATTTGCAAGATTTTGATTTATTCTTGAATCTGAGCCCTTAGGCCCGTCGTATCGGTGGCAGAGAAACACAAATCAGACGTTATTAGTTCATCGTTTGGGCCCGTTCATTACGCCTGCAATTCAATTTTCTCGTCCCTACGCCAACGGTCTCTGGCAAACGATCTCACCGCACGACAACGCGCTGGATATCATCCTGGACCACGCATTCAGTGGAATGCGATGCGTCGGAAGGAAGTTGGTGCGATGTGAATGCTCTGAATCAAAAAGCTGCGGGAGAAGTGGGAGCTTGATAAAACATGTAAATCGACTCGAATGTCTTGAGTCTAACGGACAGCTTTTCCGCGAATTTCGACCCTCGAGAAGTTTTTGTATTCTGTATCTCGTCTTCTGCGACGCGCTTTGATAAGATAATCCCTAAAATAGTCCTGTGAAATTACTCGAAATTAGAACCGTTTATTTTCATTATTATAGATCAATATGCCCTTATTATAAGATTTGATTCCATCTCTTCTATAAATTAATTTTCGGTTTTCCGTAAATTTCTTTTTCCTCGGTGTAAGTACGCGCCAAAAACGTCCGTTCCTTAGTTAAAAGGGCACATGAAATATTTTATCTGAGCGAGGCTTTTTGATTAAGGGGCCAGTGCCACCGAATCATTATGCCATTGCCTTTTGAGTGTTTTAACGAGGTCGACTGTGACTAGTGAAAATTATGGTCTGAATGGTCGACATGATTTTGTTAGTATTATTATGTCACCGCGTCTAAATTAGAGGAGACTGGGCGTTTCCCCTGTTTATATTGCGTCAGTCTCAAAGTTGACCCCGCATTTGCACAACACTTTCTGGACTCCCCGGGTTGGAGCGGGCATAGTTCATAATCTGCCGTAATTGCATTTTAAGTGAGTCTTGTGTGGACTCGGCAGAGAGATAGTTGATGGTTTTTTTGTGGCTGTCATACTAGGTGAGCTTAGGAAATAAAAGAATATGTCCACGTGAATCAATACAGATAATGGTTACGAGTTCGTTTGTTTCCTGTGTCGTACACTTTCACTCCCTCTCGTCTTTCCCCTTCTCTGCAGGCCCTGAAAAAAATTTGGTATTACAAGAAGTAAGTTGGGTTGCTGAGGGAAGCTGACACTCATCTGACTAATTTCCATTAAGCTGCCTTGTCCTTGCGTACTATGCATATATAAGTGGGTCGCAGTAGTACAGGGGGTAAAACGTTGGACTACTGTTCAGATACATTTAAGAAAGTTTAAGCTTGTGTTCGCCTTTTATATGTGTTCCTATCCATTTTCCTTATATCTATTTCCATTTGAATGCGGTATGCTTAATTTAAACGGAGAAGCGAGATAGCGCTAGCGAATAAAAGCACAGAGAAACGCATCAAAATGAATCTCATACGCATTCCGAATTTGCGGTGGCCAAACCACCTTCCTCTGGGAAAGAAGGAGCTGACTTGTCAGTTTATTTTGTATGTGTTTCTTTGTGTTTTTGTTCGCTAGGGCTATCTCGCTTCTCTATTTAAATTATTATTTACATCCAATATATATATATATATATATACACATATATATACACATATATATATATATATATATATATATATATATATATATATATATATATATATATATATATATATATATGGGTCACAGTGGTCCAGTGGGTAGAGCGTTGGACTACTGATCAGAGGGTCCCGGGTTCGATGCCCGGGCAAGGCACTCTGGGCACCTGCAGCTCCACCCAAGCTTAAGTGATTTTTCGGGTACCAGGTCTTCCTGGGATACCATAATCGGCACAGGGAAAGGAACTGGCCCCCCTACCCTGATGTGTGAATTTTCACACGCCGTATAGGGCTTAGTACTGGGTGAACTCTACCATCACCTATTAAACCGACCTTCGGGTTGATTACTGTGTTTATGGTTATATATATTTATTTATTTATGGTTATATATATATATATATATACAGGTATATATATATATATATATATATATATATATATATTTATATAACCAAAATTCACTCAACACATGCCCTCTTCATCAGTTTATTCGATAAATAACTGAATATGTCGGTAATCATTGTCAAGGAAGCTGCTCCTTGATACCTGGGCTTGGCCTACTAATGGTGGCATTACCCTTGCTGCCACTGGAGTAACCTGAAAGACATCCATTCATGCCCCATTTGCATTACAAGTAACCAAAATGCCGTTTTTAAAGAACGGCATTTTATATAGGAAACTTTAAAATTAACCATTGATGTATGCTTTCGTTTTCTTCATTCCCGTGATGGTGTTAGATCTATTTCTCTAAAATAAAATCTTTATTGATATTGGTTCGAGGTCCTTGCAGCCGAATCCGCGGCTCGTACACCTCTCCACAATCACATGCTTGCTATTCCGATCCTCAGATTTATGACGTTCTCTCTATTCGGGAGTGAGTTTTTGTCACCACGTGCACCTATTTACACCTATTGATTCGATGATTCGAATTTCATCCATTCTCTCTCCCAAACCGGCATGTAGCGCGCTTCTTTCAGCCTCCTCTGTAACTGGTGCGTGCAATCAACATCCTTCCACGAGTGCTAATTTCTCATCATCGTGTCTCTCTCTCTATCCTATTTTCATCGCATGCCCACCTCAAGTGAACCCATCAGATGAAATCTACATTTATGCTAATGCCTGACATATCTAATTTCCTCTGCCATGCGATGACGGGCGAATAAGTTCTCCTTCATGCTCTGCTGTTTTTTCCTGATTTAGATTAACGTTCACAGTTTTTACATGCCCCAACATGTTACCAACAAAAGATAGCAGAAGTGACTGCCACGTCGAAGAATTTTCGAGGAAATCATTTTCTCGTGCGGTGCTTAGGAATAATGCAACGAGTTGAACCAAGTTAGCTGTGGCGAGTTGAATTTCTGCATTTTCATACCCCAGTTTCGTTCTCTACTTCCGAACTAAACGATGGGAAACGTGTTGGATCGGTATAAGTTTTATGCAATTGCTGTAATTGAAGAGGATTTGCTCGCAGAATTGGCTTCATGTTGGCGAGTTGTGATTGGTTGGGGAATGCACTGGCGTCGCTCGTAACTCGTCTCTGTTAATCCATCCGTCGAAATCCGATGTCTCTCTTCGGTGATCAATTGCTTCGATCAGGGCTGGTCAATCGTAGTTTTACCGACGTGATAGAGGCAAACTGATTTGAGTGGTGGCCTGTGATTGGCCAGATCGCCCTGTGATTAACCCTACAGCGGTGCGAGTTCACCTCCCCAGAAGCTCGCATGTATTCGGTCCACGATTCGGTCGCAATCCGTTCGACCGGAGGACTTCGCGCGTCTTAATGTGGGTAAAGGGGATAGTAGTAGTATTTAGGGGAGGCGACCGACAGCTGAGGTCATTTGCGCCATAGGGGATGGACAGGAAAGGATGAAGGGTGGAGAGAAACCCGGCGTCGGCATTAGTCTACTCTTTACGAAAGGCGCCAAGGAGTCCACAGCTTAACGTCCCATCCGACGGACGGCGTACTCACTCATAGTGCTCTCCACGAAGCACCTTAAGTAGGGATCGAGATACCTCTGAAAATATTCAACACCGCTGGTATTCTGGAATCATATGTGCATGGTGACAAGAGGTGAGGGAAGGAATCGTCTTCGGATGGGAATGAAATTATATTATAACGGGGGACTCGTTGAGTGCACACGCACGTGGAAGCAAAAATAATTGGAAAAGGTGTTTTGAATGTTTATTTGGGTAGTCAAAGATGAGAACAGAGAGAAATCGAACAAGGAATCCGGCTGGAGACAAAAACTCAAGGAATCTTGGGAGAAATCCGAGATGAGGAAAATATGTTGGGTGAAATCTTGGTGTTTTGTTGGAAGAGTTAGGAAAATTGGGTGCGAGCCGTTGAAGAATGTGATTTGCGGGGTAGGTTGATTGAGCGAGGCAGGGCGATGAATAGATACGATCCTAGTGATAGGTGTTTATACGAGAAGGGAGATAGAGGGAGCCTGAAACTGGTGAGTGTCTCATTATGTTGACAGTTCTTAGATGGCTTACTGACTTAGGCGGCTTAGACGTTTAACAATCATGAGGAGGGTCTCGAATCTTACGATTTCTCTTCCGAGCTCCTTATTCTCCTCTCAGAGTTCATTACACCGATTAATGGTCTCCTCAGGGTCGTCAATTAGTCTCTTTGGTGAAAGGTCTCAGTGGAGAATTTCTATTAAACAACGAGCTCAAAGGGAGGTTCAAGGCCTTGCGCCAGAAATTGGATTCTGAAGGTATATTCTACGAAAATATTTCCCTTTGACGCATTTCGCTTGGATATCGAAGCCTGTGATAAAGAGAGGAGATTTTTGTGTGGGCGGGGCAGAGGAAGGAGTAGAGAATAATATTTTTTGAAGATGTGAATGAAGGTAAGAACGTGTATGGATTTTTAAATTCTTTGTAATGTTGAGATGCTTGTTCTCGCTCCGATACCTCCACAATAAATCGTTTGTTGATTGTTCTTACCGGCATATAATTCCGCTGTTTTTAGGGGAACGCTAACTTGCCTAAAATACTTTTTTATTGCAAAATATTCATTAACTCTGATTGAAGTTATTTATCTCTTTCGGTGAATTTATAGTTGTTGGCTTTCACTCATGAAAAATGAGTTATGTAATTATTGATGAGTAAATATTAGAAATGAGTAATTGTTGAAGTAATTAGTAAGAATGGTGATAAATCAACCGGTGTTGCTCCATAGCTTTTGGTGGCCAAAGTTATAAGTAATACTCATCAAAGAGAGGTTTTTCGGACGTGAAAGACCCTCGTCAACGACGTGCGATTCAAGCCGGGCAGTTGGATCGCTTGGGACCGACGTTTACATCCAAGTCGTGTTTCGCGATATTTCTTGTCAGTGTTTCATTGTATCGCGCGTGTAAGGGGTTCAAAACATTCCGCCCTAATGATTTTCCCTTCTCCCCCCGTCCGGCGTTATTCCCTGCGGATTCCTTCCATCGCCTTCTCTCCTTCGGGATGTTGTCGTAGTCAATAAAATACTCTCTGTCTCCGGGGAATGCCATTCTTCTGGATATATCGCCCCTTCAACGAATGGTGAAAGGGGTTGGAAATGTCTCCTCGCGATCTCGAAAACTCACAAGAAATAGAGCTGGAGCGGCTTCGCGTCCAATTATGTAGGAAAGCGACGCCAGAAAAAAAAGACGACTTGGTGGCTCGCTGGATGTATTCTTTCGCATGCTGACCGCGTTCCGTTTGGACCAGAGAAGCTTTCCCCGTGACGAAAATGCCAAGAGTTCGACCCATGTTGGGAGTGGAAGCGAGTGACCTTCTTTGTGCAGTGCAAAATATTTTTACGCTTGTGATTTGCCTGATTCCGCCTTCCCCACCTCTACTGTGTTCGTCCTTTATGTGTTCCTGTCCCTTCTCCTTGTATCTATTTCTACGTGAATGAATATTTGTTCGCCGTTTGGCGGGATTTCATGTTTGAATGTGTGTATATGTGTGTGTGTGTGTATATATATATATATATATATATATATATATATATATATATATATATATATATATATATATATCCTTATACAGTGAGTGTTCGATTCACTCAGGGTTGCTAGCGTTGATGAGTGAATAGGAAACTCAGCATGTTAGATATATTAAAAAAAAAGGTTATGCGATTTTCCAGGAAGAAAAAGGCTAAGATAAACATTAACGTAGGAGGGCAAAAACTAAAGCAGGTAAAACAGTTTACGTATCTCGGAAATGCTTTTGACAAACACGGCCAAAGTAGTCGGGGCGTAAGGAGAAGAATTGCGCTAGGCAAGGAGGCTTTCGCAAAATATTTATTTGATGGTTATGTCCATCCAAAACGTACCTTAACCGGTAGATTACTTAATAATATGTATCTGTATAGAAATATATATATATATATATATACATATATATATACATACATATATATATATATATATATATATATATATATATATAAATAGATATGTATATATATATATATGTGTGTATTATATATATATGTTTATGTGTATATATATATTCTAAAAAACTGTACCGTTGTGAGTCTGTGTATGGACAAAATTCATGCATAATAGTCGCAAAAGACGCGAATATAGACAGACAAATTACGCTCAGTTTTGACATAGCCGGAATATGAAATCTTAGGTGTTTTTTATGTGTGTATTTTGTTCATGCATGTGTGTATATTATTAATATTATATGTGCGTGTGTGTATTTTTTGTGAAGTCCTGCCAGAGGACTATGGTTTCCTTGCAGGTCTGCTAGATTCTTCTCGCGTCACTGGTGTCACTCGAATGACATCATCCATTCGCCAAGGGAACGGGGAATCATAAACGCTGACTCCCTACCCAAGACTGTGCCCTTCGATGTGGAAATAATTAAATAAAGGCGATTGAGTGCGCCCAGAAGGTCAAAATAGGCGCATCGGGTTAAATCCAGTTAAGGGCGAAGGAAACCGAGGGACAGAGAAAGAGATAGACAGACAGAGGAGTACACCTGGCAAAGGCCTGTTTTTCTTATTTTATTTAGTGTATTCCCTCCCAAACGGCCTACTGGGACTCTCCCCAAACGTTTTGGCATGTGCATTGCCTGGCGATGTGGTGATGGTGATGAATTTAGTCTCCGCAGGTTTCGTTTGACAAAAAAACAACCACAACCGCTTCCTTTAAAATCAATCAACGAGATCTTAAACTCCTGGGTTTATTTCCTGTAATTACAAGGAATATTCGTCGACCGTCATTTCTTTTCATTTTTAAGTCGGCTGGTTCTGTTGCTGAATGCATATTAGACTTAGATGAAATTTGGTGAATGTGCTCATGGAAGATTGTCGCTTTGTATCTATGTTCGAGAGGACAAAACGGTACATCGAGGGGGTGGGGATGGGAGTATTCGGGGTAGTTAATGGATATTCTAGGTTTTAAAAAGATAAAAAAAAAACTAGCTAAAGGAACCAGCTAATGCAACCTTACGGGTGGAGGCGATATTTCTGCATTAATTCCACTGTTTTTATTAAAATTTTCGCCGAGATATAATTCTTAAGTATGTCAGTTTGCGAGAAGGATATTAAAAGTTTTTAAAATCGGTGTGCCTATTATCGACCATTTTATATGCTTATAAATTCTCCTAAAAGTAATTCCTATCGCAGGTATATTCAATTTTCGCGATGGAGTTCAGCCAGTATTTCCAGTGATCGCTTAAGTATAGTCTCTACCTACGTTCCAGAAATAAACCAGGAAGATTGTATTTATTCTAAATTATTTTCTTAGATTCTTTGATGAAAAGAGGCTCACGCATTTAGCAGATGCTCCAGCCATCTTTATGAAGTGATGTTTTGAATTTGAAGTGGTCTAGTAATTAATATTCGTGGCCAAAATCGGATGCACTTAGTAAATTTCCCCGATCAGTTGTCGGAATATCGATACCACATTCTATCGCCGCTCTTCAAGGTTTCCAGCGGGGTTCGCCCTGACGTAGACCGTTCAAAATTGGGAGGATTGCATGGCGATTTAGCGCTTTCCCATGACAACCGTGTGCTATTCCCACTTTAGTTTCCATAACCTTTGGCTGCCGTGACCTCGCCTCTACCCCCTCGCGTGCCCTAAAAATGGTTTTACCTTCAAATAACAATTAATATATTTGGCTTACGCGTTTAGAGCCGTTCGTTTTTCTTCTTCAAATGTGTGGAACGTTAAATATCTTGCGTATCTCATACTCAAGGGTTCAGGAGGATCGCTGGATCTTCGAGAAATCGCATGTAACCCTTAAGTTTTATTCCCAGGGTCATTTAGAGTCATAGTCCACTTGTTTTCAAAGCTTCTGAGTTAGAGCAGTTGTCATCAGTCCTGGAAGATGTGGAAATTTGCTCCAAGGGTCCTCCGACGTAAATTTACGAACGGAACACCGGTTGCCTCGGTGATAATATCCTTCGTAATCGACGGATGAACCCTTTTGGCGCCCTCCCCCCCTCTTCCCTTCCCTCCCCCGAATCAGTTCGCTATTCCCCTGTGCGATATATGTGTGGTAGGTTCTCTTCATATTTCGCGAGTTTGCAAACTCGATCGTGGCATACGCTTGTCGCAAGCCGTTTTGCAGCCTTCTCTTGTTTTCAGCTCCGTGAGTGAACTTATCCTCTTTGTCTTTCCATCAAAAGGGAAACTGTCGAGTTGAAATCAATTCTGTGAACGCGGATGCATTTTTATTGTCAACCCACAGTCTGTGTTCGGTCACTGAATTGATTCAGTTGTCTGTCTCTCCTGTGCCTCTCTGCCCACGTAATTCGCAAGCGTCTCAGATACGCCAAAGAAGTGGGTCCAATGTCTCCAAGCGTCTTCATGAGCCGTGATGGAATATCTCCGAGAGACCGAGCCGAGATGGACCTTACGTCCAGGTACAGTCATCATCTTGGATGTCTCAAAGCAGTCTCAAAATGCCAAGGACTCCCCCTCATGAAATCATCTCATTCCGCCTGGGATCTGATGTATCCGCGTAGCAAGAAAGCGTCTCTTAGGTGTCTTTAGGCCCTATCACATGCATCCACGGGCCAAGCTTCCTTTCAAAGCGTATCGAACGATGTCTTGTATTTGAATATCGGTGAAACCGTGCGAGAATACGAACGAGACATACATTTTTAGCGGTCCCATTTTCCCGTTCGTTTGTATAAAGCTACAAATAGGAAGAGAACACGGCATGGAGACGCCATTGTTGGCAACAAAAGCGGGATTCAACGCGAAATGACTGAAGACATTGCGGCAATGGTCGATAGTGGCACGCAGATTTAATTGGACGCAGTTTTATTAAACCTTCAAGTAGAAGGCGGAATATTCTTTGTTTTACAACAGCAAATTTGAGGACTGTTGCATGGAGTTATTATCCCTTCCGAGTCACCTTATGCGAAGGCGTATCCTTTCGCGAAGTTCTTAAGAACTTGATCTTAATATCTGATCTTGTGAGAGGTCGCTACGAGGTTAGTCACTTGTGATTACAATCGAAAGTATTCTCGGACGAACTTCTCGGACTGTGCGGAAACTTGGCTCCCATGCGTGACAAGGCTTTACCAGAGGAGCATTTTATTTTCAAATTACTCAAAAAATTATTGAAATGAATTCAGATTCCCACATTAACAACTTTCAAGTTTCAGAACTGTGATGCAACTCAAGGGATAATAATTACGCGGTGGTCGGCCTTAACCTGTCGTGAAGGTGGATTCCAATGTAGGAACGGATGGATCCAAGTGATAAAAATGATGGTAGCATGTCGATTGGCGGTTTTTAAGGATTGATTTATCACTTTATGATTTAGGCGACCTTATTACGAAGACGGAGACATTAAAGACAATCCGAGCCACCATCCGTGCGAAAGTCTTTTGCAGATCTTTAGGGATGTTACAAAATACCAAAATTTGCGCCTTTCAAGTCATTTTCCCAGAAATCATAAACGGTGACAGACAAAAAATAAAAGACAAATTTACTCTTTTACAATGGAACACCGCCTTTGAAAAAAAATGGTGTCCTTTTTAAATGTGTTACTTATGGGTCACCGCAATTGCGGCAAGTGTTTTGAGATCCAGAACTTGGGTTCAACAAAGCACTCGTATTGATCATGCGTGATCAGGATTTTGGTGAAATAGGAATGTTTATGTATTAGGATGGATACAAAATGGATAATAGCTGCTTCGGAAGTTGGTACACAAGGCAGAGCGCGGGTCGTAAGGACGAAGTGGTCCCGAAGCATAATTTACCCCATTCTGACGTCAAGTTATGCCCCTGATTAGCCCTTAGGAACTGACTTACCCCTTGTGTTGTGGCGCGAGCTTCCGCCATAGTGGTCTCTATCTATCTCTCGAACTACTCTACATAATACCCCGAAAGCCGCCCCAAGGGCGTGTGGCGTACATGCAAAACTATACCCACAGTAGTATATACATTCATGAAAAAATCCTTTCATTCTACACGCATGCAATCACATATACTATCACCTAACAAATTTCACCTTAGGATGCAGTTAGAAATGTATCCAATAGCGTGCCAGCAAAAATTTGAAAATTAAGAACCGAAATTCCACTACCACATGAACATACAGCATACAGCGGTCTCCTCCTCAAAGACACAGGTAGGGAATGTGACCCAACGCTGCAGGTAGCGGGAGGGTCCCCCCCAACAGAGAGAGACGAGGGATAGAAGGGGAAACTTAAATACAGAAATGGCAGAGCAAGCAATGCTTTAAAGAGAACTACATTATTTGAAGGCATTGTAATGAGGTCATGCGGAAAGAAATGGTTTTTAGCAACAAAACACACGAGGTTAGTAAATATGCATGCAATTGATTAGAACTAATTATCCTCTAGATGGCTAGACTGAAGATGGCAAGTGGAATTTTTGCTACCTATGACCTTATAGTTGCTATCCCGTACTGTCCGTGGTAAGAAGGAGTCCTTGAATCGACGGAGCAATAGCCCTCACATTTCTACCTGCCCATTCGAGGTGGATTTAAGGGGCAGAGGTTAAAAGTTTGAGGAGACAAATAACATTTGCCCGCCTTCGGAATGAGACGAAGTGCGTATTTTGCATTCGATCAATTCGACACCCGCAGAATCTCTATCGTTCTCCCTCCATGGTATTATGCAATCCACCGCTAGGGTGTGTGGCAGGGGTTGATTACACATCAGGCTTGCGACTACAACATCGTCTTACTTATAAGCTGCAATATATAAATGAATATTATTATTATTATTAGGTAATCTACCGGTTAAGGTAGGTTTTTGGATGGACGTAATTACTAATTAAATAATTTGTGGCCCCTAGCAAAACACAACATCCTACTCTACATCAATAAATGAAAATAATAATATTATTAATGTAGATAATGATTGATGACAATTTTGGGCCAAAAGTAGTCTTGGTGCAATCACCCTCTGTCATTTATCCTAGTGGTGGCTTGCAGGGAACTATGTAAGTATAAAACAATAATTACAGGTTAGTGGTAGTAGTTTTTATAGAAGGCGACCGACAGCTAAGGTCATTTTCGCCATTAGGGTTGGATGGGAAAGGAAGGGTGGAGAGAAATCTGGCGTCGGCATTAGCCTACTCTTGTCGAAAGGTGCCAAGGGGTTCACAGTTTAACGTCCCATCCGACAGAAGTCTTATTCACTCAAAGTGCTCTCCACAAAGCACCTAAAGTAGGGATCGGAATACCCCTTCAAAATATTGGTTGTCTCCAGGATTTGAACCCGGGCCCTCTCGGTAGGGAAGCCTGTACATTAGCCGTCGCACCATCTCGATCCGCATAATTGTGCTACGATCAGTTATTCATTATGTTCGACTTCCACCACATCACGCCTGAAGCTACTCAATTTAGGCTACTTAGAATGAAAAGAGAAAAAAACTTTCACCTCCTAACGCAGCTGGATACAGTTATTCTGATCCCTAATCATTCGTGGAAAAAATTATATCTTTAATTCATCCGTTCAATACTTAATTTCTAGAATTTTATTGGCATGATTTCTTCTACCGTAGTACGATGGGGCTAATAATACAGTGTCAACATCATCGCTAAAGAGGCATCCTTACGATTAATGCTAGATATTTAAATAAGTAATTAAACCTTCGCTCCGTGAGTGTTTTTCTCAACCTACAGGTCTTCAAATAATTTTGATACGCTACTAAGTTTGCCTTAACGGTGTTTTACAAATCTATCTCCTCTACGCTGCACGCGATTTAATTCGGCAATCAATCCAAATTCATGAGGATACCGTATGGGCAGCATATTCTGAAGTCTAACCAGCGAAGGAAAGCGCTGCGCTTTATAAACCTTATCTTCACATTTTCTCAGTATTCTTCCAATTAATACTAACTTTTTGTTAGCTTGTTCACATACTCCCCGTGTATGTTTCACCCAGGAGAAGTCGTGAGTGAAGGCAACACCTATGTTTTTAATCGTGAACATTTTCTATTTCGGCATTCCTGATGCAGTAGGCGTTCGGAGGGGACCACTACTATTCCAAAAATTCGTGACTACACACTTTTTAAAGTTAAATGGTAATCACCAAGTGTCGCACCAGCGTTTTACAGAATTAAGGTCATCTGCTAAAGCTACTTAATCCTCAGGATTACGGATATCTCTGTATACCACTGCATCGCTGGCAAATAAAATATCTTGCTATTAACCACAGAGGCAATGTCGTTAACGTAAAGAAGGAATAAAAGAGGTCCGATAACACTTCCCAGGGAAAACCAGAGGTGATCTCTACTGTATTAGAACTACGAGATGTACTCGTAACACCGCCAATGGCTATTATTTGTACTCGGCCATTCACAAAGTCTTTTATCCAGCCCAGGCCGCACGAGTTGGACGTAACTGTGCGCAAGACTGGTCCGTCTGATTCTTCCTCCTTCTCTCTGAGGGAGTTGGGTATGCCTTCTGAGTCGGTTATCCCCGGATGTCCAAGAAAGTGCACAGAAGCAATACTGAAAAGTTTAATTCATTGGAAGTTACCGAATCATAAATGTGTCAAAGGTGGTCGTTCCGTAATCCTGTCTTAAGGAATGAATGTATAAAGGGCGTTTTTCGGATAATTTTCATAACTGATTTAAATGTATATAATTTCAGTATAAGCTTATTTCGCGTCGCTAAAGGAAAAAGGCTTCTCGATTCAAATGCTTGGCATTTGTGGATGCTCATCTTAGTTCAAATTTGGAACTATCTATTGACTTATTAAATGCCAAAGATTCGTTCTATATATTAAAAAATTGAGTTCATGGCAAATTTTTTGCATTCTAGGATTGACTTATGACAAAGATATGTGCATGAAATATAATTTGGCAATCGTCTTGAACGAATAATAACTTTTGTTTACTTCCCTAGCGATTAAAAACTACCATGGCAACTGCGAGTCAAGTTCAACAACATAGCGTCGATTTGATCGTATTTTAGGAATTGGCTCGGAGGAATGCAGGTAGCATTGATAAATAACATTACAGACATGCCAATTAGCATAACTTACACTGATGATAAGTCAATTTCAATTTCATGGACATAAAAGGCGATGAAAAGAATTCAATATAATGTATGCATCCTCGCGTAGTCATCATTCCCGAACCTGTTTCGTTAGTTCTAGCGTCCTGGTTTGCACCCTCAGTGCGTATGTGTTGAAATTTACGATCCGGTCACGCTGCAATCACAAAACCCGGCCTCGAAGAAATAAAAGTTGAGAATCGCGCCCCGCATTCAGTCCCGACGTCCCGGGGGAGAGGCGTCGGTTCCGCGTGGGTGCATTGGATGGTTACCCCACGTGGGAGAGGGAAATGGATGGAGGGAGAGGTCTGCGTACCTGTTCGCCCCCTCTCCCCTCCAACGGGCCCCCGGCGTGGGGCCACGAACAGTGGGGTGGCTTCCGGAGATTTCCCCCGACTTGGCAAAATACAGAGAGCTCCGGACATCTTCATGCAACCACTGGCAGCGCGCGGATTTTTTGGATGATTCTGCACTGTTGCCATATACGCACGGAATCCTTTTTATTCTCGTCCTCATGATTACAGTTGGGAATGTGTCAACATTTTGACGATATAACTATTGCATTTTACTCGAAACGGAAGGGCCTAAAAGTTGTAGAATCAAATAAATCCCTGGAGGGCTATTCGGTAAAGAATCGAAATTCACGAGACTCTACGGTGACGAAATACTGACTTAATGACCTCGATTTCGTGTACAAGACTTCTTGTCTTCCAATGTTTAATTAGAAAAGAGGAAATACTAATTACATCACGTCTTTTCGGAAGTTTTAGCTATCAGTCTTTGCAGTAAAACCGCTTTAATTGTTGCCGAAATTCGCCCTTCGTTTGTCATTGTTTACGATGGAAACGTGACAGCAATGGACGCCATTTAGAAGGAAATGCGTGGGATGGAATGATCCAATGCGATCATCATTATTGTCGTTCATTAATGTAAATGAACAGGAGAAGAAATCGTGATATTCTTCCACTGTATTCGTCTCATTGGTTCACGGATCAGCAGAGGGCAAACTGTCGCGTGTTTACGTGGCAGTATTCTCGGCCTCCCGCTCGTTGACGCGAGCTTCGGCCCATCTTGTTCTCCATTGCCGGAGAGAAAGGCTTAACTGATAGCGGAGTGGCTTTTTAAAGGATCGATAGCTATTTTTTCAGGGGAGCTTCGTGGTGATAAATATGGCGGTAGTCGGATACAGGAAGACGAGCCGCCATGTATTTTTACGACAAAATTGCGTGGAAATGGAGATGTGGGCGCTCCTACCTGATACCGCCGTTGATGGAGGTACCTATTGATGCAGCGTTACGTCTTGGTGTTTTCCTTGGGTGCAGGGTGAACTGGTCACGCACAGCGAATGCGATTATTGTCGGACCAGCACCGCGGTGTTTGGAGTAATTATAGTTTGATCAAAGGTTTCATCATTGTGTTTGTCGTAGTAGTCCTGTGCAAATATTCTCCTCATGGATGAAAACCGTATCTAATTCGTCCGCAGCATTGCTAGAATTGCACCGTTGATTTGGATCGCCAAGTTTCGTACGGCTTTGAAAAGTTTTGTTTGGTTATAGCTTAGCAACGCGTCGTTTGTTTGTTTTGAATTCTTATCAGTGCGCGAGTTTCAATTTCGGTAATGTCGGTTAGAAAAAGAAACGATTTAAATCTGCGACAACTAATGGAAATTGTTGTTCCATTAACGATGTTTTTTGGAATCCCTTGAATATTTTAAGGCTGACTGCTAATTTATGAAGTATTTTTGAATCAATTTTAAAACAAGATCACTTGATTATGAACGATAAATTCTTTTGCACCCCATAATGATAATTACAACGCAATCCTTGTGGGTACAGTAATGGCTTCGGAGTAATATTAGCAGTAACCTATCGGTTGAATACGGGTTTTGTTAGATCCAAGTACTGCCTCATTTCAAATCCTCGCCTAGAACGTCTCTGAATACCCTTTAACACCGTGCCTCATTAACTTCAAAAAACCACTCTTCCGCATTCGTTTTACTTTTCTTCATTCCGTTCGACGTGAATATTTTCGATTCCTCCCCATAACGCCCTTGGCTGACGTTCACCCCTCCATGTGTTACATTCTTCAGCATCCGATTGCCAATCTCTCAATATACATCAACCTGTCCTGGCTCTTTTGAACTTCTCCCAAAAACACTATCTCCTCCCCTTTCACCATGCCAGATGCTGATTCGTTCGTTTTCATTTTCGTCCATCTTATTTTCTCCATTCTTCTCCGAAAAAAAGCTTCCGATCTATGCATATCATGTGAGAATAGAATATAGGGCAAAAATATTGCAGGGATCTTTAGAATGGTATGCGGTGGATGAACCAGTGGATTGGTTTTAGAGTTCACAACTTGGCATTATATTTTTTCCACATTACTCTAGTTGCATATGAACGATGAATGTTTTAAATCATCATGGAGTTCATCAAGAGAGAGTCTTCAATTGGTAGATCGGAAACCGACGTACGCGCTTGCGAAGCCGAGTGCAGTCGCTATTGAGTTTCTTCTATTTTCAAGATAAATTGCTTTGTCCATTCGAAAATTGACACGGGAAGGCGGACGTGCATTAAGCCGATTAGGTCTGGAAAGTACGGCCCCGCGCTCCTTTCTCGGGCCCAACCCTTTCAAACGCCGGCGAAAGTATTATTTGTTACTACGGCGACTTCGATGGAGATTTGTGAGTGAAAAAAATCACTATCAGTTATGTGTTGTGCTCCTATATCGAAAGGTCATTGTTCAGTCTAGGGAAGGATTCGTTTTGAAAATATCAGCGAAATATTTCATCGCTTTGCTTATAACATTAGCCTTAGAGTTCTCTGTGGATTTCCCTCATGGTGCCAATAACGGGAGGTCGACTGCCTGCACAATAAATTATGTTTTTCGAGTTTTAAGATCAACGCTTCTAGAAATCTACGAAACAGGCAAATACCTTCTGGTTGTATTCTATATTCCTCTCGATTAATAATGTCATTACTGCAATGGCATCACGCGTACCTCTCCCCTTCCTTAATCGAAACTGGTCATCCCCTAAGTAATAATTTTCCCTACTATCTATCCTTTTGTTTATGATCCTGAGAACAACTTTAGCTGCGTGGGATTTTGTCATGTAGTCCTCACATGATGTAGCTTTTACCTTTCTCGGAATAGGAACTAAAACTGATCTCACAAAGTCTTCCGGCCAGATTCCTTCCTCATAGATACTACGAATCAGCCCATATAGCCTCTTCCTCCCACATTTTCCTAAACCTTCCAATAGTTCCGCGGGAATGTTATCCACCCCCACGGCCTTTTTTTAGTTTCATCTCCCTTAATGCCCTTTCTATCTCGTCGAGTATGCCTTGACCTAAGCTATCTTCCTCTACATCATTTTCCTTTTCTATGTCTAACTTTGTTGGTCTAAGCTCTTTACTATACAGTTCTTCTATATATTCCTTCCATCTCCGAGGCCTTCTTCAAGTCTTACTTTAAGGCCGAAAGCGCGAACAATTTACCGTGTGAGTATCCTTTTAAATGTTGTTATTCTATTTGTGTTCTATTGTGCCGTCCCATTATTATATATATATATATAAATATATATATATATATATATTAATATGTATGTATATATATATATATATATATATATATATATATATATATATAATAAGTATGTATATATATATAAATATGTATATATATATATATATTAATATGTATATATATATATATATATATATATATATATATATATATATATGTATGTATGTGTGTGTATATGTATTGTTACGGTAAACGTTGCACTTATGTTAATACGGGCTTCTTCAGGAGGATGAGGTCGGGTTGCTAACTTCCCTTCATAGCACGTTTCCAAGGGTACGGCCAACTTCAAGTGACAACATTTTTTTTGGTAAATCATTTGAGAGTTTTGAATTTCTTCTCATATGCGGTGTATAAAACTGAATCTGTCCTCTTCGTAGAAATGAAGGCCATTTTTGTTGTCTATGGTTTAATGATATATTAATCACGGCTGGTAGTTATTCTGTATTCCCAGCCCGTGTTTGCTTTATTTTACTACGAGAAAATGTCCAGTGCTGTCCAATATATTTTGAAACTATTTTTTTAACTGCTGAATTAATTACTGCAAACTAATTATTCCTCTCTCTAATGAAAACCTTCTGGCTTGCTCTGCCCCTAGCGGATTTTAATTTCGGGTGGGTGTATAGCTCGATGTGAAACAGGACTCGTTAATAAATTTCCAGAGCTTTTAATCTTCATATATTGACCGTCGGATTTTTTTTCGTGGAAATGTTTACATTTTTTTCCCGTGCATTATCGGGCTAAATCCTCACCAGTGCATACAAGGGGTTGGTGGTCCACAAGCAGTAATTGCATAGAGATTTATTGCCTCTGATATCTGCACTTTATTTCCGTTAATGAAACTTTTAATTTGTCGTGTTTTTAGAGTCGACTGTATTTACAGAAAATAATTAGGTTGTATTTTCTAGTATGGGGGGGGGGGGTGGGATTTATTGAAATGGAGTGCGACCTTTGATGTGGGATCCGAATCGTTAAAATGCATTTACTGGATTTCAATCGCTCTGTTTTCAGCAGCTTATAGGGAGCGGCGGCCATTTGCGACCGGAAGGGTAGTTAGGTGGGCAGTTAACGGTTTCGAGGGGATTACTTGTGCGGCGAGAACGGTGGGAAGACATTTCTTTGCTGCCATTAGTTCGGCAGAGAAGATGTGCGCCGAGGGGCCAACAGTTTAACCCGGCCCGTCAGACACGGTTGGTTTAGTGCCCGCCTCTGTATCTACCGCACTGCGAGTCCTGTGGAGATGTGCCGATTGATTCTTCGATTTATCGTCCCGGTATTTGTAAACTTATGTAACACGATGCTCATCGATTCGAAGGCATCCCCTTTACTGTTTTTTTTTCATTCGTACGAGGGTCGTTCAATAAGTAAAGAGACAAATGCCCTGGTTTTTATAACTATTTAATGAATCTTTACCAATTTTTCAGGGGTATTAGTCGGAAACCTTGGGATGACCTCTGATAAGCAACATAGTCTCAAAATCTTCAGTTCACAATGGCAAGTCCACTAGAAGATTGCTGTGGGAGAGCTGCTGTGTTTCCACTCCATACTCTTGTATTTTGGTATAAGGGTCTTACCAATGGATCCAGACCTCGTCGCAAGCCACTATTCTTTCAAAGGTTTTCTTTGTTTGTCAAAAAAGTTTCTTTGCCGGCCCCGGTGGCGGTGGGGTAATGTCCTCGTCAGCTAGCACAAATGTCATGAGCTCGATTTCTGCCTGGGGAGGTTTTGCTCCAATCTAGGGCTTGGGTGTTTGTAATTGTATCCGTTGTTATATTATCATTGTTAATAGTCCGATTTAGAGGCCAAAAAGTGGTGTTTTCAGATAAATTCTAGATAAAAAAAACAAAAAAGAGTCTCCTTCAATCAAAGTTCGTTGCTTTAAGTCTTGACTAATTGGGAGCCTCGATTCTTTACGAGCATCAGTAAGCTGCCTGGGAACCCATCTCGCACATGTTTTTGTGTACTTTAAATGGTTATGAATGATAATGTGAACAGTTCCAGCACCTACTTGAACTTCCTTAGCAATTATTTCAACAGTAATTCTTCTGTTATTGCGAACAAGTCCATTAATCCTCGAATCCAACGATGACCAGGAACTTCGTCTTGAAATCCACTTCATAACCTTGGGCGTTCATAACCACCACTTTGTCGGCCTCTTTTAAAAGATCAACCCACTTGTGAACATTCGCACGGTTCATGCAACTTTTAACGTATTGTACCAAAATTCAAGAGAGTATTTCATTTGGTTTCACAACTTCTGCGCCTGAAAATCTAATGATAGAGTGCAATCTTCTTGTGGACTTGCCGTGGTGAACTGAAGATTTTGAAGTTATGCTGATATAAAATAATCGAACGGCTCGTCACAGATCATCCCAAGGTCGCCAACTAACACCCCTGCTCTACCACCACCTATCAAACCATTTGTGGTTTTTTTTTTACAATTATACAAGTGGAGTCATTTCGATGTATTTCACTTCACGTACCCTCAATTCGGCGCTTTTTTAAACTTCTTGAACTTAATGAATCATCTTGGAAAAGACTATTAAATTTACAAAAACGAAGGGCAAAGATGAATAAGAGTAACTGAAAACTTTCATTTTTAAGCTTACTATTCGTTGGTTTTCCGCGAAAATGTCAAACATTACTATCTAGTTTACTGTTTTTTTTCGAATCGAAAAATTGAAATAATGTTTATTTGAAATGAATATTAATGTAATTAGTGCACCAATAAGTTTCCAACCACTTTGTTCTTTCCTTCATAGCTCCCTTTGAGGCCACATTTTCCATAAATTGCTTATCGTGGTTTATCCATATCCTTTTCCTGCAATTCTTCCCCTCTCGAATGCTTCCTTCATTTATGCTTTTGACAAAAAATATCTTTAAACCTGTATGTAATCCGACCAATGCAAATGATGGAAACAAAATTTCGTAAGAGATTACTTGCACTACAATATCTAAGTGTTAGAATACTCCTTTGTGTATGAGAGAATATCTGGTGGTAAATCGCCCAATAAAATAACGGGCAATTAAAGCAGTGACCACACCCTATTCCAATTGGCATTAAATCGTTTCTCTTCGAGACGTAGTTCTTGTTTATTCTCTTATAATTTGTGGGATAAAATGATATTTTGAACCTGAAATCAATTATCCGGTTGATCTCTATTATTTTATTTTAACTATCTGTTTGTTCTACTGTGATGCAAATGAGGCTAGTTATTTCATGTTTAAAACATCATCGCAGAAAATAACTGCTTCCAATTTATGCAAAGAGATTCTAGTCCCCATTCGTGGTTTGAATGGGTAATGGACGCCCTCGGAAAATGAACTCTAGTTTGTATTAAATTCTGACGTCTTCAGCGCGGCCTTAAGAACCTCTGCATCCGCGATTTCCTGTGTGCTTTGGAAGAAGTTTTCGGATAGTCTACTAGTCACAGAAGAACCGTGCATCAATGAACACTCGCTATTATGACCTATCCTTATGCCTTTTCAAACAACCAAAATCCTTCCTTTGATCCCCAATACCCCTTCTTCCTTAAATAAGTAATCCCCAGGCATTCCATTCGTATTCATGAATCTATATTACATTGACCCTTGGGGTAACCTGAGTACACTTAAAATGAGAATGGTTTAGAATTAACGTCGAGATTTTGAATTTTGTGAAATGGTCTCAAGTAAACATAATTTTATCATTTCAGTTTATTTTACTAGACTCTAATTAATTACAAACAAACAAAGGTTATATCCATGGCAGCAGTGTTTTCTTCGCAGAATTCCGGATTAGAGCTCTGGGTTACCGAAATTAATTAATGCATATTGTATATTATTTGAAATCGAAGGGAAGGTTCCATATTCATACAGGATGCGATATTGTTCATATTTGTTAATTTTTCCTCCCAAATCGATCCAGCTGCTTCATTTTTCTCCGTGTTGGCTAAAGGATAGCAATTTCTTCGAATTTATCGACAACCATCCGTAGTCAATGCTAACTTCAGCACGTTGAGTATACGCAGACAGACCAGTGTGTGTGTATATATGTATATGTATATATGTGTGTGTGTATATATATATATATATATATATATATATATATATACCACGTCCCATATATATATATATATATATGGGACGTGGTAGCCCAGGGGTAGAGGGTTGGACTACTGACCGGAGGGCCCGGGTCTGATTCCCGGGCAAACATTTCTGGGCACCTGCAGCTCCACCAAAGCTTTGTGATTTTTCGGGTACCAGGTCTTTCTGGAACACCATAGAGAAAGAGGGAAAGGAACTGGCCTCCCTACCGTTTGAATTTCACGCGCCGTATTTTCGCGCGCGCAGGACTTAGTACTGGGTGATCTCTGCCATCACCTACCAAACCGACCTTAGGGTTGATTACTATGTTTATGGTATGTGTTAATATATGTATATATATATATATATATATATATATATATATATATATATATATATATATATGTATATCAATATGTTATTATACATTTACGAGTGTACAATTTATAAATATACATCTCGTATTATTTATTGATGTAAATTATACATTACATTGGTTGTTTAACCTTTTCGAAAACCTTTATTAAACAGTATCCTTTGCACCGTGGCCCGTCCCTATTCACACGACCGTTCATGATCCCCTGCGAGTGACCGTCGGTTGTCGACCGAAGTTCACCCTCCGCCGGCTTAGTCTGATGTGGTTTCCTTGCCCGCCTTCCGAGGTCTCTTGCACCAGATCGAATATGGCCATGTCTCGAGGAGCTGCATTGGATTCTGTGACGTCAGCGGGAGAACTCTTTTTATCTTTCGACCTCCATGTATTCAACACCCCGATTGAACCGGATCTGTGTTGTTTGAAATTTCCATTAACCTTTTTTTTATTTTTTGTTTTTTTAATATTTTTTACGCCTCTTTGTGCTCCCGAATAGGCTTTCAATAAATCAATCAGCAGAAACTTTATTGGACCACACGCAGCAAAACCTCAAAATCTGATCGCTATGTAAACAACCCTTGACAACCACTAATTCTCACCGCATCATGTTGTGAAAACAAGCGCCGAATACATGCGTGTCTTGCATTCGTGTATGTGTGTGTGTTGGCGTGTGTGTGAAAGAAATACGTGGCGTCATCGATGACCAATAAATCCATTAGCTCTCATTTAGATGCCTCCAGGACACTCTGCTACTCTATATATTTTTGTGGAAAAAAATTATAAATTTTATTGGTAATGGATATAGTTTTTTGGTACCGAATATTCTTAATTTCCTCCGGGCGATACCCCAATCTGTTTATCTTATGCTAGCAATAGAAGAATAATCCCATTCGTGCATGTGTCTACCTTCGTAGCGCGTGAATTACTTCTGCTGTGGCTGCAGCAAGCCATTTCAGTTCTTACGACTGGCGAACTTGAAGCGAAATCGGGATTGGGAAGCGAACGTAGCTAGTGAAAATTATAACCTTGATTAAAGAAGAGACATATTTTGATAAGATGGAAAAAAGAAACATGGCGACATTGTTTCGACATTAATTTTTTCGGTGCAAATGTGTGTCGTATGCTTGGTGCGAGTATTTTGATTTTGTCGAAAGTAATGCTCGCAAATTAGCTCATCCGTATCATCCGATTTTTCGATTATCCTAATGATCTCGGTCCCTGGAATAATTTGAGACCAATGTTTTTGTGTTCGGGGTTACTTCATTCTCGGCTAGTTCTAATTACAAATACGAAGGTGATGTTTGCTACTGTTGTGGTCACGAATAGTGCGAAAGAGAGAGAGAATTCCGTGTGTACTTATTTGTTCTGCTGTCAATTCCCCTCCCGTTGTCCCGTCTACCACTTCAATATTGTGGTGATTATTCCCTCCGTGCTAGCCTTCCAACTCCCTATCATTCGTGCTTATCTAAGTAGTTTGTGTAGTGCTTCCGAATTCGCATAATCCTGGCTATCAATAAAAATTTGACAGCTTCTGTTCGTTCTTGACCATTTCTCACGAAAAGGGAACTTTCTTTTCTTAACCTTTTTGTTTATTTGGAAAATTGTCTCCTGAGGCTTCTTCCTTTCGCCTGAAAGGTGTTTTTGCCATCGAAATATTTAAAAAACAAAACATGATTGTCCTTTTTTGTGTTTTTAGTGTTTAATGCCGTAAGCACATCAGTAACATTACTTATACAAGTTGTGATAAAAAAAGACAGGACTGATTTTATAAATTGTTTATTTCGACAGATACAGCTTAATCTAAATTGTCGCCCTCAAAGTACATGGCTGGGTGACGACACACCTTTGCCTATATATATATATATATATATATATATATATATATATATATATATATATATATATATATATACTATATATATATTTTTTTTTTCTTCCGATGAAGACGGAGTTGAATTCCGTCGACATGATAAAGAAATAACGTGTGAGTGATCTTTTTATGTGTTCTTATATTGTTTGTTGCTGTCAAAGCTTGTTATTCAACGCTTCCGTGTTACTTAGACGAAATCATCTATATATATATATATATATATATATATATATATATATATATATATATATATATATATATATACACGTACACACATACATACTCTTAAACGATTTTTGTTTTTAAGGGAGGAGAAGTAAGGGTTTTGGGTTGAGGGCGATTTTATTCGGGTGGTCATCTTTTCGGCACATCATCCGGCCAACGGGCGCAATTCGTTCCGCAAGAAGGCCTTTCGCCATGTTGCGAAATGCCGTTAATGTTACGCACAATGGCCATGGGAAAGGTTTTGTTATCCGTCCGGAGTTTTCTGAATTGAAATGGGAGGGGTTTGCAGGATATTCGTGGAGGCCTTGGATGCCGTCAAACGGAAGGAGGGGCAAGTAGAAATTAGCCTGGATGGATGGGTCCCCTGCTGCAGCCTAGACTCACATCTCTCGGTGTGCAGAGTTAGTTCCTTTTGGATAAATCGATCTTCCTAGCCCTTGAACATAAAGGGTTATCACAACGAATTATTGGGTGTTCTCTCCGTCAAATGACTGCCGATCGATCACCTGAATTATGGTTGATTTACTCATTATTATTTTTTTAATTAAATAATTAACTTAATTCAATAGGTGCTAGAATTTCCTAAAGTCGTCGCGGCGTTGACTGACCACGGGCTTTTGCAAATGTTAGTAGGAAAATTAGAGGTTTACCTGAAACAATCCCTGAATTCAAATATTATTTTCGCTCCCAAGTTTAAAAGAAATGTAATGTGCAAACGAATTACAGAAACCTCCTGCTCTGAGCACGCAACAGCAAAACATGATAGGTCAAAAGATGCTTCGCCAGCCAGGCACATTTAATTCGCCTCCATTTTGGCGGAATATCCCGAAGCTTGGTGTTATCATAAGACATTTTTATTTTTTTATCCCGGATTATTTTTTATGTATTTTCCCACTTCGAATGGCTCTTATCTGCAAATTCCTTGCGGTGAGAAAAGAGGGATAATTTGTTTTTTTCCGTTGAAACATTGCGTTCGAGAAAATGTTATTTTTTTGAAAGATATTTTTGTTATTACTCGCTCGCCTCGCGAAGAATTCCAAGCGTAGTGATTGGTGCGAGGACCTTTCTTCGCGATGAGCATTCGCTGTTCAGTCCGCCGATTGAAGGTCTATTCACCCCTTCCCTGCACTCGCGTTCACTCGAGATGGTCCATTTTGTGCATGGAATTGATTGGTGTTCGGAATTCGGTTCGAAATCGTCGTGAGTTATGAGCCCGAGGGTATATGCATGTGAACTAAATAACCTGTGGCACCCAGCTGCTACTGGAGAGAGAAGGGGCTTCGAGAACACGAGGGCAAATGGCCGTCAGGGGTCCCGACGGAGAATAAGCCGTAAGTATCACTCAAAGGGGCCACATATTCATTCATGTCTGAAGTCGAGGTGGGGATGCAGATATATAATACAATAGGAAGTTATATCGATGCATGTCGGTACTTTTTTCATGTCGTCTAGGCAGGTATGGATAATTTTAAGTTACCGATGTATCGAAATTCGATAATTATATCATCGATATGTACGTAATAATCGATACTAAGATAAATTCGGCACACCGCATAGTTGATATTTGATAGTTATGTAACCGAGATGGTCGGCATCAGTCGATTAACCCGAAAACTATCTCCATGCCATTCTATTGCTTCCGCCTGTTTATTAATTTCATATCGAGGTTAGGTACAGTAATGTGAATATCTCACAGTTCCTTGAGGTTGCCTGAGACAGATGGATGTTTGTTAAGTTGCGACATTTGATCTATTTTCCGTTAAAGGAATTCGCTCACGCGCTATCCAATTCGATTCGCCTACTACATGGAATTGAAATGTCCCTCCGAAAACGCCAAGCGTTCGCCTACGGCGTATCCCCAAGATACGTCCCGTTGCCTCCGGATCTCTTCATTCCCACATATTTCCACGCGCTGTCGTTCCCGTTCACCTGCATGCCGTAATTCATCCTTGGCCTTCCTCTCTGGGAGCCCTTTCACCGCCGTCTTGGGCAGGCGAACGGGAATTGTGCCTCGAAGCGTGTATCGCCCAATTACTTCTCAGTTCCCTACTTTTCGTAACAGTCATATGTCTTATGGGCCTTTTCTTTCGACAATCCGTCTGCTACTTAAAGGAAGTTCAGTACGATATAAATTTCAGTATTGAAAGTTGGAACTCAATTCAACATATTTGTATTATTATTGCAGTTGTTAGTCTATCATTTAAGGTAGTTTTTGGACGAACACAGACTGATCATCGGCATTATTTCCAGATCCTTCCAAAAAGACGCAACGTGACACCCCATACTGCAATTAACTGTGTTCAAAATTCTGTCGAATTCCTTCCTCCCTTTCCACTAACATTCTCTCCTCTCTTGTTTATCACAATCTTCTACATCCTACTTCCGATCAATATGCTTTTCATCCATTTTTCCTGCCTCCTTATGATTTCTCCCAACAAACCCCTCTCCTCGTCCACCATATCTTGCATTTCGTCATTTATTTTTCTTTCAATGCACTTCACCTTCTCCATCCTTCTACATGTCCTTCTTCACCCGCGTTTCAAAAGCCTCCAATCCACGCCAATCATCTACTGCTTCAATGACCATGTTTCCACACCGTAAAAAATCACGCTTCATATCAAAGTTTTAACGGGTCTTTTCTTGACATCCTTACTCAACGTCCAATCAATTCCCTCATCAATTCCCTCCTCCTCGTGAAACCTAATTTACGTGTTCCCAGCGGTGCTACGCGTAGATAAAAATATGTATTTTAACTCGGAGTGGATTTTCGTATAGAATCCATTGCATTGTTATTGTCGATTACATGCTTAGCGCGATTTATACTCCGAAAGTTATTTTTTTCCATATTGTATGAAACTTATTACAATTTAACTAATAAGGACAATATTAGCGCTATAATTGCTGCAAAATGCAGTCCTTTATGTAAACAAGTGATTTCACGACCCATGGACCTGGTCTGGACCCGTGGATCTTGGAAGATTGTCCAGGGGTCGCCATGAGGTCTGAGGAATAAAGAGAACTAAACTTAATCATTTTTTTTCTAGACGGCCACTCATTCGGAAAAAAATCATTTAATAGATCAATTATTACTCAATCGCTTCAATTGTTTAAAAAAAGCGTAAAATGGTTAAAATTGTGGAAAAAGTTTGAAGAATTGATATGAACGCCGGGAATATCGTATGATATGAGAATCGGAAAATCCGCAGCCGTGTGTCGTGCAGGCCCTGGCCTGGAGCGAAACTTTTGTCCAGTTGAGTGCAGTGACGAGCACTGAGGGATCATACACTAAAAAAAATCACAATTTCTGAATTTTGGTATCCCGAATCGATGATAACGTGATTATTTTTGTACTAATTTCGTGGAAATGAACGGTATTTCGGTCCAGCCACAATACCGCTTCGACATAGGGAACGCCTCGTGTGCTTCCGACATTTTTCAATCCACTTCCATTCTTCGCCAATGATGCCAAAAGCTTTCAAAAATTTGATTGAAAGAACCATAGTGATACGTAACACGTAACGAGGGTCAGCTAGGATGCAGACAACCTTTCAGAGAACTTCCATCCCCCATGTCCTGCCAAGTGCTTACTCGCAGTCGATCTAAGGAGGAAATCCAGCCCAGCTGCACCTGCCTCTCTCTGCTCCCCACTCAGCTTCCATTTTGGTTACGATGGCAGCGGCGTAATTTTTCTCCGCCACTCATTGTTGCGACGCTATCTTTTCATCTGACGATCGCGGTCCGCCCTGCTTTTTACTTCACGCAGGAGAGCTGTTTTTGGGGGGGATGCTATAAAACGGAATTTTGAACTTGATTGGTGGTAAAATTGGCCGTATGTGCAGAGAGGTAACCGGTTTAAAATTCTGATCTTTACCAACGCTGCACGGATTAAATAATATACTCATATTTGCCGCAATAGCGTCTCTGGTTTTTGGTACTATCCTTCGATATTCGCAGAACCTGGTTTCGTCTTATCTAAGTAAGTATACTGAACCATACTAGAAAACTCTCTGGAAGATTCTTGGGAGAGTTTAAGCGGGGATTCTTAAGGATGCAGATTTGGAGAAGATGTTTGAATCAATATGTTGTACGGAGAGAAATACTATCGGGGAAGGTTAAGGAAATTTTATGGGGTTAAGTTATAAGGTGAAATCGGGAGAAAGCGGATGAATTGGATGGAGGGAACATTGAGAGATAGACGAGGATTCTGACGGCCGTGAGGGAGTTGCGAAAATACGAAAAACAACGATATGAGGAGAAGACGGAAAAATCTCGTAAGAAGAAGAAAGGGAGAAGCGACCTCTTTAGACGGCTTGAGGTGAGCAGGTAAAGTGTACGGAGAACTGAAGGAGAAAATGATGCCGGACATGTGGGAGGAATTGAAAGCGATACATAATATAGGTTATGGGCACCTTCAATTTTGCAACCTTTGATTAATTTTGTATTTTAATTGCAATTACCAGGATTTAATTACCCTTGAATACGAGCTCGTGAGGTAGTGGGCCGAAAGTGTAATCCGTCACGCGTCAAATGTAGTTCAGTGGTCCATAAGCTGACCGCTCAACTTTGCTCTGGCTGGCTTTTCCGCCCCAAACCTATTAAAGTTCGTGGTTCATGCAGTTGGTGCGGGGTAATTTATTTATTCTGAGACATGTGCGAAGGATTTTCAGAGTTTCGCGCAGAATTTCACAGAGCAACGCTGCTCCTTCAAAGAGCTCATTTCCGCGCATCCGATTTTTCGCCGCACTCTTACGAACATCCCTTCACACAAACGGCCGTAATTTATCAACAAAACAAGATATGAACATAGTGGTTGATGGCGGTTATTCGGGAAGTTTCCGAGGGAACAACGTCTCCAAGCAGATTAAAAAATAATGAACTGGAGGTGCACTATTAAAAAAGTTCGGGAACCTTTTGAACAAACCTATCTTCCTTATTGTGAGATGGCAATACGTGTTAAGTGTTGCCCAGGATCGATGTTCACTTAGTTCCGAGTTTGAGCCCTGTCATTTCAAATATTTTCCGTGCAAGTTTCACGAGAGACGCATTAACTTAAACCTTTTTTGGTTTTACGTCATTGATTGATTGTAAGAAACATTTAAACAATAATTGAAAATTAATGTTAATGATTCAATAGTTAAGAAATATGGGTTTCCTTTTTTTTGTGAGGATCGGGACTGTATTATTCGCTTTGCCTGGTCTCTTAATTCATAATGATCTCACATATTTAAATGATGTTTAAAATAAAGAAACAGTTCAACAGTTCTTTTTGTATGCATTTCATTTTTCAAACTCATCGCATTCTTCACTTCGTTGTTGTTGTCTAATTTACTAATTTATGTTATCTATTAGTAATATTTAGGGAAGGCGACCGACAGCTGAGGTCATTTGCGCCATTAGGGATGGACACGAAAGGATGAAGGGTAGACAAAAACCTAGTGTCGGCATTAGCCTACTCTTTGCGAAAGGCGCCAAGGGGTCCGCAGCTTAACGTCCCATCCGACGGACGACGTACTCACACCAACATCCGAACAATACCCCACAAGCCACCCCAAGGACGTGTGGCGGGGGGCGTTAGGGCACCAACTGTAGAACAGAATAAAACCACATGCAAAAGAAACAAAAGCATGCCAATTCACAGAGAAATATTTATTCATTAACTACTGGTAATTCCTTTAATTTTAAATATTGTAATGACGCCGTAATGCGATAAATTGCCGCCAGTTATTTAACAAGTGCACTGAGTTGAGGGTATACTCCTTTATTTTCCATTGAGCCAAATTGCAAAGAAGCATAAGTTCCATCCAGACAACATAAGTTGCAATGCTAATGAATGAAATACTTTCACATGTTCACAAATAACTTCATACAGAGAGTTTAGATATGTATATTTGTTGTTTACGCTGATAGAATATCGTGCATAAAAAATCACATACATTGAACAATTCGAAATATAATTTTATGGTTGTTCGTTCATGATATGGTAAAAACTGCATATTAATAAAATGAAATGGGTCACACTAAATTCCTTAAAAAACGACTGGAATTTGAACATTATCATATTCAAGATTTTAGGTCCAGAAAGGGATATTTTTTATTACGAATAGCTTTACAACGACACAGCATAGAAACCATGGCCGATTTGTATAAAATGTTATTGTCACTACGAGCAAATGATTTTGTTTCATGAAATTAATTTAAATCGTTTTGATCAAGTTACGCTGGGGGATTTTAACGCTGAAGAAACCTGTATATTTATGGGTAATATGTCCGTGAATTTTAGTCTTGAGTGCCATGGATGAAACGCATTCTTTCAGTCGGATTTTGGTGATTCCTCAGGTTTTCGTTATCAATCAAAATTATAATTCCCCTTTGAGTTTTCGGGTTGTTCATGGTGCCTTATCTTTTTTATATCTCATCGATTAATCTCACCTCTCCTATGATATCTCTTTCTTCATAGCCTATATAAATTTATGACGGTATCTTTTCTGTTCGTAGATGATTTTTTTTCCTTTCCGGATTCGGGGCAATAAACAAACCGTTGTACTGTTTTGTTGCGATTGGAGATTAATTTTATCTCATTTGAGGTGGCACAAGTGCGATTTACGGCTGAGTGGTGCTCTTTTTTTCTTTCCTTCCCAAGGAGATAAAGGTCTGCTCTTGGTCGACCACTAAATCTCGCGGAGATATCTCTCGCAGAAATGAAGCCATTTGAGTTCGCGCGCGTGCGTGCGTGCGTGTGTGCGTGTGTAATGGGGTTTTTCATCCATCTGAGTAGTTACGCACAGTACCGGAGGAGGGTGCTGCGGTTGAAAGCGCGTGCATCAATTTAGGGTTGCCCGCGGTCATGCTCGCCCGCCATGACGATTAATTCAAGCACTGGGAAAAGCGAGATGCGATTTATGTCCCGTCGGAATCAAAGACGTTTTCGGGAAATTGTGCACGGCTTGATTGTGTTCCTTTTATTCTCGGACTTTGTCTTCAACTCTTAAGTGATTGGGAATATTTAATTTCACGACTTCGATCTTATTTTCAAATGAAAGAGGGAGAGAGCCGTAGAATATGATTTCTGCACGGTACTCAGAATTGAATTAATTACAATTCTATTGGAAAAAGTATGTCTCTCTCTCTCTCTCTTTCGTTTGAAATATTGATTTACAAAACTTACCCAGGAAATCTTGATCAAAGATAGTTTAGGCTTAATTCTTATTTTTCTGCTTCTCGGAGTATTTTTTCCGTTAATCTTTCGTCTTAGTATCTCTTTGAGAGGTTCGGTACTCTAGTGGGTAGCGGGAATCTTATAAACCTGAGCACCCATAATTTTCTGATTAAAATAATAGACTTTAATACGATCTCCCCCACTTTTGCATGCCGCACGTAGGCATTTATGTGTGTAAGTACGTGTTTATGAATATGTTTTAATGTATATTGATTCATATTTATGTATGAGTGTGTATTTGCATAAATTGCTGGTGGCCTTACACCTCCCGTCACTCGCCTCTGCGGTATTAAGTAGATGAATATTTAGATACTGAGTTTAGGGTACTGGTTCAGGGTGATTCCCTTGAATAACCCCATCGAGAAATTCATGCGGAGCTCTTTTTTTCTTTCTGGAAACAGTTGTTGGGAAATCGAATGTTGGCACTGGGGTAGGACCCCCCGCCCCCTTATAGTGTTGCCCTGTTCATGTTTGTATTTCATCGATGCCGTATTGGCGTAGTTCAGGTTTAATCTCTGGCCTCATGCATCAAAAACTTCTGCGTGATCGTTTTTCTAAGATACCGAGGGTCGATGTATAATTCAACTGAATACATTGTTGAATGCAATATAAAACTTTCAAATTTGCATATTGCATATAATGCGGGTAAGTTACAATTCCTAGAGGGTTTATATATCATCAGCAGAACCCGATTGGACAAATTAATAGCAATGGCGAACTGAATTGTAGCTTTGGAAAAACAGGCCCCGGGTCTAGGCCAGCATATACCGCGTCTACCTTGTTATCCGTTAGGTTGGGGTTACTTGTTGTTGCAATGGATCGTGAATTTGGATCGATGGCGGTTGAATACACGTGGGATGCGAATATTTTGGGTTCGGACATCTGCGATGTAATGGCCATTTCCTGGCGTATTGTCCACTATATATATTATTCAGCAGTGCTGTTGTCGCATCGGGCTCTTGGCGACATAAGGTGCGTCGAGAGGATAGATAATCAGGGAATAATCAAGCCGAAATACCCAGGAACGTCATGGCAATATATTTTCCCCAAAACAAGGCACATGGTACAAAGGTAGATCACTTACGTGCTACGATGAGAGCGAGGGAGAGAGAGAGAGCCGGGCACCGGGATGCGATCCCTACTCGGAGATAGCACGATTGGGCGACAGCGAAACGTTCGTTGGCAGACGCGGGCACGGCGAACGTATCCCCAATCGTCAGCGCGGCACGGAGCAGAACCAGAGGGGAGACGGGACAGCGAGAAACGCGGGCACGGCGAGCGTTACCCTGGCGGAGCCTTCGTTCTCGAGTACGGCTGGCAGGGGGTGGTCTGGTCGTCTAGCCGAAGTCACGGCGAGCGTAACGAGCCTCGTGCTAGACGCGGTCACGACATGCGTGGCCCAACTGCCCCTGATGCCTTGCCGACAGCCGAATTTATTCCCGCTCCTGGGCATGACCCTTGTCCTCTGACGCGCGCAGCCAGGAGTCATACTCAGGGAAGCAAGGCTTTCCCGGCCCACGTCACCGGCCCTCGGTACTGATAACGAAACTAGTCATGCCCCTGCGGAGTCATGCCCGGTATCTAGTTTCCACGAATTAGATGATGCGTAAGGTGCCTATCACGAGGGTATCGCGAATGCATACCCTCGACACTGTGGGCCTATGATGAATAGGTCTGGGGTGGATACACATAGAATTTCGAGTTAAATACTGAGGCTGTAGATTCCCCCCGACATAAGTTATAAAAAATCAATTTTTCCGCATCTCAGCCACCATATTTGGGTTAACGCTCGTCCGCGATAATCCGAACAGTAGATTGTTTTACATACGTCAGAGTATAGTTCATCCTTATTGCTGAACACGTGGGAAATTCAGGCTGTGGGGGACATATACCACAGTTATCACCTTAAAGATCGGTTACGAAAGGGAAGATCTCACCTTACAATAAGTCTTGTAATCCGTGTGTGAATTTGACGGGCGAACTTAATTAGTTACGGAGAATTAATGATGGGAGGCCATTTTCCATTCCCTGCCCTGCGGTTCCCCGGGAAAACCTGCTATCCAGAAAATCACACAGTTTGGGTGGAGCTTGGATCGTCCAAAGACATTAATTACTTGGAGAGAAACCTCGGATCCCTTCGGCTGGAAGACATATGATCTCGCCAGGTTCCAGAAACAATTCGAGCATCCATCATGGCTGCCTATTCTAGCAGAGTCCAGGGGGGTGTCCTGCCGCTGATCGAATACGACGGGTTCAGGGTTCTACTCTCTCAGCGTAGGGATAAGGTTTTGAATTTTTCTGGTGGATACCATACATTATCGGGCAACCATTCACGGCGAAGGAACTGCCCATCCCCCCCTGCTCAGACGTGTGAATTTCACACATGCTCTGAATAAGCTCTATCCTCGCCTCTCAAAACCCAACCGCCGGTATGACTACTTTTGGTAATCGTTTTCATTCATTCATGATGAAATGTCGACCCCAGTGGCGGAGGTGTACCGTCTAAAGCTGTTCACACGGAAGTCGCGGGTTCGATCCCCGCTTAGAAGCTGTTAATGCTTTTTCTACACTTAGGGCTTGGGTGCTTGTAGTTTTCCTTGTTGTTATTTTCAAGTTGAAAAATCCGATGTAAAGAAGACCAAATGTGGCTGTTTTTGTTTTAATTGATTATTTAATTCCAAAAAAAAACTGCGGGAGTTGCCGCAACTCTAGCTTTTAACGGATTAATCCGCTAAGCGTGCATTGCAATGCAGAAAATGAATAAATAAATAAATTATTACTTCTTCTTCATGATCATTCGATTGCAGTAGATAAAATCTCATGGTTAGAGTCAATGCTAATTTGAAAACTGTTGATACTGAACGTAAACAGTATAGAGACCGTATGTAATAAACTTTGCAGTTTGCGATATGCGACTAGATAGTAGTACTAGATAATAAACCTATGATATAAGTCCTATCCTATCCATGATATAAATCCTATATAAATCCTATATAACTCAGCCATTCAATCAGAATTTCGAATGCCCCGATATCGTATCCGTTACGCCGTGCATTCTCACATCATGGTTATGAAGTATTGAGACATTTCTGTGCAATGTGTATTTTTTGCGATTTGACCTCGAATCTTTCTCCGTGCTCTTTTCATTTCCAAAACGGTGCACGGCAATCTTACATCGTACGTTTCGACGGTCATTCACGTGAACATTTCTCGTCCGCAGAAAAATATGTACTCCTCCCCATTTCGTTCGTCCCGTCCGTCGTGCTTCTCCGCGTGAGGGCACGATGACTGCTCCCTCACCTCCTCGCCACGCTCCGCGGTAATGTCTCAGCGCGGGAAAAAATTAAAAAGAAAAAAGAACCACATAGTTGAGGACATAAATGGAAATACACGGCTGAAAGAAAAAAAGGAAAATGATATGCGAGCCCCCATCGCGTGGTATTTCTGCATTCCGAGAGTCAAGGAGGTGGAACGAACGGTCATGCCTCTGGGCGGCCGGGTTCGGTGTAGTGTCGGGGGGGAGGGAAGGGGGTGGTATTCTTCACGGTCAAGCACTCGGGTTGCGAGTCCTTCCTACCACTATTCCCACCCATCCAACAATCCCTCCCCTTCCCCTCTTAACAACCCTTCCGCCTCCACGAAAACCCTTCCTTCTCCCCAATCAACCCAACCCCCAATAAACGTTTTTCGAGAACTCCCTCCCCCCCAAGCGACATTCATTCCCCTTTAAAACCCTAACCCCTCCCAGCAATCCTAACCACCCCAAACCCTTCCCTCTCAAATATCTACTTCACCTCCAATCCTCCGCCTTCTCATCAATCTCTCTTTCCCTCCACTCCTTTCTCTCTCTCTCTGTCGAGTTTGCTGCGAGTAAGGCAGGTGGGGGGGGGGCACGTGCCACTCGCCGTTTTCTTAGGAGGTGGGGTTGAGGGTGGCACCGCGTGCCTAGTCACCCCGGATACGGGATCGGCTCCCAACCCGTGTCACGCCTCCTGCATGGGCTTCCGCTTGCTGACCTCTCTATTTCGATCGCCCCCCCCCCTTTCCCCCCGCGATTTATTTTAATACGCCCCTTGTCGATCGCTACGCTCCGTCCGGCAGGCCGTCATAACTCGTGGACCCGTGTCCCATTAATTATCCAAGGTCAAGGGCACAATGCGTACCAGTGCGCGCTACATGCGTTTCTCAGATGGGGGTCGCGATGAATGGCTGTTTGCCGAAGGATTCGATTTTCCATTGACCACCGGCTTGTTATGTGTTTTGTAGTGAATGCATTTAATGCTGTGTGCCCATGCGTACACTTTATTCGTTTTCGAGGTAGGCACAGCTAAAATACGTACACCTATTAGTACATGATATCATAAACGTGGTCGTCCAGTGGGTAGGACGCTGCACCCGCACGACCTGATTTTTATTCTTGTGGACGCCTCTGGGCACTCTCAATTTCACCCAAGCTGTGTGATTTTTCGGGTACCAGATTTTCCTGGGGTAACCGCTAATGACGCCAGGATAATTACTGCCCTCTCTCCCCCTCATTACCCTACTAATGTGCGAATTGCACTCGCCGTTTGGCTTAGTACTAGGGCTCCAACATCGTCTATTAAACTGACCTACGGGTTGATATCTGTGGTTGGTGGATTATTTCAAGGTTGTTTCTCTTTTTCATTCGTTTCCTCCTCGCCCTCGATAATAGGTGCCTACTTCGCCCCTGTCGCATAATTCATCGCTTCTCCTGAGATTCCCAAATTATTCCTCGTCATCGTGTCTCTTGGACCGCATTCACGCATTTACCTCCTCCACCCGCCCCTTTTGCTCTCCTCATTTGTGTCGGCTTAGCGGTGATTCAACTTTCGTCCATTCTCTCTAAGTGACCAAACTAGAGCGGCGCGATTCTTTTGAGCGTGTCCCTCTCATGCGCAATCCGCAACCTTCCATGACGCACCCGACCCTCCTCACCTTATCTTTTCTCTCTGTACCACAAACACTTCGCAAGTGTCCTAGAAATCACCTTCCCCACTTCCCCTGTACCCACCGCATTTTTACAACCTTAATCCTATATCCTTATGCTTTACGCTTGTCCAAAGTTATTCCAGTGCAAAAACTGTGGAGATTTTAATATATGAATTAACAGGAATATATATATATATATATATATATATATATATATATATATATATATATATATATATATATACATTCAAACACGAAATCCCGCCAAACGGCGAATAAATACTCATATATACAGAAACAGATATAAGGAAAAGGGATAGGAACACATATAAAGGACGAACACAATAGAGGTGGGGAAGGCGGAATCGAACGGATCACAAGAGTAAAAATATTTCCTCAACCGGGACTCGAACACCGGATCTTTCCACTTGCCGGGCGGATGCTCTTAACCACTTGAGCTATCGAGGATAGTCAATTTACCCTGAGATCCGTGGATCGGGGCGCTTGGCGACATATTAGACCCACGGATCTCAGGGTAAATTGACTATCCTCGATAGCTCAAGTGGTTAAGAGCATCCGCCCGGCAAGTGGAAAGATCCGGTGTTCGAGTCCCGGTTGAGGAAATATTTTTACTCTTGTGATCCGTTCGATTCCGCCTTCCCCACCTCTATTGTGTTCGTCCTTTATATGTGTTCCTATCCCTTTTCCTTATATCTGTTTCTGTATATATGAGTATATATATATATATATATACACATGCATGTGTGTGTATATATATATATGTATATATATATATTCTTTTAAACATGCTTGTATGTATATAACAAGTTTTAACAGCGACAAACAATATAAGAACACATAAGGAGATCACTCACACGTTATTTCCTGATCATTTCGACGGAATTTAACTCCGTCTTCATCGGAAGAAAAAGAAGTAATTACTGCCATTACTTCTATTTCTTATTACTTCTGTTTCTTCCGATGAAGACGTAGTTGAATTCCGTCGAAATGATCAAGAAGTAACGTGTGAGTGTTCTTTTTATGTGTTCTTATATTGTTTGTTGCTGTTAAAGGTTGTTATTCAACACTTCCGTGTTACTTCGACGAAATCTTGTGTGTGTGTGTGTATATATATATATATATATATATATATATATATATATATATATATATATATTATATATACACGTATGTAGATTTTAATATAATTTACGCTGCCGACTTAGCTACCATCAACGAACGTTTCCTTATGACGACGGCTGACCAGAAAGTAACTTACGTTCCGGCCTAGCGTAGCGGTGGATAGGGCTAGAGCTGCCATCCCTGTGTCTAAACGTCCCTACACTCAGTCCGCATTCTGTTGTGGTAGAGCGCAGACTGTGGTTCTTCTACTTTGCCCACTGCGAGCTGTTAAAATGTGCACTGCAATAGAAAATCCCGCGGGTTGTGAAGTCCAATCTATGATTGGGGTTTCAATGGTGAAAAACCACAAGCCAATTGTAATTCACAGGCACCTTTGTGAATAGTTCGGAGAAGGAATGATGAGTGAAGGCGGAGTGAGGCAGTGGTGCATTCAGTTTAAAAATGGTCGCACCAATGTGCACGACAAGAACCGTAGTGGTCGGCATAGCCTTGACACATGAACTGTAGGTGAAAATCAGATGGCAGATTTCCTCAGAGGCGGAATTGAAAAGCTTGTGTATCGTTATGATAAATGCCTCAATTTGAATGGAAACTGTGTAGAAATGTAGTCTGTGTAGAATTTGAATGGAAACTGTGTTAAAAATTAGTTTTAAAATGTGCCTTTCAAGTTTGTAGAGTAAAACTTTGTCTTGTCACTAGGTTCATGTTTTATTTATCTCAAAACGTAAGCTACTTTCTGGACTACCTTCGTTTAACAATACTCCATAAGCCACCAGTAATTTTGCTGCAGTCATCCGCTCAACTTATCAAATCTTTTGTATTTCCAGCACTGAATTTACACGAAGCTAATGCTCACCCTGGCGCACCAAACATTCCCTTTCACACACGAGTGAGAATGAATGTCGTATACTTCAAGACACAAGTGACACATTGCATTCAAATGCACTAAGCACCAGTTCACAGAGTACATACAAAGCGTAACTCGCAACATCATAGTCGCCCCATGTTTACTGTTACTATCAGCACACCTTGTTTCACTTATGAAGTTATTGTTTTCAAGCGTTATATCTGAAGTGATTTAAATTCTCCCAATCGCTCGCTAGGTTTAATAGTTTTGAAGCCTTCACAATTTCAGTTATGGTTACCGTTAAGGCGTCTTTATCGCGCCGCAAAACGCTGGAAGTTCCGCGCAATTGTGAAAGTTTTAATCTTGGTGATCATTGCGAATGATATCTTGGGAATGTTATGCAGTGGTTTAAACAGAAAAATTAAAAGTGGATCGCAATAGATAGTACAGCTTTTATTATTTTTTTAAGTTTATGTTTTATGGATTACCGAAGATCTTAGAAGTGTAGTAGTACTAAAATTGCTCATTGCCCCCCCCCCCCCTCCCCCCGAAAAACTTGCGTCGACTACTTGGCTAGTCTTATTAAAAATTATGGATTTCATTTTTGCAATGGAGGCTGAACTGCAAATGGTAAGTTTTCGGTGGTGTTTTTTTCACCCTCAATCTTCAACGAGCATATTATTCCATTATATCTACGTTTTCCCACGTAGTCTATATCTCCGTGGCTGGGGACTTTTTCGGATTATTATTTTGGCCTTCTAGGCGACAGTACTATCTGCTTATCGCTGACCGGGATGATCGGTTGCTATGCAGCCGAAAACACTTCGACGTCGAGCGAGGTCGGGAACACCGAGCGCAGGTGCGCAGTTTTCGTTATGCTCTGGCTGAGGATAAGGGCAAGATCGAGCCGCGTGATGCCTCCGGCGTGGGTATCGATGACCCCTAGTCACTAAACCACAAATCTTAATTATCTTGTACAATTTCAGTAATATCATTATTCGTTTTATGTATGATTTGAATTCAGACCAGATTTATGTAACGCCGACCAGGTTGCGCATTCTAGATCGATTTTTGTGTGTAAGTGGTGTGTGGTAGATTTTGTATTTATTTCCAGTTCTAGAAATTTTTTCGGTCAACTCTGGAACTCAATCGGTCTCTTCAGGGCTCTCTCACGAAAAATGACATTTTTTTTGCAGAGCATGTTTTTGATTCGCACATAATTGACAGTATATAGCACCTATAGTTCACCCTTTAAATTCGGGAAGTGTTCTTTTTACTTTTACGTGAAGTGGGTATATTCATTAAGTATTCGGTGGTAAAATTAATCTTTAAACATTTGGTCAAATTAACCCTTCGATTTTCGTAATGTACGAATCTCGTATGTATGTGTAGATTATGTCAGGCTGTAATCATTGAGATCGGCTCTTGCGCTGTACTTTAAATTTTTAGATCAGGTTTTGCATATCATGTTTTCTTGGTCTGGAAAATATGAAAATGTTAGGGAGTTTTCAATTCAAGAAATAAGTGTCTACCCTGAATGTGTTTGATTCTTAGCGCTTTTATCTGCAATTGGTAACCTTGTCTTAATTCTTCCTGATCAGATTTCCTCGACTTACTATTCCCATTTCAAATCCATGACTAAATGAAATGCAAAATTCTTTTTGATCTATTGCATTGTATATGGAAATTAAAAAAATATATATGCCATATATGTATATACTACCTTGATCAAAAAGTTCCCGGAATAACCACCGTGTGGCGCTCCCATCGTTCCGATTTGAGTTCTGTTTTTTTTGTTAAATTGGTACATCTGTTGTTGATATTCCCTTTAAATCTTAGTGTCATAACTTGACATTTGCAAAAGTTACGTAGCCAAGAGTACATCTATCTCTGTGTGTGTTGGCGATTTTTTACAATTGCAGAAATGGATTTCAATTTGCAACAACGAACTTGTATTAAATTTTGCGTAAAAAACGGATTTAGTGGCGCACGGACGTTGGAAATGTTGGAAAAGTGTTTCGGCAACGATTCTCTAAAAAAAACGGTCGTTTACCAGTGGCACGAGCGGTTCAGAAGTGGTCGTGAGTCAATCGAAGATGATGAACGCAGTGGCAGACCATCGACATCGAAAGTCGGTGAAAAAATTGATAAAGTAAAAGAAATGTTGGTCAATAACCGCAAATTAACCATCAGAGAAATAGCGGAGGACTTGAACATTGCCTATGGATCCGCCCAAGACATTGTGGTTAATGATTTGGGTTTCCGTCGTGTAGCAGCAAAGTTGGTGCCAAAAGACCTCAATTTCATGCAAAAAAGAGACCGTGTTGACGTCGCAAAAGACATGATTTGCGAGGCTGAATCCGATCCCACATTCATCAAAAGGATCATTACTGGAGACGAGACGTGGGTTTATGAGTACGACACGCAATCCAGACATCAGGCAAGTGAATGGCGTTCACCAAATGAGCCGAGACCAAAAAAACCACGTCGTTTTCAGTCAAAAAAGAAGGCAATGCTGACGGTTTTCATGGATTACAACGGTGTAGTGCATCATGAATTTTTGCCACAAGGCCAGACAGTAAACAAAGAGTATTATTTGGGCGTTATGAGACGTTTGCGTGAAGCAATTCGCCGAAAGAGACCAGAAATGTGGGCAGAAAACTCGTGGATTTTGCACCATGATAACGCACCGTCGCACAGTGCTATCATTATTCGTAATTTTTTGACGAAAAATGCAACAAATACCATCCAACAGCCACCGAATTCACCTGATTTGGCTCCCTGTGACTTCTTTCTGTTCAATCGAGTTAAAAAACCATTACGGGGAACGCGTTTTAGCAGCCGAGAGGAAGTAATGGAAAAATCGCAGGAAGCACTGATGGACATACCGAAAACCGAATATAAAAAATGTTTCGAGGATTGGATCAAGCGCTGGCATAAGTGTGTTGCAGTCGATGGGGATTACTTTGAAGGGGACAATATAGATTTAGATGAATAAACTTGTATTTTTAATTTTCTGAATAAATTCCGGGAAATTTTTGATCAAGGTAGTATGTGCGCATATATAATAATAAAATGTGTTTGTAAATAAATATATATAAACTGCATAAATATATATAAACACAGTAATCAACCCGAAGGTCAGTTTAGTAGGTGATGGTAGAGTTCATCCAGTACTAAGCCCTGTACGGCGTGTGAAATTCCCGGCCAGTTCCTTTCCCTGTGCCGGTTATGGTATCCCAGGAAGACCTGGTACCCGAAAAATCACTTAAGCTTGGGTGGAGCTGCAGGTGCCCAGAGTGCCTTGCCCGGGCATCGAACCCGGGACCCTCTGATCAGTAGTCCAACGCTCTACCCCCTGGACTACCGCGACCCACATATATACAGGGTTCGTCCGGAAAATAAGTGTACTGAGCTCGGGAAAAAAAATTTATTACACTTTTACATATCTTAAGCTAATATTCCTCAAAATAGGACCCTTGTGAGTCGATACACTTGTTCCAGCGGCGTTCCCATTCCTGGAACGCTCCCGCGAAGGCATCATCGGGAACCTCTCGAAGACACGTCGTCACGGCCTCTTTGACGGCGTCCAAAGTCCCGTATCGCGTTCCTTTCAAACTCCTCTTTATCTTCGGGAACAGAAAGAAGTCCGGTGGTGCCAAGTCCGGGCTGTAGGGCGGGTGCGGCAGCGTTGCCACGCCGTGCTTGGCCAAGAAGTCCGACACGACAAGCGCGGTGTGAGACGGCGCATTGTCGTGATGCAGCCGCCAGATGTTTTTGATCGCTGGCCGGACGCGG
Source organism: Hetaerina americana (assembly GCF_022747635.1). NCBI lineage: Eukaryota > Metazoa > Arthropoda > Insecta > Odonata > Calopterygidae > Hetaerina > Hetaerina americana. The sequence continues at coordinate 6,461,477 of NW_027286874.1, read as the reverse complement.
GCGACTCGTTTTCGAAGCCTGTCGAGCACTTGGACGTAAAATGCAGCATTTACAGTTTGTCGTTCAGGTACAAATTCGTAGTGGACGACTCCCCTTTTGTCAAAAAAGACAATGAGCATCGCCTTGATCCGAGATTTGCTCATGCGAGCTTTCTTTTGACGGGGTGATGATGGGGTGTGCCACTCCGCACTTTGTCTCTTCGACTCCGGGTCGTACTCAAAGATCCACGTCTCGTCACCCGAAACAACGTTCTCCAAAAAATGTGGATCATTTTTGCAGTGATCCGCAAGTTGTGTCGCGATTTCCAAACGATTGAGTCTTTGATCATCACTGAGCACTTTCGGCACCAACTTTCGCCAAACCAAATTTTTCGCATCTGTAATTGGTGCCTAATAATCTCGTGCACTATTGTTTTTGGCACATTACACTGCTCTGCTATCATCCGAACACTAAGACGACGATCAGAGTTCAGTACATCGCGAACTTTTCACACATTTTCGTCGGTGAGTGTCGTTGATGGGCGTCCAGGCCGTGGTTCGTCGTCGACCTCTTCTCTGCCCTCCACGAACATCTTGTGCCACCGAAAGATCATGTTTCTGGACATGGCTGACTCCCCGTAAGCCTGATTAATCATACCGACAGTTTCGGTAGACGATTTCCCAAGCTTTACCGCAAATTTGATGGAATAACGCTGCTCCAAAAACTTCGGCATCGCGTTCCGTGACTTGGGTCGAGCGTGGAGGTTCGCGTTAACAGAGCTCCTCACTACACCACAGCTCAGAGCCGATTGCCTTTTTCAGCGTCGCTTGCCAACATACCCCCCTCCAATCGCAGCTCGTCAGAGCGGTGCTGGGCGCGCCTGGAGCGGCGGGAAAAAATCAGTACACTTATTTTCCGGACGAACCCTGTATATATATATATATATATATATATATATATATATATATATATATATATATATATACAGAAACATATATAAGGAAAAGGGATAGGAACACGTATAAAGGACGAACACAATAGAGGTGGGGAAGGCGGAATCGAACGGATCACAAGAGTAAAAATATCTCCTCAACCGGGACTCGAACACCGGATCTTTCCACTTGCCGGGCGGATGCTCTTAACCACTTGAGCTATCGAGGATAGTCAATTTACCCTGAGATCCGTGGGTCTAATATGTCGCCAAGCGCCCCGATTCTTTCAGCCAAGAGATGGCGTCAGGGGGCTGTTTCACCCACCAAAGGAGAAATAGACAATACACAAGGAAAGGAAAGGACAGTGGGTTAGAATTCATACAACATCATACAGGAAAGGAACAGTGCGTTTCGTGGCACGCATAGCCAGAAGAAAGAGATGAGCCACATTGGCCAAATACACATTCAAACACGAAATCCCGCCAAACGGCGAATAAATACTCATATATACAGAAACATATATAAGGAAAAGGGATAGGAACACGTATAAAGGACGAACACAATAGAGGTGGGGAAGGCGGAATCGAACGGATCACAAGAGTAAAAATATCTCCTCAACCGGGACTCGAACACCGGATCTTTCCACTTGCCGGGCGGATGCTCTTAACCACTTGAGCTATCGAGGATAGTCAATTTACCCTGAGATCCGTGGGTCTAATATGTCGCCAAGCGCCCCGATTCTTTCAGCCAAGAGATGGCGTCAGGGGGCTGTTTCACCCACCAAAGGAGAAATAGACAATACACAAGGAAAGGAAAGGACAGTGGGTTAGAATTCATACAACATCATACAGGAAAGGAACAGTGCGTTTCGTGGCACGCATAGCCAGAAGAAAGAGATGAGCCACATTGGCCAAATACACATTCAAACACGAAATCCCGCCAAACGGCGAATAAATACTCATATATACAGAAACATATATAAGGAAAAGGGATAGGAACACGTATAAAGGACGAACACAATAGAGGTGGGGAAGGCGGAATCGAACGGATCACAAGAGTAAAAATATCTCCTCAACCGGGACTCGAACACCGGATCTTTCCACTTGCCGGGCGGATGCTCTTAACCACTTGAGCTATCGAGGATAGTCAATTTACCCTGAGATCCGTGGGTCTAATATGTCGCCAAGCGCCCCGATTCTTTCAGCCAAGAGATGGCGTCAGGGGGCTGTTTCACCCACCAAAGGAGAAATAGACAATACACAAGGAAAGGAAAGGACAGTGGGTTAGAATTCATACAACATCATACAGGAAAGGAACAGTGCGTTTCGTGGCACGCATAGCCAGAAGAAAGAGATGAGCCACATTGGCCAAATACACATTCAAACACGAAATCCCGCCAAACGGCGAATAAATACTCATATATACAGAAACATATATAAGGAAAAGGGATAGGAACACGTATAAAGGACGAACACAATAGAGGTGGGGAAGGCGGAATCGAACGGATCACAAGAGTAAAAATATCTCCTCAACCGCCTCCCCACCTCTCCTCCGCCTTTCTGTATATATGAGTATTTATTCGCCGTTTGGCGGGATTTCGTGTTTGAATGTGTATTTGGCCAATGTGGCTCATCTCTTTCTTCTGGCTATGCGTGCCACGAAACGCACTGTTCCTTTCCTGTATGATGTTGTATGAATTCTAACCCACTGTCCTTTCCTTTCCTTGTGTATTGTCTATTTCTCCTTTGGTGGGTGAAACAGCCCCCTGACGCCATCTCTTGGCTGAAAGAATCGGGGCGCTTGGCGACATATTAGACCCACGGATCTCAGGGTAAATTGACTATCCTCGATAGCTCAAGTGGTTAAGAGCATCCGCCCGGCAAGTGGAAAGATCCGGTGTTCGAGTCCCGGTTGAGGAGATATTTTTACTCTTGTGATCCCTTCGATTCCGCCTTCCCCACCTCTATTGTGTTCGTCCTTTATACGTGTTCCTATCCCTTTTCCTTATATATGTTTCTGTATATATGAGTATATATATATATATATATATATATATATATATATATATATATATATATATATATATATATCTTCGGAATGGAACGCTCTTCGGCGACGCACAAGTGTATAAAAAAACAGATTTAAATTTTTCAAACATGGAAACACAAAGAAAGGACACTCACATATGTAGTTTTGACGTTTCGACGGCACGACCGTCGTCATCAGAATCAAGAATATATATGCATATGAAAAAACCATAAACACAGTAATCAACCCGGAGGTCGGTTTGGTGGGTGATAGTAGAGTTCACTCTGCTCTAAGTCCGCCGGTGAGTGAAATTCACACATCAGGGTAGGGGGGCCAGTTCCTTGCCCTGTGCTATTATGGTTTTCGAGGAAGATCTGATACCCGAAAAATCACACAGCTTGGGTGAGCTGTGGGTGCCCAGAGAGGCTTTCCCGGGAATCGAACCCGTTCGCTCCGGTCAGTAGTCCAACGCTCTATCCTTGCACTACCGCGACCCACATATGCTATTCATTAAAACGATACATCGGTCGTGCAAGTAAGATTTTACAACGAAACCGGGGGCGTGTAATCAAGATTTCGAATTAACAAAGTTCTTGAGTTATTTTTAATTCATCGTAATTTGTCCATTTTTGGGAATTACCTATTTTTTCACGGAAAGCTTTGCTGTTTAAGGGAAAATATATTTTTTAATATCACAAGCAACATAAATCTTAGCCCTCGGATCGAAACCGACGCTGGTCCTGCGGGACCCATCTGAAACTTGGGGAAGTGTCCTCGCTGGCTTGTCTCGAGTGTAAGAAAATCACAACGCTGTTTGGTCGACTGTCGTCGCCTTTATCAATTATCGACTATTCCCCGGATAACGTTCGAGAATTTTTTTAGCTGATATGGGAACAAATACATTGATTTTTCTGATGACACCGCATTGCAATTGCTCCGATCGTGACGCATCGAAACTCGCATTTTTTTTGGCTTTATTTGTAATTTTACTTTACTTGCCATGAGGCATTTAATTATTTCTATTTATTTTAGGTTGTGCTGATCAATAAAGGATGCTAGAGTACTAGAGAGATCAAGTGTAGAACAGATGAGATTATATTTAAGATGTCCCTTTTTCCACGAGCGATAAGGGATCATAATAACATTGTTCGACCGCGGTAGGGTCATGTTCGGGTAAAAATTAGTCTAGTGTGTATTCGCCCCCTTCCACACCCCTTAGTGTTGGATTGCAGGTTACGTAAATAAATAAATGCTGTCGGCACACCACAATATCAAACTATCTACCGCAGCTACTACTTTTGAACGGAAAAGAGGATGTCAATTTAAAAGCCCCAACGGCTACTTCTTTTACGAGCGGAAGATAGCGCTGGTTGTTGGAAGATTGGAGGGCTGAGCTGCCATCCAGTCCTCATACTGATAGACTGATTAGAAATATCATTATATTTCAAGAAACATTATTAAAATAAAAAAACAAGGCATAATGCAACTTCTTATCAGTTTCATGACTCAGACCTTTTATCAGTTTTCGAGTGACCGATTAATCGACTCCGTCTATGAAGAATTGGGTTTTGAGTCCTTAGAAGGCTTTAGGTGCGCGATTCCTTGGGCGGAGACAAACAAATAAATGACGGCATTGGCTCCTCGAGACGGGAGTATGGCCATATTTTCCACCCCTTCACCTGTTTCACTCGGCGGAAAAGATATGTCGGTGATTTCGAAATGTTGGCCTGCTCCATTTTCGCGTGGAATCCCAAGGTATACTTCATATAGTAGGCGAATGCTTCAACGATTGCGTTACGTGACATTCGGCCCGAGGGGTTTTTAGTGGGGTTTGTGTGTTTTTTTACGTTTTTGCGTCATCTGATGTAAATCTAGTGAAAATTTCCAATTCTTCCAATGGTGTCGTGACAGTACTACCTTGTTCATAACAACCTTTTACATTTTTTCATAAATGATTTACCTGCAAATTTACCACTCTCCAATACAATACTATTTGCTGATGATACTAACTTAATTTTTAATAACCATAATCCCATTCAGTTAATGAACGAGGCAACAGAAACTACACACAATTTGATGAACTGGCTCACTGACAATAAGCTATCTTTAAATGTTAGTAAAACACATTATTTAAATTTCAATCTCAAGAAGAAGTTAATAAATTTTAATCCAATAATTAACGGTTGCCCCATAAAAGAACTAAAGGTAACAAAGTTTTTAGGTATTTGGATTGACTCTAATCTTTCATGGGAGGAACATATTAATAAATTAACTCAAAAACTGGCACAAATCTGTTATGCATTCCGTGTACTCAAGGAAATCATTTGCATTAAGGCATTGAGAACTATATATTTTGGCTATGTGCAGTCACTTCTCAATTATGGTATTCCCTTTTGGGGCTCCTCTATCTTCCTTCCAAAATTATTTAAAATGCAAAAAAAGATTATTCGCATAATAACTAATTCTAATAATAGAGCTCCCAGTAAACCTATTTTTGAAAAACTAGAAATCTTGGAGATAACTTCAGGCGTCACTTTGTGGAAACGATACATATATGCCTGTAATGCCTGGATTTGTAATACAGCTGTATTTCACCTGAAGATGACGCTGAGCGTCGAAACCTAGGTCGTGAATAAATATTTTATGTGGAAAAACCAAGTTTTATTTTTCAACTAGAAATCTTACCTCTTGGGATCGAGATGGTGCGGGGGCTAGCGCACTGGCTTCCCACCCAGAGGGCCCGGGTTCAAATCCCGGCGGTGTTGAATATTTTTCAGAGGTATCTCGATCCCTCCTTGAGGTGCTTTGTGGAGGGCACTTTGAGTGAGTACGCCGTCCGTCGGATGGGACGTTAAACTGCGGACCCCTTGGCGCCTTTCGTAAAGAGTAGGCTAATGCCGACGCCGGGTTTCTCTCCACCCTTCATCCTTTCCTATCCATCCCCTATGGCGCAAATGACCTCAGCTGTCGGTCGCCTCCCCTCAAAAACTACTACTATCTTACCTCTTCCTTGTATGTACATTCTTGAAACAGTGTCTCTTATTAACAAAAATCAAGACATGTTTATTAAAAATTGTGAACTTCATAGTCATAATACGAGAAGCCAAAATGCATTCCATGTAAGTCAGCACAGAGTAAATAAAACGATTAAAGGGATAGATCATCAGGGAATACTTATGTACAATAAATTGCCTGCTTATATTAAAAATATCAAAAGTTCCTTTAAATTCAAGTGTGCCGTGAAAAAACTACTTTCATGTAAATTATTCTATAATGTAGATGATTTTCTAATGTATACCATTTTAAATGTATAATTGGAATGTGTTAATCCCAAGAAAATTGTAAATTGTATGTATCTGTATTTTTCATATTGTTTTGATATTTTGCATAACGTCTTTTATTGATATGAAGTGTAAAACATGTATTGACAAAGCCATGCATAATTCTATGATTATGGTGAAGGAATAAATTGAATTGAATTGAATTACCTATGGTAGGTACTGTAAATAGCTGGTGATGATGAACGTTATTTTAATATCACGGTTAATACTTAATCAGTTCTCGTTTATCGTTGCAGATTCAAAATATGTCGTTGTTGTTCCAGGGTAAAACTTTTCTTTGAGATTTAGAGGAGTTAGAGGACTTCCATTCTTTCAAATATTTTATTTTTGAGCTTCCGAGTGTACGCATTTTTTTTCAGTGCCCTATGAAGGACGGTAAAAGTTTCAAATACACCTTAATTTTATAAGCGTGTGAAATAATTATATTAAATACTCTTTTACAATCCCCATTCTCGGGATACCTATTTTAGAATTTCACGGGCATTTTCTTGAGTACTAACCCCGAGGGATCGTGATAATCAATAGGTTTTGTTCGTCATAATAAACTTTGTTTACGCCACAAGGTTGATGTTTTACCTCTTGTCTGCGTGTAAACGCATTAGTCCTGCCCGAGCCTGCTGTTAAGGAGGCATGCGAGTGTTAAGTTGTGCCTTCAAGGGATTAGATTACTTGCCGAAAGTTAAATTGCCCCGCGGATTGTACCCTTCCGGCTATCTGTCCGCGCTAACCGAGATTGATTAAGGTAAACTTGAGGTCACGGCCACTTCTTAGTCTAATTACAGGTCTCTTGATTAGCTGGTGATGACATGCTACACTGTGGAATTAGCTGATTTGCCTAGTTACAAACCGCTTAGTTACTCCGTGAAGTAACGATACCGTCCGATTGGAACTATGACGTAATTGTTGAATTTTCTAGTATGAGTCAAAATGTCTTATGAATGTCCGAAACGCAGAATTGGTTAGAAAAGGCGCATACGTTATACGGTAAAAAAATTGGTTGAATTATTTTTTTGAAACTGTTTTATTTATGAGAGGGTAATAGTTTGTTTGTACGATGGCCCCTGGTTCGGGGATTCGGCTGGAAGTGTATACGGCTCCTCTTTGCGTTACCCAACGTGTTGTTTACTGGACGGTGAGCAACCCCCGTCGACGACGCAACGCGTCACCCTCGTATCCTGCATTATTTTCGTTGTCGCTTGGGAATAAGTGGTAAATAAATAATTACATCAAAATGAGCGCATCAGGTCACGTGCAGTTCAACCAATGATGATCTATCTATGAATATATCGCCCTTCAGAACCATTCCTCGCGTGTTACCTTTTTTTATTGTCCGGTCTGTTGCCCTAGTTTTCGGCAGGGCCTCGAAACCTCGTGGAGCTTGGGTAATCTTTGCTCGGAGACCAAATTGTTATGTCAACAAACGCTCGATCCTCTTCAGCTGTCCTTTTTCGGCGTTTCCCACGTGAATGACGTGACACAGCGCCCGTCGGGTTTACCCTTCCCGAATAGGGGAGGGGGTGGTGTCGCACCCCGCTGTGCACGCGAGGTCTTCTCCTCCCTAAGGAGGAACCTCACTCTTTAAGTTTCGTCTCCTTGTTTGCCTTTTGCTTTATTTTTGCCTCTGGCAATTGATACTGTTGCATTGGCCCCATTAAGGTGAGCTCAAATCATAACATCCAATGCCGTTTCCTTATCGGCACTTTTTTATATTTAGAATTGTTTTATACCCTTTCATAAAAAAATATATTGTACGCGTTAATTGAAAGATATGCATGGTTTTCTATTTCCTAAGTTACACCATAGGTTATTCCTTCATTATTCCAGCGTCTTTAGTTTTTATTCTTGTTAGCTAATTTCCTTCGAACTGTACTTATCATTGAAATTCTCATGGAATTTCATTCAGATTAGATGCCGCAATTCAACCCATATCATACCCTCATTTTCATGATAGGCTTTTAATAAAAACCTATTTAATTATTTATCGAGGGAACATTTTCTACTTAATTAATTCTGTCGTACATTCCTAACCTTGCATACTTACTCTGACTCCATGACACTTTGCAATTGTTTTTTCCACGTGCCTTCTAATTTTTAGACGCGTGGTCTACCTTGTCATGTCGATCTCTTCGAACGCATTGTATCATTGCTTTCTAAGTCCACCCCAACCTGTTTCAAACCGTTCACTCGTCTCTTCTATTTTGTGTGTATCCGTTTAGTGACACTTCGACCGTCATTCATTCTCACTAAACGTGACCCAACCAGCAAAGTGCTACATTTTTTCAAACCTTCCCCCGCCTTCCCCTTCCATCCAGTGTCCTCATCCTCTCCTCTTTAAACCTTCTCCGAAGTTCCTTCTTTCTCCAGGGGAAGGTGGTTTCGCCACCGAAAATTTGGAATAAATGTGAGTTTCATTTGTATGTGTTTTTTCTGTGTTTTTGTTGGCTAGCGCTGTATAGCTTCTCCGTTTAAATTATGCATATATATATTTACTCATTCACATGGAAATAGATGTAAGGAAAGGGGATAGGAAAACATAAAAGGCGAACACAAGCTTAAACTTTCTTAAATATGGGTGTACTTCTAAGTGTTTTCTATTTATATTTTTATGTTCTATTTTGCCGTACAAATGTTATATAGTATATTATATAAATATATATAAATATATATATATATATTATATATTATATATATATATATATATATATATATATATAATGTATGAAATTTAGCACTAGTGGGCAAAGACAAAAACACAGAAACACACAAAATAGAAAGTAAACTCACTTGATTTCGAATTCTTGGTGGTCACAGCCACCTTCCTCAAGCAAGAGTGGGACTGAGTTCTGTCTCTCTCTTCCTTGAGGGAGGTGGCTGTGACCACCTTAAATGGAGACGCGAGATAGCACTACCCAACAAAAAACAAGCACTTTATTCATCAAATGAAAATCAAGCAAACCATAGAAACTAGTAGGAAGAATATGTTGTGCATTGAAGTTGAGGGGGTTTGAACCGGATCGAGTAAATCTTTTTACGTCTATGTGGAGTTTTATTTTAGATATTTTAGTATCCTGCAAGCCATCGCTAGGGACTGTGGCAGGGGGAAAACTAATTTAAACCCAGTGTTTCAGAGGATGGTGGAAGTTGGGTGTTGGGAGCATTAGGATAGGAGTAACCCTTTTGAGAGAGGAATTTGCAAGGAGAAAGGAATTGATGACGGGCACACTAAGTAATGAGGCGGAGAAAAGTGAACGACATAAATACTTGAAAAATGAGTGTAGCGCTCCCTCTGTGGATCCGTAACCTGGTCTTTGGCAGGAATGGATTTATGGGAGAGCCGAGAGGGGAGCCGGTGGCCCCGCCCACCGTCCCAGACACGCCCTCTCTGTTATAGCATTTCTTTTAGTTGGTTCCAGCAACTCCTATGAAAATACAATTCGACCAAAAATCGAATGCATTTGTTTTTCACAAAACGTACATTTACATTCTCCCTTCTGTCATTCGACCACCAATCCTCCCCTTGTCTTTGGAGCATGAAGATATATCTGAGATTGGGAGACTTTTAAGATGTGAGGATGGATAAAAATGTAACACCTGCACGATATTGTATTTAATTTATCTCTGGGATCTAAAACAGTGCAAGACAGCGCCCAAGGATGAGCACAACAAGAAATAATTTGACACGCAAGTAGACGTGTTACTTTAGTGGAAAAAACCCTCGTTTAGGCTTTTACTCGAATAGGAACAATCTTATGACATTTTTTTTACTTATTACGGCATTCTGTATGTATGCACACATACACAGTTGTTGCAGTTATTGATTTTTTTCGTAGGCCTCTCTAATGAACCACTAATTGCTCTGGATTGCCATCGAGTGTCCTTGCTGCGCTCTACATGACCCCATGCGTGCCTGCTTGGGGCACCCGAGGGTCATAGCCGAGTGCATCGATTGGCTGCGAGGGGTGTCCTTCATAACGAACGCGGAGGGAGGTCTTTCGACCAGAGCCTCGTGTTTTGGAAGGTTCTAAAGTTCCGAGAATCGGGCGATAAATATTTTATCGGTTGAAGCGACCATCGATTTTTGGAACACAGCCAAGTTCCAGCGCATACGTAATTTTGTCATAAAAATCAATTTCCCAAACGCGGTCTCACATCTTTGCGAATGGGCGACTCCTTCCGATGGCTCCAAGCCTATGTTCACCAGTCCGGAAGCTATTATAGAACTTGGACTGAAATTTCCCCTGGTCGCACGAAAAACTTATCCAAATTTCCTTGAACGTATTAAAAAAATACACTTTTGGTGTTCTATTTTGCCTTCCTTGTTTTACGACCTAAGTTGACCTTCTCCGGTGCATTTATCAGAGTCACCAATAATACATCCTTAAATTTTCATGTTCTCCGGGAGGTCCCGACTTTTGAAGATTGGCGGGAGGTGTTATGGTAAATCGAGGATAATTAGCACGAATGACTTGTATGGTGTGTATTACAAATAACGAGTTCTAGTATGATTTATTTTTTAAATATATTTGCAACTACTACCTTTCCTTTCGTCCGATTATAATTACATTCGATACATATCTACATAATACCCCACCAGCCCCCGCATAGGACGTGTGGCGGGGGGGGGGGGGTGGTCACCATCCATGAATGTACAATCCCAATCATGTCAACTCTTAACAAATATTAGTTTGATCATGCACTAGATAAAAGTTAATAGTACGAAATAAGGTACTTACATACCACGATATTCAATAACAGGATACGTATATTCAACTTTTGGTGGAGAACTATTAGACAGATGGATCTAATAAATAAAAAAAACATGCAGGAATGAACGTGCAGGATATCGACAAAATACGTACACTGCCAAATTTAATTATATCCTACGCTATTGCTGTTAAATCTATTTTGATCTCTAATGGTACGAGGAAAAAGCGAAATCCATCCTTTGTACCATCTATCTCCCTTATTTTAAGTTGGTGATCTGATCTACTTGAGATGTGGTTATAAGAAATGAATGATTTTTCAGGGCAGAGAAAATGGTCGCATATTACAGTGTACTACTCCCCTCAAACATCTACCTCTGTACACTACTCCGCAAGCCGTTGCGAAGACATGTGGCAAGGGATGTAGGGTCATCAAACACACTAATGCTACTCGACGTGTTCCACAGACAGGTACACTTGGCACGCTGCGATGCGTGGAAAAGGAAGGGTCGACCGGACACTATTCATGCAATATCCGTAAAAAAACACATAACTAATCATTCGGTTAGTAACTACTCCACTGACTAAACCATGAAGAAAAATACGTACACTCATTACAAAGGGCAGGCCTACATGTAGCGCAGTCTTCTAATTACTTTTCTACTCATATTCACAAATTCATTAGCTCTAATCGACACTCGGCATAAGGGCGCGTGGCAGAGGGTGTTAGGATGAAATTGGTCGACTGTCACGTAGTATTGTATGGTTGCGAAAATCATGTTTGACAAGATAAGTTTAACTGTCGCCTTGATGCAGTGGGTGTGTGGAGAATTACGGTGAAAATGGGAGATAAAGCCTGCGGGTTGAATGGTTTGTAAAATAATGTGTACTGGATGCTGTGGACGTATATTGGACGAACGTGAAAGAAGTCCGCTACGCTTGTTTGCTTAGTTTGTGAGAAGATGGTTTTGTGTTCAAACGGACAGATGGATAGAGGATTGTAAATGGTTTGATAGAAGAAAAGAGAGGTCGAGGAGGTCAGTGGGTGAATGAGTGCGATGGCTCGAAGCATATTATAAGTCTCAGGTGGAACAGAAGAGTACAACGCATTACGAGACGCTTAACAGGAAGAATCATTGTCCGTTCTCAATAACCAATAAACTTAAGGAGTAAGGCAGTATTCATTAGCCAATTAGTATTAGTCTAACTACTCACATGAAAGTGTTTACACAATCATTACCGGTCAGTAGCACTGGTAAATAGTATATAATTACAGCTAATTCTCCCTATCATTCCGTTCACAGTAAAACTGTAGACACTGAATCGTCCGTACATGGCTCATTAATTTTCTGATTCCTTAGACTTTTACGTTGTTCCCTTTCAAATGTGTCTTTGTAACATTTTTCTTTTCAATCTTGAAATTTCTTGGTTTTCGAGCTTCAGGAAATACTCCTGGATCCTCGACACAATGCCGCGGTGCTGACGTCAGAGGTCCTTCATTGTCGAGGTTCCAATGTCTCGAGTTCTTCCCGAATAACCCACCCTCGAGGGGTCTTCGAGAGGGTGACACGCGCCTGTACCTTGAAAATATCGACGATCTGAGGCTTCGGCGGTGCCATCCGTTGTCGTAGCCTACAGAAAAGTCTCTCCGATTCCAACGGACGTCGTGAAAATGGCGGAAGGAGTGAAATTTTATTGTTGAAAATGAATGCGTGAAAATGCCACCAGAGGCCTCCATATTCGATCCATACATATTTCGATTTCTCGGCGCTCCTAAGGTCGTCATTCTTCACGTTGGCAAACTTCATATTCATTCATATGTTTTGAAAATTTAATGTAGGCGTGTTTAAAGAGAGTTTTTCTCCATTATAAATTGTAATAACTACTCTAGTGTTACCTTAGTGTTCCGTAGTTCTTCATTAAATTGAGTAAATGGTTCTAACTAACATTGGTTCTTAAAGAATTATGCCGATATCTCCAGTAAAAAACATCATTTACAATACGAAGAATAATCCGTTTTTAAGTATAAAATTTAAGTGGCCATTGCAATATTAGCGTTTTTGTTAAACAATATGCACACTTTTCAGCGTTACCCTCTAGGGGTATGAAGTTCTTGGAATCATTCGGCGTCACCCTACTTTTTCGACTACATCGTGAGGAGGAAAATAGTGTATTGATAAAAGTACCTTATTAATTTTTGATGCGTTTACCATTATGTTTCTTATAGTTCAGCAGATAGAACATACATCGTTTAAGATTAATTTCAGACGCATATTAATTGATTATATTCAAATATTAAAATATTACGAATGCTGAATATGAATTTCCCACCAAACAGTTTTTTGGCAATGGTGAATGATCACGAAAAATTGTAATGCAATTAATATGGTTGTATTTAATAAATCATCTTCAACCATTCCTAGTAATTTCGTTTAGCATTAGTATTATAAGTATCCAAATATCTTGTAGTACTTATGTAATAATTTATGTGCGATACGTATTTATCGGCAATGTAAAGCGTATTCTAATTTCCGAAATCCCGCGTGGCCATATGGTAACGAACTTAAGGGCGTTTTTTCTCTCCATGTTTGATTCGCTTGGTTGATTTTTTTTATTGAAAATACTTATCCCTTATAATCAACCCTATTCTTATGTAAAAGGCATTCTTGAAAATGTTGAGCATTTCCATCATTGATTTGACAGCGTGTATCACCAGTTTAAACGATTTAAAAATGTATTCTCTTAATTTTTTGTTTGGTGTCGACCAACCACATTTATCATTAATAAATCGTGTTTAAGGAGAGTTCTCCGGGATTATTTTAAAAAAAACCGATCAATGTTAGGAGTTGAAATTTCCATTTTCTATAGCGCTGGACGTTTGCGTCTCATCCTTGCGATTGCGTTTGGTATTAGACGTTTGTTTTATTGCGAGGGCACCATTCACGATGGCGGAGAAACACTAGTTGCGGGTCGGTGGTCACTTTCCAATTTTAGAGTGAACCAGTGAGTGACAAACGGAATGCCAAATGTTGCCCTTACGACCGACGTGTTTCCCTTTTGTAATCGAATTTCTCGAGTAAATCGATCGATCTATCAAATTGATTCATGGCATCGAGAGAAAAAATATTGTCGCAAACCCCATACCCCTTAATTCATTTTTCAATACGCCCACGCATGTGTGTTGCAATCAACTCGGAAGGTTGGCTGGCGTGTGAAGGAACTGGAATCTGACGAACTTTATTGGGAAAAAGAATTTGTCACTCTGTTTCTCTGGCGTCAGATTCCGATTTGCGTCATTGATCAACCAACCAACCAGCACATCAGCTTCTACTCGGTTGGTTTAACGTCCCACTCATGAAAATATTAATTTATAGACCTCGTTATAAAGCGTATTTAGGCGTGACATTGTCTAAAGTTTTCCATTCTCCCTCATCCGTGAAGGAGACGATTTAAAATATGTTGCGTCATCTGTTTGTAGATGCGTTAAGAAATAGAAAGCAAGTTATGTTTTATGCATCCAAATATATGTAGACATCATTCGACTTTAACTTACTCGTTAAAATACGTTTACTTTTTCCCCCGCCACACGCCCTTGCGGCGGCTTGCGGGATATTATGTAGATGTAGATGTACTTGTTTCGGGCACATCACTGACAGCCATTACGCTTATTTGTATACAAAATGGTAATTAGTTGGCGTCAAAATGGCTGAAATTCATCAGTTTTTTTCGGCGAAACAAAAAATGAAGCAGTCGCCGGTTGATTGTTTTGATTTTATTAGGATTAAACTCTTTTATGTTGACAATTATTCTCGTAGCGTAAGATAGTAAACACTAAATGGTCGCTCTGTAGTGATTCAAGGGTTCAACAGTTCATGCGTTCCGATATCTCGAGAACTTATGTTAACTAATCTACATAAATGTATGTAATATCCTGCAAACCACCGGGAAGGTGTGTGGAAGGGGGTATATCCCTACCAGCCATATACAGCACATGAACAGACAAAGTGACGTACCATGCATGAGAAAGCTACAGAAAAATATTTTGACTTGCAAATGAACTTTTAACTACTTATCGGACTCAATTCGGAGGAATGCACATGGTGTCACTACCATTTCTTGGAAAACCATGTAACTAGAGTGAAGTGTTTTTCTTAACTATAGCCTCGACTACTTTAAATATATGTAAGCATATGTGCTTATACGAGGGTATACAAACTTATGCATATTCATTCGCTCGAATATGTATGCACATGCACACACATACATAAGTACATATCTCAATTTGGATGAATTATATATATAAATATAAATAAATAAATATTTTTTACATATAATGCATTTAAGCACATATACGAACAAACCTCGTATAAATAGGGGCACAGCTCAACTTTGGTCAAATCCAGACGATAAGGCTCAACCTCTTTTTTATGCAGTTTTTATCTAGATTCGCATTTCAAACGATTAAGTATTCCCTTCACATCATGAAGACATGATTTCATTCATAGTACATATTCAGCTAAGCAAGCGATGATCATGCTACGAACGTCTTCCGCAACGTTGCTAAGAAAGCAAACTCTATTGTGTAGCCCACAACGTACTATTGGTTTTTCGGTTGTAGGAAATCTTATTTCGGTGTCAGGTGTAATTTCTTCTAGCTTATTTTGTCGAAACCTCACAAATTACCTTTAGCATTGCTTCTTATCTTATAAGAGTATATATTGTCTAATCTTTGCTTTTATCATATTCGCCATTGCATTAGAATTGTAATAGTCTGAATTAAGTCGTAATAGTCTAGTGTTAAACAAGCCAGGACCTATCCACTTCGTTTCAACGAGTGTAAGTACTTCGTTGGGAAAAAACAATCGGAATCGTACATATTAAAAAAATGGCGCCTCGGAACTAGTCCAAAATAGGATTTTCGAGGCTATGTTTCAAAAGTTTTAAATGACCATCTTCGAGTACTTCAAAAACTGTATGTTCACATCATACTCATCTGTTTGAGAATTACGCATAAATGGGTGTTACGTTGATTTAATCGCGCGTCATTTGTGCGTGAACTAAGGTAACACATGGATTCGTGCAGTCACACCATCCTTCGAGGCGATTTATGTCAGCTGAAGTAGATAATTCGATCATTTTGGCTACGAAAAAACCGAGGATACCTTTGGGATGGTGGACCGGCGGACGAAAATATTCTTGAGAACTTATTTTCCGGCGTTGGTACTTGTCAGAACCTTGTAATAAAATGGCATTCGCGGAATTTTTCCGCGAGAATGATTTCCGTGGTGCTCTAAACGAGAAGAATATGTGGAGAACTCCGGCAGGCGAATTCTGTCCGTTATATTAATTGAGATTAGTGCCCATGACTTCTCTTGACATGGTCTAGAGGCTACAATGTGAGAAAACCGAATGAGTCGACTCGGTTGAGATTAATTCGACAAGTGGAGATAGATTAAATTGCCCCTTTACCCCTTAATCTATGCTCGCCGAGTGGAGTTCAGGTTCATTTTGGCGAGGTGATAGGGAAGTTGGGGTTAAAGTAGAATTCGAGTATATAGAGAGAGCAGAACTAGAGGCTCCTAGCCCTATCCCGACTCTGATTTTTCCGGCGAGATCTGGCACCACGACAAATTACCCAGGTAGGAGAGTGTCCATACTGTTCCCGGCCTCCGGGAACCAAACTTGGATCCCCAGGGTAGCTGCAGATCGCTCTACTCACGAGGCTGCAGCAACAAATGTAGACTCGATTAAATGCTAGGACATTACCCTCACTCACGACCACTGCTGGGTGAAAAATGTACGGGGAATATATGGACAAGTGAGCAACAAAGTAGGATTCATTAGCAGAGTATTTAGTAAATGTGGCGAGAAGGGTTATAAAGAGCAACGTTATCCTTTGCTACGCTAGTTAGGACTCATTTGGAATATGCTGCTAGTATATGGTATCCACACGATCTTGGATTGATTACCGAATCTGATCGCTTGCAGCGTTGAGGAGCCAGATATTTGTAAAACGTAGTTATGATAAACTTAGTAGCGTATCCAAAATATTACAGGAGCAAGATTGGGAATCACTCACGGAGCGATGGTTAAATTATACATTACATCACTTGCATAAAGTGGAAGGAGGGCTTTTTAGCGATGATGTTGAAAATGTATTATTAGCCCCGTCGTTCAAGTGTGGAACGGGTAAATTTAAGATATCATTTTTCTCACGAACCTTAAGAGATCAGAATTACGCTGTCCAAATGCGCTGGGGGGGGGGGGTGAAGAATTTTGGGTCATAAGTAGTCTACATCTACACAGTATCCCGTAAGCCTCCACAAGGGTGTGTGGCAGGGGGGTTAGGTCACAACCCGTAAACTACGATAAAACCACATGCAAAACCATATCATGTTGCCTCTACACAAATATTACTTTGTTCTTGCCCTCTACATACTATAATGACACGAAAGTAAGTACTTAAATGCTACAATATTTAATAACAGGACAAGTACATTCAAAGAATGCAGTAGAACTGTTAAAAAGGTGGGTCAGTTAAGTAAAAAGAATAACATGCAGAAAGAAACGTGCAAGATATCGACAAATATATACACTACCAATCCTAACCATCTCCTACGCGATTGCTTTCATGTCTATTATGATTTACAACGGTGCGAGGAGAAAACGAAATTTTAAATCTATCCGTTCTACTACAAATCGCCCTATTTTCACGATGGTGATCTGATCTACCATAGAAAGTGGGGGAGCCTGTAATATGTCCCTAACATCCTCAGATAAGTAACTTGCCTCAAATTTACGCAGCAAATTTAGCCAATATTTACGAGCCTACGTCTGGTATGTAATCACTCCCTACCTCACCCGAAAGGTGGCTTGCAGAGTTCTATGTAAAAAAAAACTATCCATATGCTGCAGGCCATGAATCTGTCAAACTATCGCAGATTGTTATCGAACATTCCGCGTAACACTGCCCGGGAAATCCATTTTGAAGTGTCGTTAAGCAACAATGACTTTCGAGTTAAGTTTCGTGAAAGCAAAACCCATGGCTGTGAATGGAAACGCTTTCGCATTTGTCCACTCAAGTAGTCTTTGAGTTTAAGATATTTTACGTCGATTGGTATCTTGCTTTTTTAATTGCGGATCGTCGAAGGGGAAAGGGGACGACCTTTTACGTAATTACGCGGACCGGATTTTAAGTCTCCTTAATGGATTATTTTCTCACTAAAGCGTGTGCTAGCCGGTTTTGTTTCGCTTAATAACCTCCTGGAATAATTGTCATTTTTTCCCCTAATGAGGGGATTCGGAAGGGGTTTAGCGGTAATGGGGGAACAGTTGCGTTCCCGTAGGATTGGTGGGAAAAGGGAGATAGAGGGAGGAAGGATTATGACGGTTGGAGGGGATTACTTCCGCATCTGGTGCCCTCTTCCCTCCACCAACCAAGGATACGTATTGGAATCATCCCTGAGGCCTTTTTTTGCAGTGAAACCACTATTTAGTGAGCTCCGTTATGGCCGGCCAATGAGAATGTCGGCGGCTATTTGTCCTCGCGAAGGAATTTGAAAAGATTTGTCCTCTGGGAAAGCAAAAGGAGAGTGTGGCTACGGGTGGTATTAAAAAAATATATTTGTGGCCAGTAGTACTTTACCTCCTCCAATCGGACTGACTCCTCCCTTGGCTGTGGACGAGGGGAGTATTTAGTGTTTTGAAGGAACATACTATTGTATAACTCTGATTTATGAAAAGTTTTTCTTCGTACCTCTCTATAGGAATTAGAGGGAATAATCACGAAATCATTTCCTACTAAAGGTTTATACTTAAAAGAGTGGTTTTATTATTTAAAAATATGGCTCTCCTTCCTGAGTGTATAGATTCGACATTCATTATATTGAAAAATACGTGCCAACGGCGACATTGATGCTTCTATCATGTCCAAATCCAAATGGACCGAATATAAAACACTATACGTGTACCTCCTCGTACAAAGGACGTTTTGTAAATTATTTGGGTTTGTTCTCTTTTACGGGTGGTGACTTGACACCCCCCGCCACACACCCTTGCGTCGGCTGGCGAGGTATTATGTATATGTAGATGTAGGTTAATTATTCTTCAAAGCTACAGCAAATTTTGAGCAGTGTAATGATTTTGAATCAGTTAGTCGCATATTGTTTCAAGTTTTATGCTAATAACTCAATTATTTTTTTATATTCCTTCGATAAAAATAAAATGATGCCAAGCAGAAATCCATGTCAGATTTAAGAAAAATAGTCCTTAAGTATCCCGCTCTTTTTGAAAGTTTTCGGTTTTGGGGGGAGCGACGCCTCTGTCACGTGTTGAAATAAAATGTCGAAACGGACACTTCCGGTTAGTTTATTTTGGCCAAATCAGTTCATCTTATTTAATTATAATTAATCCGAAAACAGCCATTTTTGGCATTGACATCTGATTTTTTAAACTTGAAAATAATGTCTCGTCTCAATAAAGAAGTTTGATATGACATTACCAGCTCCCCAGGTTGAAAAGTTTTTTAGTTGTGTTGCCCACGAAGAGTTTTATTGCCCCATCACCAACCCGGGGATTCTGACGGGGGTCATGCGAGAGTTGTTACCGAAACGTTTAATTATGAACCCTTTCCGACGGAATTTTAGTGATACTAATCATTCATATGATCTCATGTTCGTAATCTACCCATCCAAGGTAGTTTTTAGACAGCCCCTACTGAGTCTTAATGTATCGTAAGGGCTTCTTCATGGTGCCCAGCGGTATGGATGATCGAATGATCCTGGAAGATTCAGGGAAATAGCCGCTACCGGGAATTGTCAGGGTTTTTCCCAAGTTGTGCAGAAAAAATAAGTTTTTGATGGATTTCGAAAAATACTTACCATGTCGATAACAGGGAAAACTAATTTTTAATGGAGAATGGCGTGGCCTATAAAACCTATCTATTTCAGCGGTAGACAAAGAGGTTTGTTGCTGATATACTGGTGAAAATACTTGTAATATCGTTTGTTGTTTCTGTGAAAGAAAACTTCAGAATAGGTTTGTATGTTGCTTCTGTAAAAGAAAACTTCAGAATAATCTTCGAAAAGCTCGTATGCCAACGTCTAGAAATTTCTAAAATGAGTATTTGGAAACATTTTATCATGTCATATGAGTACAACTCAAAGTTAAGCTGCCATGTCTGTGTATAATGTAAAGTGAAAGTAAAAATGATAGCGAGTATTTCGTGGCGGCATTTGGATTCGGATATATTCGCTCAGATTTTGGAAAATTCAGCTAATTTCGTAATTGGATTCACTGAAAAACATGTTGCTCTCATCGTTAGCCTTTCGTTATTTACTTCTTCAATTCTTCAAACGTCCAAGTTGCCTTTCAGCCGTCCTAGAAGCAATATACTCCTTTCCTTCCTCTTCCTCTTGCTTGCCCAACATTCTCCCTTCAGTCATGGCTTTTCACGGCGTCTCTGTCTCCCTCTTAATATATCTCCTCCAATCACTTCCTCTTTCCTTCTTCGGATTTCCCATAGCAGCTTCCTCTCTTCGCCCACCCTACCAGCACTAAATATGGGAGACAATTCAAAAGCCATGGCAATCATATCTTATGTCGGGTGAATGCTCCCTTTTAAGAAATTTAAAAGCATGTAATTGAACGGTGGTAATTAACCCGAAGGTTGGTTTGATAGGTGAGGGTTATTAAGAGCTCACCTACTACTTAGACACACACGGCGTGTGAAATTCACTCGTCAAACAGGGTGTTGATGGGGGCCATTTACTTTCCCTGTGGCTTCCCATGAAGACCTAGTACCCGAAAAATCTCACAGCTTGTGCGAAGTTAGAGAGTACCCACTGACGTAATCGAGAATCGAATCCGGGTCCTCCGGCAAGTAGACTATCGCTCTATCCACTGGACAACCACGTCCCTATTCAAGTGAGAGGGGACAAAATTCTCTCCAGAGTACCTTTGTTAGGTATTGCTGATAATCCAGGAAGCTAATTTGGATAAATGTTAGACAATATGTTCTTCCGGTATGGTTTGAATTTTGTGATGGAACATGTGACAGTTGCATCCGTGGTTTTTTGTGAGATCAAAATAATTAAAGGGCACGCAGCGTTGATTCCGAAATCTTATGTTTTTTTCTGTCCCCATGCATACTACACCTTGCACCCATCTGATCCGAATTAAGCTTACCGGCTTATAGTGTCCCAATTTGGTTCTTCATTCTTAAAAGTTTCTTCAAAAGTAAGCGCTCTCCCCCGGCATTAGCGTTTTCGCTATAATATTTTTAACGAAATACGGATAAGGGGGGAAAATCTCTCCAGTTATCTCCTTTCGTCGCTTTGTTCGACACACTCGAATACCTTCTTATCACTGTTCAAGTGCGAAGTTGTATTTCAATACCCATTATCAAACAGTACGTATGTTACAAGTCGCTTTATGATTATGTCTGTTGAATGGCGAATGTATTGCGGACTATACGATTAAAATCTTTTACATTTGGGGGTAAAGTATTAACTGTATTTCGTAAATCAGCCAGTCAGTGCAATCCACGTTGGGAAGATCCTAAGGACGAAGCCTTACGAGGGGGGGGGGGGGCGTGTTGAATTTGCGCATAGGTGAATATACGGAAACGTGATGACAGTGATCGAGGCCTATTTCTAAAAATTACTGATCAGATTATATTGCACATTGGTCCCCTAAGTGACATTGTTACCAATTTTTTTGCATGTTCTCCTAATACTTTGTTTATGTTTTCGTTTGTTTCTCAATGACTTTCAAAATGCATTAAAATGTAAAGAAAGGCTGTTTGCTACCCGCTCTGTCATCCTATACACCAATGAGAACCAAGCAAATAGTGACTGTCGAATAAGAGAAAAGATCCAATATTTTTGCGCGCACTTAAACATTTTGTATTAGATCTCCGAATTCTTAAAGTGTGTCTGAGACCATTTCACGGACGGAGGAGGTTCAGGGCATCTTCTCTTTCAGTTTACTTCTCAGACAGTGTCCACTTAACGAGTGGTCAGTCCCTAAGAGCCCACTGGTCCCCAGAAATCACCTGCACACATGCCGGAAGCCGCCTTAGTAGAGGGCGTATGGTAGAGGTCAATAAACAATGAGTAAAAGACGTACATATCAGATCGCAAGTTAGAAAAAGAACATTTAAGTGCGTCAGCATTATTCAAGATAGTGAAGTTGGGGACTGATTGAACGCAACCCTGACTCATTTCCCGAATATCATGGGAAATAAAGTTTTGCTTCGACCTCAGGAGTGTTGAGGCCGGCCTACCCTCTTGGCGCGTGATAAAAAAAGTGTCTGCTTTACTTTTACAGGTATTAACTCCGTGGTTAACAGCAAAATGCGCTTATTTGAAGACGAAGAAGTAGTTTACAAAGATACATGTAGTCCTGAGGAGTAAATAGCTTTAGCAGATGACCTGATGCAATACAAAGATGGTGCGAAACTTAGCAATTAGAGTTAAACTTAAAAGAAATGCAAATTAATGGCTTTTTAAAACATAAGTAGTTCCCTTCCGAACGCCTACTGCATCAGGAATACCGAAATAGAAAGAGAAGACTCGTTAGATGGCCATTACCCTCACTCGCGACATCTCCTGGGTGAATCATACAGTATACGGGGAATATATGGACAAGCTCACAAAAAATTAGGAGGTATTGGGCGAGTATTGGGGAAATGTGCGGAGAAGGTATAAAGAAAAGTGTTATCCTTCGCCCCATTTAGAATATGTTGCCGGTACGTATATGGAATCCTCATGAAGTTGGGACTGATTGCTGGATTAGATCGCGTGCAGAGTAGATGAGCTAGATTTGTAAAACGTTGTTGTGACAAACTTATTAGCGTATCAATATTATTAGAGGAACTTGGTTGGGAATCACTCACGATGCGAAGGTTAAATTACAGATTAAATCTGTTGCATAAATTGGAAGGATGTCTCTTTAGCGATGATTTTGAAAATGCAGGATTAGCCATATCGTAATACGGTAGGATATATTCATGTCAATAAAATTCGAGAGATTAAGTGTGGAATAGATAGATTTAACATGCATTTTTTTTCTGCGAACGATAATGGATTAGAATTACTCTGTCTGACCTTGCCTGGGTAGAAAAAGTAGTTCTATTTTGTTAATCTAAGTAGCCTAGATGTTGTCATTTTTTCATCTAATCTTGGTTGTTGCCGTTCTTTTTATCGACAGGCACTCCCGTATGCGTAGAGAAGTATAATTAACATAGATCCGTAGTGCATGTCACTGTAGTTATCATGATCTACGGTTTTTGAATTATTTTCACAAATATCATAACTAAAATTCGAGAAAGACTCAGTTATTGGGTTGTTGCATGCCTGATATATAAAAATCTCCCCCTGCCACTCGCCCCAGCGGTGGCTTGCAGGATGACGGGTAGAAATAGAGTAAAAATGAAATTGTGGCCGCGCAGAGCAATCATTCCGACCTCGGTCGCCATCTTCCCGCGCATGAATTAGTCAACAATTGCGACAAATGCCGCAGTAGACGCGGATGGCGCGGTGGCGTTCGCAGCCAACAATGGGCCTGTTATCTTTGTTGGCCTGAGTTAGAGCGGCTTCATCCCGTTCGGGTGGTGACCGTAGTCTCTGAGATTTTGTACGGGAAGTTCCCTCATCGCTCTCGGCGCGAGGAGTGGTCCTTTGGTCTGACCAGGAGGGGAGAGGAGTATGGAGAGGGGGAGGGAATGGGGCGGGTCGAAGTGAGAGCGAAGAACAAGAAACCATTCATCAACCGTTCGACCGACTTACTCTTGGGAAACTGCTCTCGTAAGCTCGTATTCGTGTTTTCTACGTTTCCCTTTTGTCTCGAGACGGTCATGTAACGTACTCGTATCTGTCTGTGTTCATGTGTATTTGTCTGTTGATTTAATGAGGCGTTGAATTCCGGAGGCCATATCGCGCGGGTGCTGCAGCAGATCTATGCTGTGTATGTCCGCGTGTGCTTGAGGTGATTCAGCCGCAGGGTATTGCTGTCATGTTCATTTCATCAAAGCATCTCATAAAGAGTTTTTCATCCCCTGAAATTATAATCAATAATTAAAATAATTTTTGTTACGGGAAAATGCCCGATTTAAAATGCAATATATACATGCCATGTCACACAAAAGGATGTAAAATGAGGGATACAGTATAAAACAATTGAAATTAAAAATTACACTCAACGGATTGTTAAAAGAGCAAAAATGTTTTATCCTATGGTAAAGCATCTAATCTAATCTAAGGTTATTGCACCGAATAAATCAATTAATGATGGATCGGTATACATTTTCAGTAAAGTTTCTATGTATTTCATCTTAACTTTAGGCTGGATAATACAATGCAAATCAACTTTTGAGCTAATAAAGTTAAATGATCGTAACTACGTTGTGATACGTTAATAGTACGAAAACCGTCTACTGCAATATTTTATATGAAATAATTTTTTCCTTCTGATATAAGGAAGTGCAACATCAAAAGGTATTAGTACTGGTAAGGCTGAACATTTTTTCAGGTTATCACATAAATTGTGCACCAAAGCTGACTACTAAGAGCGCTAGTTGCCCCCTTTATTCCGCTTTAAACAAGAATATGCTTGGAATTGGCTCTTATAAACGAGGCTGGGTACCTTCAGTTAATTTAAATTATTTTCATTATTTTATGTTAAAATAAGTTCTAGGGAATATATCAGGGTTTAAAAAAATATTTAAGTGTTTTCATCTTAGTTTTTTTAAAGTATACACTCATTCTGCATTTACCTCAGGATTTTTAATTTTGTAAAACAATATTTTGGAGGTACTTCTCGTGAAGAGAAAAATGGCTCGCCTGGCTTCATATGGTATGTTTGGAAATTGCTGAACCGTTGCTCAGTTTAAATTAAAGGCGATTTCTTCATTATAATTAGTCGTGGAATTATTTTGTATTTTTTTACAATTAGATAAATCAAAAGGGTGTCATTTATGGCTACGTTTCGAATTATATCAATAAAATGTAATGTGGCAATTGCTTTTTAAAAGCAATGAAAATGACTTTCTTCGCTGACCGTAAGCATTTCCTTAGCAACGACCTGTCATGGTTGAAAACAAGCTATCAATATTCTAAAGATATTTTATAGATTTCTTATCTTCCAACAGTAGAAGTAATTATTATTAGGTAATCTACCGGTTAAGGTAGGTTTATGCATGGACACAGCTACTAAATACATATTTTGTGACTCCTAACAAAACAAAAAAATCCAGTGTCCTACTCTATATCAGTTCCCTCTTCATCTCTGAGTACTTTCTTCCTCCATTCATCCCGTCCAACATCCCTATCCTGTTTCTTCCCTTCAAAAGCCTCCAATCTACGTCTATCCTCCTGCTTCAATGACCACGTTTCCGCGCCGTACATAGCTACGCTCCATATCAAAGTTTTTACGAGTCTTTTCTTAACATCCTTACTCAACGTCCCCGTCATCAACTCCCTCCTTGTGAAAGCCTCTTTGCCTAGCGCAATTCTTCTCCTTACGTCCCTACTACTTTGACCGTGTTGGTCCAAAACACTACCGAGATACGTAAACTGTTCTACCGGCTCTAGTTTTTGCCCTCCTATTTTAATGTTAAGCTTAGCCTTTTTCTTTCTAGAAAATCGCATAACCTTTGCTTTATTAATATTGATTCTCATCCCATACCTGTCGCACTGAAATTCCAATTCACTCAGCAGTGCTTGCAGCCCCTTGGCTGACTGACAAACTAAAGCTTGGTCATCAGCAAACCTAACTGATTTTACGAATTTTCCACCCACCTTCAATCCTACCTCCAGTTCTTCCCATGCCTCTTTGATCATTTCCTCTGCATACAGGTTGAACAGTAACGGTGATAATGGGCAAACCTGCCTTACACCTCTTCCCAACACTGCCCAACCTGACTCCTCGTTGAGCTCGTACCTGAGCAGTCTGAGACATGTACAGGTTGCGGATTAGCCTCCTTTCCCTCCAATCTATTCCTATTTTCTGCAATATACTCATTAGTTTTTCCCAATTCACGCTATCAAACGCTTTTTAGAAATCTACGAAACAGGCAAATACCTTCTGGTTGTGTTCTATATTCCTCTCGATTAATAATCTCATTACTGCAATGGCATCACGCGTACCTCTCCCCTTCCTAAACCCAAACTGATCATCCCCTAAGTAATCATTTGCCCTACTCTCTATCATTTTGTTTATGATCCTGAGAACAACCTTAGCTGCGTGGGATATCCAACTTATCGTCCTGTAGTCCTCACATGACGTAGCCTTTACCTTTTTCGGAATAGGAACTAAAACTGACTTCACAAAGTCTTCCGGCCAGATTCCTTCCTCATAGATACTACGGATCAGCCCATATAGCCTCTTCCTCCCATATTTTCCCAAGCATTTCAAAAGTTCCACGGGAATGTTATCTATCCCCACGGCCTTATTTAGTTTCATCTCCCTTAATGCCCTTTCTATCTCATTGTCTAGTATGTCTGGACCTAAGCTATCATCCTCTACGTCATGTTCCTTTTCTATGTCTAACTTTGTGGGTCCAAGCTCTTTACTATACAGTTCTTCTATATACTCCTTCCATCTCTCTTGGATCTTCCCTGCGTCAACTATTACCGTACCCGCCTTATCTCTAATTGTTAGCATAGCTCTTCCTTTCTTACTTCCCGATAAAGATTTAACTTTACTGTACAACGCACCGATTTCACCCTTCCTCTGCAGACTTTCCATATCCTCGCACTGCGTCTTCCACCATGCTTCTTTTCTTTATTTGTTGTTCGCCTCAATTTATTGTTTAATTCTTTGTACTTCATTTTGCCTAATTCTGTATTTACATTCTTCCAATTTCTCCGCTCATCCATCTTTGTAATCATCTCATCCGTGATCCATGGTTTCCTAGTCCTTTTAGCGTTAACGGTTCCAATAGTGTCTTTTGCGGCTTTAGACAACCCTTTCTTAATACTGTCCCATTTTTCTTCGATAGTACTTAGCTCTTTACCATCCTTCATGATTTCCTCTACCACCTGTTTGTATTCCTTCCTTTTCAAACCATTTAATGCTTCTACATTCCATTTTCGGACTCGCCGCCCCTGCCTTATCCTTTTAAAACGGACGCTACATTTCATAACAACTAAATTGTGGTCAGAGTCCTCATCCGCTCCCGGGAAGCTGTGCGAATTTATCACACTGTTCCTTAACCTGTGTCTAACCAGGATATAATCTAGCTGATACCTTTCTGAGTCACCAGTTATTTTCCATGTATACCTGCGTCTTTTGTGGTGTCTAAACCAAGTGTTGGTGATGACTAAGCCCCGTCTCCTGCAGAACTCAACTGCTTTCTCCCCGCGGTCATTCTTCGTGCCTAAACCGTAGTCCCCGACCTCGTCACCATCTCTTCCTTCGCCTACCGTCGCATTCCAATCCCCCATCACTATCAAATGTTTCCCTGCAGGAACACACGCGATTATGTCCTCTAACCGATCGTATATCCTATCGACCTCTTCTTCCTTATGGTTGCTCGGTGGCATGTATACCTGAATAATAACCAAGTTCGTCGGTTCTGCTTTTATCTCTACTGGTAATATTCTATCCGTTACCTGCTCAATGTCGACTACGCTTCTACCTACCTCTTCATTTAATACTATGGCAACCCCTCGTTGGCTCTCGTCCACGCCGCTGTATATTATTCTATAATTATCACTCCAGTAATCCCCGTTATCTTTCCATCTCACCTCGCATAGACCTAAAATATCGATATTCCCCCTTTCCATCCCTCGCTTAACATTCTCCAATTTCCCTGTCCTCAGCATTGTCCTAACATTCCACGTTCCTATTCTAACTAATTTGGTCTTCTTCTCCTGCATCTCTTCTTTCTCTCTTCTTCTGTCCTGCTGCTGCTGTTTTTCCCTTGCAAGGGTTTCGTGGGATGACGACCGCGGAAGCCTTGACTCCCCCGCTGCCGGGCACGACACACGGCCGATTGGGCCGAGCGCCGTAGTTGCCAGGACTCAAAATCTCTGTGTAGTGCATCATGTTAATCTTGGTAATGATAATTGAGGTGGTTTCCCGTTGCCTTCCTCGATAGTGTTTTTAACGTGACACCACCACTTACTGGTCGCCCCACTGGGGTCAGGCGCCATTGCAGCTGCCTCACTGAGGAACAGACGCTACGTGGACTACCTTTCGTCTGGCTCCTAACCTTCGACCTATCCGGCATGGGTGACCTTACCAGGAGCAATAATTATTACTCCCGCCAGCACAGCTCTAGGGGTCATCGGAACGCACAAGCCCTTCCACCACATCAAGGTTGTAGTCCGAGGAGGGATACATATATATATTCGTTTACATCACGACCATATATTCTGGTTTGTCGTGATTCAATTAGCACCGTTAATCATAAGTTTAGTTGTACATACGAAACTTGGATATTTCTCTTGCATATTGTAAATGGAGATGAAGTGAGTGTATAATTTGGAACGAGAGTCATCTTTCAACCATTCACGCAAATCCTGGCAACCCCTTCACGAAACAAGCGTTTGCTCGAATGCACTGTCACTTTTGTAGTTTTCAACCATGGAATAAATTATTACCACGATCATAAGTTTAAGTTTCTGAGCGACAAACAATATAAGAACGCATAATAAGATCAATCACACGTTATTTCTTGATCATTTCGACGGAATTCAGCTCCGTCTTCATATATATACATATTCTGTTCATATATATTATATATGAACAAACGTTGACCTTCATTAGTATCACGCCCTCTCGTATACGATCGATATTTTTAAAGCAGTTTCGTTCAATTTCAGGTCAAAGATGTGACCAATTTCAAATAAGGTAGTCAGGTGCTTAGCATACTTTCAATGTGTCGTAGAAAACCTTTTTCTCAATATGGTAATATTTTTTATTCGCGAATCGGGTCAGCAATGTTGAGGGAACTCGAGCAGCTTGGAGGGTTAAAGCCAAGGGCGAAACCTGATACGATCGCAACCCACCTTGAAACATTCGCTCGGTGGCTGAACTTGCACCTTGGTAGTAAACTGAATCCGGATTAAGGTCATACTACTCTGTCGAAAAGTTAAAATTACTTACTTTTCAAGCCGAGGAAGCGGCTTCTTGTCGCTTCGAATCGATTTAGAATTCAGAAGTTGACCTCCATCAACTATTAATGCTTGCAAGTGGAGATTAGAGCAGCCGGTTGTCGACAAGTGAACATTGCTCAGCGTGAGCATATTTCACGTACAGCAGCTCTGTCCTGGTGTGGTCGATTATATCGCTTCAGACCGAACCTTTACCATTGTATCCAGGAACTGAGAAACCGTGCTAAAAAGGACTATGCATGATGTCAATCATGCTGTTTTTTAATCTGGGGGACAGCCATTCTGTCAATATAATCGGGAATTAACCATTATTTTTACAAAATTCGGGATAAAATCGAGGAGAAGTTATATTTAATAACAAAAGTCGGGAAAATACCATATGATTCGGGATTTCACGTTTGGAATGAATTTCTTTTCATTGTTCTTATGAGAGCCTTTGGAAATGGATACCAGCTTTTACAATCGTTTGTAGTCCCTGCCTTTAAACCAAAAAACTACTGCCCGGTTGCTGTGATATGCACCAGTGGCAAGAGAGAAAAAGATGAAAGGAAGTGAGTGCGGGGTACCGCCTCCTATTTTTTAAATTTTCTAGGGAAATGTTTTCTTTTTAAAATGGCGACACGTACTTTCATTCTACAGTAACTACTGGAACATTGGTTAGGTTGTCGAAGATAGAGCTTCGTAATAGACTTTATATGCGGCGCATGTGAATGTCACAGATCCGAGTAATCTACTTCTGCAGAGTAGATTGAACTAGCTTTTTGCAGGATAAACTATATTTGCCGAAGCGTAAACTACGGATGAATCCCACCATTTTTACATACAAATGAAGCCTCATTTTTTCAAATCCCTCAAGCATCTGCAAGGGAGTGTGGCGGGGGATGTTAGAGTACCAATCTAAGCTATTATCCACCCCCACGGCCTTATTTAGTTTCATCATATATACATTTATGTTATAATAAGGTAGGTTTTGGTTAGACACAATTGCCAAATAAATATTTTGTGACTCCTAACAAAACACAATCCAGCAACCTACTCTACATCAAGTCCTTCTTAACCTCTGTGTACCCTCTTCCTCGCTTCATCCCGTCCAACATCCCGATCCTGTTCCTGACCTTTCCTCGTTTGGCTAAAATTCTCCCCTCTATTACGGTTTTCAGTGTCCCACTGCTGATAAATGCGCCCTTCATCCATTTTTCCTGCCTCCTTAGGATTTCTCTCCACAAACCCCTCTCCTTGCACACCATACCTAGTACTTCCTCATCCATGTCTATGTGCATGTATATGTATGTGTATATATATATATAAATAAATATATATATATATATATATATATATATATATATATATATATATATATATATATATATATATATATATATATATGAGATATAGAAAGTCTGCAGAGGAAGGGTGGAATTGGTGCGCTGTGCAGTAAAGTTAAATCTTTATCAGGAAGTAAGATGGATCGATGGTAACACGTAGAGATAAGGCGGGTAAGGTAATAGTTGACGCAGGAAAGATCCAAGAGAGATGGAAGGAGTATATAGAAGAACTGTATAGTAAAGAACTTAGACCAATAAAGTTAGACAAATGAAAAGGAACAAGACGTAGAGGAAGATAGCTTAGGTCCAGGCATGCTCAACGATGAGATAGGAAGGGCACTACGGGAGATGAAACTAAATAAGGCCGTGGGGGTGGATAACATTCCTGCGGAACTTTTAAATGCTTAGGAAAATGTGGGAGGAAGAGTCTATATGAGCTGATGCGTAGTATTTATGAGGAAGGAATCTGGCCGGAAGACTTTGTGAGATCAGTGTTAGTTGCTATTCCGAAAAAGGTCAAGGCTACGTCATGTGATGACTACAGGACAATAAGTTTGATATCCCACGCAGCAAAAGTTGTTCTCAGGATCATCAACAAAAGGATAGAGAGTAGGGCAAATGATTACTTAGGGGATGATCAGTTTGGGTTTAGGAAGTGGAGAGGTACTCGTGATGCCATTACAGTAATGAGCTTATTAATCGAGAGGAATATAGAACACAACCAGGAGGAATTTGCCTGTTTCGTAGATTTCGAAATAGCGTTTGATAGAGTGAATTGGGAAAAACGAGGAAGTGCTAGGGCTGGTGGGCGAGATGAGGGGATTGTTATGAGAAATCATAAGGAGGCAGGAAAAGTGGATGAAGGAGGTATTGACCGGCAGTGGGATGTTGAAGACTGTAATAGAGGGGAGAATGTTAGGGAAAAGAGGAAAGGGAAGGAACAGGATAGGGATGTTGGACGGGATGAAGGGAGGAAGGAAGTACTCAGATATGAAGAGGGGTCTGATGCAGAGTAGGATGCTGGATTTTGTGTTTTGTTAGGAGTCACATAATATTTATTTAGTAGCTGTGGCCATCCATAAACCTACCTTAACCGGTAGATTACCTAATAATAATAAATAAATAAATATATATATATATATATATATATATATATATATATATATATATATATATATATACACACACGCAAACACGATTGCTTTTGTACATGCACATGACCATTGCCAAAATATAAAATGTAATAATTGACTAAATACTTAAATGCTTAAAATAATACTTGGGTACTTAGGTTCGGGTTTTTTTATGATTCAATATCGTACGAGAAAAAGAATGAGTACTTGAATCTGTATAAAACTGTGCCTATCTATCTCTAATTTTATGTCTGTGGTCGAACTTATGAATGTATTTTGGCGCCATTAATATTCTCTCGGATGTCGCAAGGAAGGTCAATTGACCACTAAATATCTTGAGTATTATTCTTAGTATTTTAAACGGAGAGGTAATAGGACTTTTCCACAGATTTGTATTGGTGCGACACAATTCACTGCGCTGTGGCGTCATCAAGTACCTGTAGTATTGTACGTATATGTTTTAGTAAGAATATTCAAAACTTTCATGAGGCAGTTGAGTTTTTGTGGTCTTTTGCATGCTCTCTTAAGCGAATCAAGGGGCTCTCAATCTAATGTCTCCAGCATAAATACCCGTCACGCTTTGCTCCTCCTTCTCTCGAAGCAATTTTAGCAAATCTGGCGCTATTTATCTTAACCTTGTTCAATTCTTTTATTAACGTTATCTCCCATATGGATCCCAACTACTCTCTGGGTATCCTAAATGTTGCCTAAATAAATCTGAGTAGCACCTCTACCTTACTTTTTCATCATATTTGCCTGCTACCCGTCCAATGAAAACTCTTTTCGTAATAGAAATAATGGGGGCCAGCTCCTTTTTGTGTGCTAACTTCCCCTGTAGATCAGGTAGCCGGGAAGTTTTACGTAGCGTGGGTGATCACTGTGTGGGTGGGATTTCCTAATTTCCCCGGGAATCCAACCCTGACCCTGCGGTCTGTAGCCCAACTCCCTCTGTCCACTATGGGCTTGCATTCCACTTTGAAAACATCCAACTTTTTTTTGGGTTGAGAAACTGTATCTTGGGTACTTGTTTCGTGTTTCCAACATGACATTACATTCTTGGAACGTCTTCTTTCTTCCTTGTTACCGTTATACGAGCGGTAGTCTTTAAATAAGGAACGTAGCGCGGAATGACGATGATCAGAATACAATAAACCAGTCTCTGCGTGGATTATATACTATGATCCCCAAATGGCGGAAGAAAGAAGGGAAGAATAAAAAAAATCCGACCTTGTTTGAAGGTGAAGATCGACTACCGCATGATGGACGCGTTGCGAACACGCGAGTTTAGCGGACCGGATCGAGGAAAGGAAATGACTGAAAAAAAAGTTGAGAAGCGAAGACAAAATGAATAAAAGAAAGAAGCCAGTCACAAATAGGTCATCCACTCACGGAATGAGAAAACGAAAACCTAAGAGATGCTCTCCCTCTCTCTCAGTCTCCCCATCTTCTTCTTTTATATCTCTTCCCAAACGTCTTCTCGACACGTGGGTCCAACTCCTTCTTCTTCTCTTTATGAGGCGTCCATGGCGCGGTCGGTGTCTTAATAGCGTCTTACCCTCTCAGTCCGAGAAGTTTGTCGACTTGGACGAATTCGCCCCCAGAGAGTTCTTCTTTCCACCGGTCTATTTCAATAATCGAGTCACGTCGACGCGTCTTACGTATACCGACGGCGTATTTTTATCTCCTTCCCTGACTTCATCCTCGGCGTTAACGTCGCTGGCCACTTCAAACGAATTTTCCTCATGTGTTTCCTCCTTCCGTCAGTCGGAGTGCGTTGGCTAGTCTTTATAACCACCCAATACGATTGATGGGTCCAGTGGCGCCGGAATTTCGCTTTCCTGATCATCTTTTCTAAGCGCGGTTTAATTAAGTGCAGGCGGGCGACCCGTTTGGTAGGCTAGCGCGACGACCCAAGTTCCGCTGACCACCTCTGGAAGTCGCGGGGTCAACATTTGCATTTCTGTCACTCGGGAGTATGCCTTGGGCTAAGCCGTAGGAATGATTTGATGAACCCCGTTTACAAATAATTTCGAAACTCGGAAGGTGTTTAACAACTTCCAAGAACCGAAAAACCCCCTAAATATCCACGATTACATTTTCATGGGCGTTTCCGGACTTCTGATTTCAAATTCCTGGAAATAATAATTTACTGGAGCTGTGTAAGAGCTTTTTTTCGTTTATTTCCGCTGCCATTGAGATTGAAATATTAATATTCAAAACAAGCAAGCATCGTGTTGCTATGCAATAGCAAAATAAACTTCCTAAACCTTCTGAAATTTGAAGATTCAATTTGAACAGTGCAATCTTCACCATACAGCAGACGGACTGACGTTGACTTTTGTAGTTGGTAAACAAATATTCACCCAGTAAAATGCCACGGGATTACAGAATTCCAGTTTTTTGAAATTCAAAAGGTCTAGGGTTTGAACTATATTTTTATTTTTTTAACCACCACCAATCAAGTTAAAATTCACGCATTAATATTCATTGAAAACAAGCGAACAGCGTGTTGCTATGCGAAAGCAAAACGAGCTTTCATAGCCGTGTTGAATTTAATAATTCAATCAACTATGAACTTCGGTTGTTGCGGAAATACCCTTTCAGGATTGCTTTTATTAATTTTCGGAGAGTTGGAATATCATGAGGAGTTCTATCATATTTTTATAGTTTTTATCTCCGTCAACGAAGTTGAAATATACGTAATATTCAATCAAAATAAATAATCGATTTATTGCTCTGCAATATCGGAACAATGTTTCGAGGCTGTATGGAATTTGAAGAATCAGTCCAACGATGCATGCCGCCAGCGAAAATGTTGGCATTCAGGTATTTTAAGGAATTGGTATCGACTATCCGCTTCTATAGAACCGTGGTAGCATTTTTTTAATAATTAAACGAGGGAAAACACACCTGGACTAATTTTCAAATACCACTGAGTTAGATATCATTTTCCAATGGATATTTTTAAGAAGGTAACGAGAATTGGTTTCCTCCCAAACACTTGAAACTTTCTTGGAAACGGCGTGTAAAGTTTCACAACACGCCATAGTGGTGATATAATTTAACATTGATAAACTATCTTACAGCAGTATTTCAAATATTCATAAATTTCATCGGTACGAGTGTATAACCTTATTGCAATTTAGTTATTCAGAAATAATTTTGATTTGTAAATCATGTTTAGGTAATCAAAAGTGTTAATTTTTTTCGTTCAGATATACTAGAACGCATTCAAGTCCGAACCTCGGGAGTTAAGGCGGGTGAAACCCGCAATGTTGGCGGGCCTTGTCAAGTTGTAATATCTCCCGAGAGATGAGTTTTGCTTCGTGTCGGCTGGCATGGGTGGATACGCGCACTGATCCTTCTTTAAAGTCATTGTGTGATTGCCGTGTTCTCCACCTGTGCGTTGTGTAAGCGAGCGAATATCCGCGAATGGCATATCTTTTCAAAAGTTTCTTTCATCGAGGATTAAAAAAATAAGTATAATTTCTGTATTGAATCATAGTCTCGTTGTATCATTGCCCTTGGCAGAATCATTTTCGTGGAAAATTTTGTCGTTCAATGAGCCAGAGGTTTGTTTTTCAATACTTTCTGTCGATAACATGTATGTTCTTAAGCAATATATCCCCAGTATTGACTTTGAGATGTTTGATGTTAATTTCCGGCCACTCCCCTCCCCCCACCCACCTTTCTTATTTTACCGATATGAGATGGTTTTTATTTTAATCGCATTTATGGCTGATTTCGTGAGATCCATTTCTATAATCCTCACTCATCAATAATTTTATAAATTGCGGCCTTTGATTTTGTGTGTGGCCTTCATTTAGAGATGCGTTGTCGAGGAGCCATTGGATGTGACGTACTCGTATATAAAGTATGACGCAGTTGGCAACATTTTCTACGCTATACTGTCAGTCGATATTTTTTTCAGCATATATATTTTTTATGTTTTCCGTTAATTTGAGTGTTGAAAAGAAGAAGCTTAGTTGGTGAATATAACTGTTTTAAAATCTTTGGTTGTTTATAGTTTCCACTCAAAGTTAGCGTACCAAAATAGCCATTTTATACTTATTTAAAAAATGATCCTTCTCCTGTTTTACTTTAGCCGTAACGGGCGTGTTCTGGGGACTGAACGTGTGTGGTCTGTTAAACACTAATCCTGGAGTCAGCCGTTGTTCAGACTTTTGAACACCAATTTAAGTAGGTGTCATGATTAGAACGTTCTACAGAGAGGGGAATGTTTTCAGTTTAAACATGTATTAATTCTTCATACCTCAGCAGTCTACATCCTAGTCTATGTTGGTATGTAGCCTATTTCTGGCAGAGACGATGACCAAAATATCTTCTCGAGGAAATAATCTCTCGGTGGTGTATTTTTGACCCTTGAGGAAAAGTTGGCTGACCAACTCAACGCGGGCCCTTCTTTGATTGCTTTGACTAACTGTTTGCCGTAAAATTTGTCTCAGGCGCGTCATTGAGGGGTTTCCGCTCTCAGGTGGAATAATCCCCGATATATGTTATGAAAATTTCACCAAATTATTTCAGAATGAATGTATCGATTGAAATTTTTAATATGTTTTAATTTCTGTTAATTTTTGCTTTGAAAAAAGTATGATTATAATTGCCTCTTATGTATCATGTTGCTATCTTCGGTAAAGAAAACATTTTTAGAAAGGTGAATGAGCGCGGCAGATTTTTAAAATAAAAATTAACAGTAGTGTGTACTAATGTCGGTTGTGTACGCATCACTTTCCCATGTTACTAATAAATATATGAAACAGTTTCAGAGTGTAAAAATCGTTCGCCTTGACCAGGGTTTGAACCCGGATCCCTCAATATTCGGATTTAGCCTGTTAAGCTACCTAGGCGTCCACTTACCGTGCACGCCGAAATTTTGGTGGATTTTAGGCCCCAAAAGAGTGTAAGAGGTTGCATTGTGATGCTCATATCGGATGACTCCGTTAAAAGTCGCCGCCGCGGTATCTCCCGTGGTTTCTTGGAAGAAATATGTGTTTAAAATTTCAATAGTTATGAATTTCTCTTCGTGATTGGGAAAATGGTTCGTCGACTTGAATACATTCCTCAATTGTTGATGATTTTCTCCTTTGAAAGTTGAAGCGATATGTTGTTTATTAGAATCGATATTCATTTTTATCGGTAAAATACGGAACAACGTAAATGTGTCGGGATTATTTTTGAACATATATTAATGAAATGTTTTTTCCCATTGATGACTATTAATTGATATTGCTCTCTTTCCAATAACAGAATTTTCTTTGCTACGGAAATACAATATACAATAAATGCTATCAATTTGATCATATTTAATAAAATATGTTACAAAATGCATCTAATGTCGTTAAAAGGTAATATGGAAAACACTATGCGTATTCTACCTATTAGAAGTAATAAATTAGTTTTTTATTAGTTTAGAAACAATACATACTCCACCCATGGAAAAAATAACAGTGGACCAACAAGGAATTCTAAAATTACTTAATGAGATTAAACCCAACAAATCCCCGGGTCCCGAAAATATACCAGCTAGGGTGATAAAACATTTAGCTCCAAACATTGCCCCGTACCTTGAATTTATATTTAACAAATCCCTCACAGAGTGCAAAGTACCTAAGATTTGGAAAACCGCGCAAATAACGCCTATTTTTAAAAGTGGTGACAGGGAGGATCCCAGTAATTACAGACCTATATCTCTCACTTCTATCTGTTGTAAAATATTAGAGCACATAATTGTCAGTTCAATAATGAGACACCTTGACAACATTAACTTTTTAAGTGACAATCAACACGGATTCAGGAAAACCCGCTCCTGCGAAACCCAATTAGGATTATTTACACATGATTTACTTGTATCTGGTGAGAGAGGTAGGCAAGTGGATGCCATCTTCTTAGATTTTCAAAAGGCATTTGATAAGGTCCCACATGGTAAACTCATTCATAAATTAAAGGTCGCGGGTATAAACAAGGGCGCTATAAGTTGGGTTAAAGATTTTCTTTCAGAGCGGGAACAGAGGGTAGTCCTTGATGGCGCTAGTTCCGACAGCGTTCGAGTCACGTCGGGGGTACCTCAGGGAAGTGTGATCGGGCCGTTACTTTTCTTGATTTTTGTTAACGATTTGAACCGCGAAGTGAAAAGTAACATTAGGATGTTTGCGGATGACACGGTGATCTATCGGGAGATATCTGGGGATGAGGATCGTTTTATTCTAGCGCAGGATTTAGATTGCATTACTAAATGGTGTTCTAACTGGGGATTGACTCTAAATTATAATAAATGTTCAGTGGTAAATTTCTTTAAAAGATCAACGGGATTTGCTTACAAATTAGCTGGAGGTGACCTAGCAGTAGTTGATACGGTAAAATACCTAGGTGTCACATTCACTAAAGACTTAACTTGGGGGACTCACATACGTAAAGTCTGCGGTCAAGCAAATAAAAAATTGGGATTCATTAGACGCATTGTCGGCAAAAGTGACTCAAAGGTCAAGGAACGTTGTTACCACGCTCTTGTAAGGCCTCATTTAGAATACGCATGCAGCGTGTGGGACCCGAGTGAAAAAGGTCTCATTCGGGAAATTGAGAAGGTTCAACGCCGGGCAGCCCGTTTTGTAAAAAAATTCCTACGATAAAACGCAAAGCGTTACCGAAATGCTCATGGATTTGGGGTGGGAATCATTAGAAGAGAGACGATTCAATGCAAGACTGAAATTATTAAATAAATTCAGATCCGCATGTTTCAGCACCGAGGTCTCGCAGATTATTCGTACTCCTACATACATTGGTCGCTTGGATCATGCATATAAAATTCGGGAAATAGATGCCAGGACTAGCCGACTCAAGGACTCCTTCTTCCCACGGACAATACGGGATAGCAACTGTAGGATTATAGATAGTAAAAATTCCACTTGCCACCCTCAGTGTCTAAAAAATAATTAGTTCTACTTAAATGCATGCTCCTCCACTAACCTTATGTGTTTTGTTATAATAACCCATTCTTTCCGCATGATATCATTCGTGTTCTGTTCATCTGTTTTTAAGTTTCCCTTTCAGTCCCTCTTCCCTCCCGGCGGGGGGAAATTCCTGCTACCTGCAACGTTGGGTCGAATTCCCTTCCTTTTACTGTCTCTTTGGGGGGTTGAGTGTTTTGTGGTGCATTTTCATGTGGTAGTGATGTTTCACATTCTTGCTTGTTGTGTCCTGGCTTGCGTGTTTTAGGATGGCTTTCGTGCTGTATCCTGGGGTGCAGTTTTTTGTTGTTTTGCGGTGTATGTGTTTGCATGAGTATTGGATGGAGGGAGTTTTGCATGAGTGTGTGCGCTGCTGGGGTGTAATTTTCCGTGTTGTTTTTTGCATGTGGTATTTTTCGTTTTTACGGTTGGTGACCTAACACCCCCCGCCACACGCCCTTGCGGCGGCTTGCGGGGTATTATGTAGATGTAGATGTAGATGAGTTTTATTAATGTAAGCAAAAATGAAGTGAAAATAGTATTTATCTCATCAAAATTACACGTGGCCAATGCAATAGTGAATAATATGCGTATAATATATCACACAAAAGGACACTCTCGTGTGTTATATTCTGTGTTTTTTGTGTTCATGCTACTATTGCTATACATTACTGTCGTCGTTGAAAGCTTGATCATCCGCGAACATATCTGATATGATTTCCTCACCGACTTGCATTCCTACTTCAAGTTTTTCCAAAGTTTCTTTTACCATTTTCTTAACATTTACGTTGAGAAGCACAGGTGATAATGGTCAATTTCTGAATCCTCTTCTTAACACTGCTCATCCCGACTCTACATCCGTCACTCGCACCTGAGAAGTCTGAGATATATACAGATTGCGGATAAGTCTCCAGTCTACTCCTATTTTCTGCAATTCATTCATTTATTTCACCCAGTTCACTCTATCAAACGGACTTTCAAAGTCTAAGAAACAGGCAAAACATTCTCATTGTACGATATTCTATGTATCTCTTTATTCGTGACATCATTACTGCTATTGCATCATGTGTGCTTCTCCCCTTCCTGAACCCAAATTGTTTAACCCCATGAGTAATTATTTCCCCTGCTCTCCATCCTCTTGTTGATGATCCTGATAACCATTTAGCTGTGTGCAGAATCCAACTTATTGTTCAGTAGTGAATTAGCATTGACCTTTTTTGGAATTGGAACTAAAA
Source organism: Hetaerina americana (assembly GCF_022747635.1). Lineage (NCBI taxonomy): Eukaryota > Metazoa > Arthropoda > Insecta > Odonata > Calopterygidae > Hetaerina > Hetaerina americana. The sequence goes on along the minus strand of NW_027286874.1, from coordinate 6,421,717 downwards.
CTGATCTGACGAATTCTTCCGGCCAAATTCCTCCCTCATAAATGGTTCGAATCAGTCCATACAAATTCTTCCTCTCGCGTTTTCCTAAACCCTTCAGTACTTCCACGGGAATGTGGTTACCCCCACGGCCGAATTAGATTTCAATTCCCTTAATACCCTTTCTATCTCGCCATCGAGTAAGCCTTGGCCTAAACTATCCTCATCTACGTCATAATCTCTACATCTAAGCTTGCTGGCTTAATGTCTCTACCATTCAGTTCTTCTATGAATTCCTTCCATCTCACTTGAATCTTCCCTGGTTCAATCAACAATTTTTCTGTCTTTTACTTGAATGTTTGCACGGATTGTATTCCCTTCTTACTTTTTAGCAGTAATTTTATCTTCTTGTAAAGCGCACCACTTCCACCCTTTCTCTGCAAACTTTCCATAGCCTAGCCCTGTGTCCTACACTAGGCTTCGTTCGCCCTATACGCTTGTCTCCTAAGTTTATTATTGAATTCTATATTCTCACTTTTACCTATATCTGTGTTTGCATTCTTCCATTTCTTTCTCTCGGCTATTTTTCTAACCATCTCTTCTGTAATCCATGATTTTCTTTTCATATTTACCATTCCTATAGTTTCCTGTGCGGATTTCGATATTCCCTTTTTGATATGTTCCCAATTTTACTCTATAGTACCCAACTCTCTTTCCTTACTTATGGTTTCTCAACGGCCTGTTGATATTCCTTTCTTGTCGCCTTGGATTATTTTTCTACATTTCATTTCCTAAACCCTCTTCCCTGTTTTATCCTATTGAATCGGGTATAACACTTTATTTATACCAAATTATGGTCTGAATCCGCCTCAGCTCCCGCAAAAGTGTGTTAATTAATCACGCTGATTGTAAATATATGCCTAACCATAACACATCTAAATTTTATCTTTCTGAATCCCTTGGCATTTTCAATGTGTAAATACGCCTTTAGTGGTGTCTAAACCAAATTTTCGTTATGAAATCCCGTCTCCTGCAGAACAGTATTGCTTTCTCACCACGGTCATTCATCTTCCCTAAACCGTAGTTCACTACTTTCTTGCCATCTCTTCTTTCTCCTACCATCGTGTTCCAGTCATCTATACCGATTAAATGTTTCCCTACAGGAATATACGCTTTTTATAGTAATTATCATAAAAATAATGTATTTATCCAAGAACCTTATAGTACAATATTATACCCTCTATCAGATCGTGTGCCATGTCTTCTTCTTCCTGCCTATGATTACTTGGTAGCATGTGTACCTGAACAATGACCTGTAGGCTCTAGTTTCACTTCGACTGCTAATGTTTTATGCGTCTTCCTACCCTTTTATTGAATGTATTGCCCCTTCCTGGTTCTCTAACCCTCCGCCGTATATCACGCTAAATAAGTAAATAAATTATTTGTTTATTTATACATACATATATACATCCATATATACATATATGTATCGTATGTGTACACATATTTATGTGTGTGCGTTTGTATATGTACACATAAGCCGACAAGAGCTCATCGTGCCCGATGACGCCACCGCGGAGTGGAAGCTAACCATGAGAACTGGTGTATGGTGCGCAAGGGGTCAGACCGGAAGTCAGTCGGTGCCTCGAATTAATTATTTCGGTTGAGGGGATACCAGACGCTCCTAGCAAAATGTAGGGCACAATGCCTTGAAAACGTATGACATTGCTCTGGGAAAAGCGAAGAGGACCCAATAAATGTCCCAGGCTGAGAGCCAAAAATGGATGAAAATATACACTAATGTATTCATTAAACTTAGCCGTAAATTAGGTTTACGTACGAACGAAAATCATGTACAGGCATGTATGCCTTCCAATAGGGAAAATGTTTTGGTGATGTACTAATCCTTTGCAAAATATCGGCTCTGTTTGAAATGTAGTTTAAGCTTTTAATATGGCGCTTGTGTAATAGTAATGCACTCAGATAAATAGATAGCTGGTTCGTCCTACCTCTACTTTTCTGTTGGCAATGCATCTAAGTAAGTCGCTCGTGTACCTCGACATATCTAATGAAATGCAGGATAGATCTCACGTTTTTGAATTTTACATCGATGAAAATATACATAATATTTATAATATTATATACATTATTATATATAGAAACCATAAACACAGTAATCAACCCGAAGATCGGTTTGGTAGGTGATGGTGGAGTTCACCCAGTACTAAGCTCGACGGCGTGTGAAATTCACACATCAGGGTAGGGGCCAGGCCAATTATATACAGGGTCGCACCCAAAAGTGGTAGGACTGATTTTCTCTGGCGCGAACGGAGCGGTGGAGGGGGGTCTGCCTGGCAGGGTAAGGTGGAGGGGGCTCTTAGCAACAGACAAACACCAACCTCAGTCGCCTGTGGGCTGTCGTTGAGTGAGGACACCGTTTTTAGTGAAGCAAGTTTTTTGTCCGCGTCGAAAAACAAAATGAATCTGAATTTAGAGCAACGTTATATATATATATATATATATATATATATATATATATATATATATATATATATATATATACATATACATACACGTATGGGTATGTACACGTATACATATGATTAGGTAATCTATCAGTTAAGGTAGGTTTTGGATAGACACAACCACCTAATAAATATCTCCTAACAAAACACAATACAACGTCCTACTCTACAACAAGTGCCCCTTATCTCTGTGTACTTCATCCCGACCAACATCCCTATCCTATTCCTGCTTTTCCTCGATTGCCTAACATTTTCCCCTCTATTACAGTCTTCAACATCCCACTGCCGATCAAGGTGTATTTCATCCATTTTTCCTGCCTCCTTATGATTTCTCATAACAATCCCCTCACCTCACCCGCCATACCTAGCACTTTCTCGTTTGTTTTCCTTTCGATCCTTTTTACCTTCTCCACACCCACATTTCAAAAGCCTCCAATCTACTTCTATCAATCCGCTTCAGTGACCATATTTCCGCGCCGTACATAACTACGCTCCATATCAAAGTTTAGACGAATATTTTCTCCTATTTTAATGTTTATCATAGCCTTTTTCTTTCTAGAAAATCACATAACCTTTGTTTTATTAATAATGATTCTCATCCCATACCTGTCGAACTGAATTTCCAATTCACTCAGCAGTGCTTGCAACCACTTGGCTGACTGACAAACTAGAGCTTGGTCATCAACAGACGTAACTGATTTTACATATTCCCCGCGGACTTCCATTCCTACCGCCAGTTCTTCCCATGCCTCTTTAATCATTTCCTCCTCATATACGTTGATTAGCCCCGGTAATATTAGACAACCCTGCCTTACACCTCTCCCTAACACTACCCATCCGGACTCTCCGCTCCCCACTCGCACCTGAGTTGTCTGAGATATGTGCATATAATATATTTCATCCTCATTATAAATATATAAATAACATGTAAATATATCTATGCATTTTTAGGTATGTATGTCTATATTTGTTTTTGTATATGTATATATGTAAATACATTTATATTTTTGGTATCTTTTATCGAATAAATGATTTCTCAGTTTATGATATTCGAAATACCTCCTTGGTACCGGATAGAGGTTTGAAACTATGGAGCATGCAAATGGATTTCCCTGCCATTTAGTGATCCTATGGCGAATACACATATTAATTGTTTCGCGAAAGAATACCTGTCTCCTTCCATTTCTGGAGCAGCGATAGTGATTCTCAGAGAGGCACGACCGCCATGAATCCATTGGTTCTGCCAACATACCTAATAATCCCGGGTGTGCATTCTGAAATTTTCGCCAACGCATCTCTGAATACAAGTTTTTAAATCGAAGGCTTTTTACGAATGGGCTTTACAAGGTGGATTTTACGTAATTAGTCCTTCAAAAAAGAGTAGGTGTAAGATGGACTTTTATGGACGACATCAGTATTTTAAGTAAGAAACTTTATTAAAAATGATAAGGCACACAAATTATTTTTTCCACCAATATTTTACCAATTATTTCAGCAGTTCCAATTCCATTTTTCATGTTCATTTTTTTACTGTCGTGGATATTTGTGATTTTTGCTGTCTAGTGGAAATGTTTATTTTTTTTGTTCCTTGGACATCTGTTTCTCGATAACTGACTGTTTTGTGCTTCTGAGTGATATTATGTTCATGTTGATCATTTAAGAATTACGAATGTTTAATGGGACTGAAATGATGTTGAGCGTGATACTATTGGCGTTCTATTTTTGTTATACCATTCAGGTGAAGCAAAACTTTTCAATTTATTCAGTATATTCTTTTATCAGACATTTAAAGAAAATCTATGGCCGTAATAAATTAGCACCACTCGTCCAAAGGGAAAAATAAAATTGGCTGCGATGGTTTGTGGGAGATGATATTCCACGGCAGTGGCCAACCACAACCTCTTTCAACCAAAATACCCTTCTGTGGGGGTTTGTGGGAATGTTACCAACTAACCAGCGACTAACTACAGACACACACACACGCACCCAACCCAAGATGGGAACCTTTACAGGGTTGAAGGGATCCCGCTAAGGGTATATGGGTTATGATCACATACACACTATCCGTAAATGTTACCGGGAATTAATTCTGCCCTAGGGACAAACACAGAACAAACACACTCGCAAGCACTCAGAAAAACACTCTCCCATTCAAAAATGGCGTAAATAATGGGAGAATATTACTCGAATCGTGCAAAGTCAAGGGATATCAAAAAACCATCTTCGTGTGTACGTATATTGAACGTTTCTTCTTTTCCTGATTCACTTACAACCTTCTGTCGCTAATGCTTATTTACTTCAGTTCGCTAAGGAGGACCACCTTGTGGCCGAAATGCGCGTATCCGACGCACACCCCTGTTTTTTGCTATCCCTTGACTCTGCTCAATTTGAGTTATATTCTCACAGTATTTACACCCTTTTTTGATTGTGTATGTGTGTGTGTTTTTCTGTATGCTCGCGAGTGTGTTTGCTCTGTGTCTGCCTCTGGCGCGTAATTGATTCTCGTAAACATCACGGATAGAGTGTATGAGGTCATAACCCAGGCATCCTTAGTTGGCTCCATTCAACCCTGTGAAGGATCCCATTTTGGGTTGAGTGTGCGTGTTTGTGTCGGTAGTTGGTCACTGGCGAGGACGTAACATTCCCGCAAACCACCACATAAGGGTATTTTGGTTGAAAGAGGTTGTGGTTGGCCAGTGCCGCGGAATTTCTTCTCCCAAAAGCCATCGCAGCAAATTTTTTATTTTTCCCTTTGGACGAGTGGTGCTAATTTATTATACGGCTATAGCTGATTTTCTTTGAACTTGTAATTTTACTAGGCGGTATGGCTCAAATTTCCTAGATTTTAAGTATCGGTTTTTTATTTTTCAGGTAATCTATCTTCCTCTGAGGGAGGGTCCTCCGCAATAAATAAGGAGCGGTTGCAAGAGATTTTTGATAAGGTAAGTGTACTTCCTTTGGATATTCCTCGCGATACATGTTTACCTTAGCTATAGGTATAGTAGGATATTATTATTCTCCCGATATCACAATGGGACTACCATTTATTGCTTGTTTATATCTGACTCAATAGATAATTATTACCACGCGGCCAATATTAACCCAGCAATATTGAATGTGCTTGTTTGGGACTTTGGAATGCCCTTTCAGTTAGAAAAAATAATCCCTTGAATACTCGGAGTATTATTTTATAGTTTAATAGCGAAGAATTTAATGATACAAAGGCCTAAGTTTCATCAGTCTTTCATTCATCTGATAAACAGTTGTATAGCATTCATCAATTAATTATCATTTATAATCATTCATGATTGCGATGTTCTTTTAGTGCATCCTTTGTGATATTGTATTAATAATTAAAATTTAACAACTGATTGTTGTTAATTTTCTTTGGTGACTCTCCAAACCATTTTCGAATCTGGAAATGATCTTCGTACAAGGAGTGATTGTTTTTCGCGAAACGGAGCTGGCGTTCTTTTGTTCGATGCGACACACAATGAATAAAACGAAATAGCTTTGATCTCACGACCTTTCAAAACTGAAAATACATTTCGCAGGAAATACTTGAGCTGGCGAAGAATAAACGGAAAAGTACCAAAGTAGTCCGTTGCAGAGGAAATTTTTGTTGCCTTGGCAACTTCCTGAGTGTCTTCTCCAATTCTTATCCTTCTCTGTAGTGACTTCATATACCGTCCCAATTTCACTGTTACGGAAATGGTGACAATAGGTCACGTGGTATCATGGAGACCTTCGTTTTGAATAGTTGAAGCCATTTTTTTCTCCATAGTTGGATCAATGTCGCTTCGCCAGCCTCTTGATTATCGAAAGGTTTGAGCATTGTCAAGGGGATGGATATGTTTAAGCCATATCCGACACCTTCCATATTTTGATCTCTTAAATTGTAGCTTATGTTGACCTCTATACGGGTGATGTGCAATTGTAATTATGCACTCCTAAAACATTTTAATGAAGTTACGTAGTCATGTGTGAAGTGGTTCGGTTATTGGCAATCGAGAATTATATTGATATTACAATGGAGGAATGGTGTCAACCCTTCCGTAATCATTTACTATCTAAAATGGCCCTGACATGACATTAAAAACTGGCATCGTTTTCGAATAGAAAGTAATAAAAAATCTGACACATTTTTTTTATAGACCTCGTTGATAAAGCAGTGTGAGTAATCAGATGTTTAACGTCTCATGTAGGTTCCTCCTCGAAACGTGCTCTCTAAAAAAAATATTTCGGAGTAGTTCTGAACCTCAAATTTATGAACTTGTGCGATTGAAACTGTTTTCCTCCACAAATCGAGGTTGATAGTATTTAAGCAAAGGCGGATGGGTGCTACTAACACTCTTAAAATTCTCATGCAATGGCGCATATCAGTTTCAGTTTCTTTTGCGAGATATTAAAATTTATTCCTGCACCATTTAGCCGTAGTTCAGCTGGTGTTGGTAGTCCTCCACTGCCATAATATCATGTACAAAACCTTGAATGGTCGATGTCAATACCAAAATGCTAAGATCATCTTCGTTTAATAGATTGCTTTAGGACGGCAAATACCAGAAATTTTATCAAAACGACGTAAACTTACCATCTCGATTCAAACTCCATTAAAACAGTGAATATGTCATTGAATGAGAGACGTATTAGTTATGGTTCAAATATTTCCATGACTATATGGCTTTTCATTGCGCACGGTTCATCTCAACAATGTATGACATCGATAACCAAGGATTCTACTTGTTTTTGCGTAACAATGGCCGATAATAATGGTGTCATTTCGGTCTTATCTTCTAATCGGAAAGTGTGGTTATCCACTAAGCGCCCAAGCTAACTGCTAATAAGGTAGTCTTATCTCTTGCTACGGCATATGTAGTGTTGTAAGAGTAAGGTGAACAACCAGACGTATGACACGAACACGCGACAGTTTTCGTTTAAACTGCCCGCGAGCGTTTACGAGGGACACTCTGGTGAAGATGGGAAGATTGTTGACCGTAGATCAAGGCATGGCATATGAAAAACACTATGCAGCGACTTTTATTACCGCAAGATTTGCGTAAATTAAATGAAACGTTATAAGCAACGCGGGAATGCCCTCCTCGATTAAGATAGAAAAACGGGCATACTAACTTGTCAAAATGAGAAAGGCAATTAAATTATTGTAATTATAATTATAGATGATATTTTACGCAATAATACCATAAGAATAAAGACAAAAAAAAACCAAAACTGATATTCGAACTTCCAGTAGCGGTTTGCGACGACGTTCAACTGAGTGGCGCGAGAATCAGACGATGTAATTAGTTGGTTTACACGGAAGCCATGAAGCATATGTTGAATTCGCATTATTGTCAAATGCTTGTTCAGTTAATTATCTGACGGTATTATTTAGATCAAGTAATCCCTACGATTAAATTAGGATAATTGCAGAGCAGGGAATATCATTGGTCGGTTCAATTTCACTAAATTACGCATTTACTCTTATTGTGAAGGGAAGCGAAAGAATGCTTTTCTGCCACGAGAGTCAAAATAAAATCGGACTCTGGAAGGGTAAATGAGTTTAGTTTAATATAAATCAATGATTCACGCAAGGAAATAGAACGGTATTAAATATGCAATGTAAATCATTAGCTGTATTTTGAGTTTTATCATCCGATTTCTGTTTCCACAATTATTATTTTGGGAAGAATATTTGGTAATAGGGGTTATACATTCAAATGAACATGTTCTAACTCGATCGAGCGCCCATTGTTGTGCCTTTGCCGCCAAATGCTCACGAGTTGCGAATTATTGAAAGAGTACTTGAGTCAAATCAGCATTGAATAAATGGAAAGACATGTGTCGGCACCATTTTGCAACTTACCGCCAGTTGATGGGTGCATGTACAGCTACGAGTACTCTCAATGCTAAGTAAGTATGGTAGGTAGATGTCGCATGTCATCGGCCAGAGATACGGCTGAAGTGAGGCAAACATGATGAGCCGGAAGACCACGTGCCATTGGGCAAAGAGTGACTGAGTTTGAAATTTTTGTGAAACGCCGTCATCAATCAAATCTTATAAGTGGACGAAAACAAATTGAGGACCATACACACAGTACAATGGCGACCTCTAAAATTGCGATTTTAATAACGGCGATCCTTGGACTTTTCCCTGATAAATGTTGCCTTTCTCTCATAGACGTGTTTTTTCACATAACATCTTGCATGTCACTCCCGCACTACAAAATCTCCTTTTGAAAGGTAGTCTGATGCTATAATCATCCATTTACTATATAATAATTAAATGTAGTACATGGAAGTTTCGAATTAGCCCCGGATTCAGTTTGTTTGACTGTGTGCATTTATCATCGGTGCTTTACCCTTTACAATCATATCCATATCCTCGGTTGAGGAGTAAGAGTTATTCTCCAATTATTGTGTCGTAATTCAATCATACGGAACGTAAAAGGGTGTGCAAATGCCTTTTAATAATTCTCTATCATAGCTGTAACCCACTAGTAAAGTGTTTATTTGTTGGAGTTACTTTTAACTACTTTTTAAAGAACAGTAAAAAATACGACGTGTATACTTGTAAAAGCATACTATATATTAGTTCGAAAAAGTGTTTTGTGTTCGCATCTTTATGAAATGAAAACAAAATGTTAATATAACAAATTAATCAAAGAGGACCATTAGGGAACAAAAAAACAAGGATTTTTTCTCCATTGCCTACAGATCTTAGGGTTATTAATAACTTATCTCGTATAGAATGGATACTCTAGCTCTGGTGAATAGTTTATATTCAAATATTTACGAAACCTTTTTTAAATTCATCCACGTTTGCAGAACCTTTTGTTTCATTATGTAAGATTAGCCCATTCAAGAAAAAGGATTTCTTCTAACTGCTTGTACGCCATTGTTTTTTTTAATACAATTCGTTTTTGTTTCTGGTTTTATGTGTTATTCTAGTGTTTTTATTAGAACATCATTAATTTCGTTGGAGCTATTTGGTCAGCCCCTATTGTTCTCTATATATTTGTGTTATATTTGGTCAAATACTCTTTACCATAGACGTACATGTACATCAATACATCGATGCATTGGTGTAGATTCGGTTATGCATCTTGTAGTATACTTGCGGTAGCACAACAAGGGTGAACTTGGTGACGAGTCATGATCCGTTTATGTACTCGTATGCACGTGAACGAGTATACTCGTATGTGTGCGTTTGTGTATCTATACATATATATTTTTATGTATAAATATAATGTATATATATGGGTATATATTTATGTTTATATATATATTTATTTATAAATATATGTATATATATATTTACATATGTACATACAGGTACCTGTATATGCTTCAAATGAAGGTGCGACATTGCGTTAGCCAATAAAAATATAGAAAAAAAACAAAAAATACAAACACAGGTATTCTGGATATATATATATATATATATATATATATATATATATATATATATATATATATATGTATATATATTTATATGTGTATATATATTATAATAATAAAAGATAAATGTGTGTCACCATCGAACCAACTTAAGCAGACAAAATTACTTCGGCCTGAGTTCTAACTCCGTAACTAGCCAGTGCTCAAATGGTGGTCAGCGGTAGTCATCATTGCGCGTTCATCTATTTCGAGGCCCTGTGAATAACGACCTCACGTTGCATCTTTTCCTGAGGTCGGAGCCAAATATGTCTTCAGCGGTGAGACAAAAGACATTAATATTTGGCGTTGGTACGGAAATAAGTGAGCGCTCGATTTGGAGAAGGATAACAAGAACAGGATGTACAGACAAGAATAGAAGCATAGAAGTATTGAGAGAAATTAAAGACGAAAGGAATTTAATAAAATAAATGGAGGAAAGGAAAATAAAATGTGTTGGACATATGCTGAGACATAACTACTTCATGGAAATTATATTGGAGGGGAGGAAAAAAAATGAAGAGGAAGGTCAAGAAGGAAATTTATAGATTATATTAAAATTACTATGAGAGTAACAACATAAATGAATGGAAAAGAGCGATAATGGAAAGAGACCAAGGACTGCAGCGACAAGGCTCCGCCTTTAGAAGATGATGTTGAGACAAGCATATAAATATTCTTATCCGGCCCCTGATTATGAGGCCCCTAGTTCAAAGTTATGACTGTCGACTGGAGTACGCTGAGTGAATTCTCCATCATACACACATACTATAACTACTCCAGCAGTTCCTATTCCACAGTTCTTAGCCCCAAGATTGGTTTGATGGGTGAGGATGGAGTTTCACCCAATGGTTAGCCCATCGGCGAGTGAAATTCACAGATTGGCAGGGTAATAAGGGGGACCGGTTCCTTTCCACGTGCCGCCTGTGGTTACTCAGAAAGGTATGATACCCGTAAAATCACTGTTGGAGGTAGGAAAAATGTATTTAAGTTAGAAACCCCTCATTTCAGAGAATTTAAAACACCATTTCACTGATTATTTCCACGCTGCCCTATCCTTGAGTGCCTCTGTCGCGTTCACACATTGGGCGTCGTAGCTCTGACAACCTGTTTATCAGCAAGCTGGAGCTATACTTATATAGCCTTATAAGGCATTGTGATCTCTGATAGGTTTATGGCTGATGAGTGCACGCTAGGGGTGCAATTGGGTTCGCGCGTCGCAGCGTGCTGTGCAGGATGTAATGGAATTTTCGTGAGAAAACGTGCGATAGGTTATGCACGTAGTTCACTTCTGGAGGAGGTCTAGGGCGGCTGGCTATGCCCTTGAACACGCGTTATTGCAAACCTCCCTTTCTGCTCATTTTGAGAATCCCAGCATTCCTCGTCTTGAGGAAATTCACATTGGAATACATTGACTCTCACGGCCTATTCCTTATTATCTCACTCTCTCAAATCATTAGTCTTATCGTTTTATCAAAAATATATGTGTGTGTATATATATATATATATATATATAAACAATATATAAATACAAAAAAAAGATAACTCACACGTTATTTCTTGATAATTTCGACGGAATTCTACTCCGTCTTCATCGGAAGATAGAGAAGTAATGACTCATTAACAACGAGTCATTACTTCTCTATCTTCCGATGAAGACGGAGTGGAATTCTGTCGAAACTATCAAGAAATAACGTGTGAGTTATCTTCTTTTGTGTTTCTATATTGTTTGTTACTGTGTAATGTATTATTCGGCACTTTCGCGTTACGTCGACGAAATCATCTATATATATATATATATATATATATATATATATATATATATATATATGTATATATATATATATATATATATATATATATATATATATATATATATATATATATATATATGTATATGTATATGTATATATACATATATACACACATACATAATACACACACACAAACACGAGCATTCATGTACAAGTATACACACATACACACATATAATACATACATACATACACACATATAATAACCATATCCACCGTTTTTGGATTATCACTGAATAAACCCGCCCTTTCTTTCCACCCCATCTCCTCTCTCCTAAATTCACTTTCCGCCAGCATTGATCGGTGTTCTATATTCTTAAACAACTTAAACCACCCGACCCCTATCTCATCTCTCCGATATTTAATTACAAACTTCTGTTTCAATCTTAATTAATGTATTCTTACCATTTTATTGTTTATTTTTGTATGCATGCGTCTGTTATATTATGTTTTGTCATTTTTCCATTAGAACTAAGCAATCTTGCTGGCTGCGGAAAAGTTTTATAGATTAATAAAAAGGAATATATTTGTATACAACGACACGTACCTATGTGTGTTTGCTGATTCGGCCCCTTTCCATTTTCTCTCATGTTGACCGAACAACAGATGCTACTGGTTTCTCTCTTACGCGGTAATAACCAGCTTGGTCAATTCGCATTCTTTCGTTTCCTGCCATTCATTTCTCTCACTGTCTTACCGTGCATACGTTCGTATCTTCACATTCAGGCGTTGCTATTCCGTTCCTCTGATTTCTGACGTTCTCTCTTCTTCGGAGTAAGTGTCTGAGACCACGTGCGCCTATTAAATTCATAATTCGAATTTCATTCATCATTTCTTCCAAAGCGGCGTGGGAGGCACTTCTTTCTGTCTCCTCTGTAACTGGTTTGTGCCGCCAATATTAATCCACCCTTACTATAATTGTTATTACGCGCCCACAACCTTATCATCTAGTTTCTCTTTCTGTCCAATATTTTTATCGCAAACACAGCTTGAATACCTCATGAGCCAACTGGTTCAATCTACGTTTATGCTTATCTCTGCATATCTGGGTTTCGTTTCCAAACAATATTGTCAGATCAAGTGCGATGTAATCGGTCAGTTCCATACTTTTGCTATCTTCTGGTTAGGACAAAGGTTTTTTTCGTATATACGTATATTTCTCCCCCGTATGTTACTCTTCAGTGTAGCGTGAATGGCGTCACATGGCATGTGAGAGCGGTAATTTTTGCTATCAATTTTTGAAAATTATGATTATGGTGCAATAATGCCTTCGTGCCAATTTCCGCCAATATATTTCAATTTTATATAGCCGTTTTCAATAAAACATTCGTCTTTAGATTGTGGATGGCTGGCAATTTTGTGCTGAAACCGGTTGTTGACATAAAAAGATGTTAGCGGAAAAGAGTACAAAATCTTATTGAGCCAGTATGTGAAATGGCGTTCTTCATAATCGTCTTCGGATTGCGGAGTACTTCATATTGTTGATCACGGAGCGTCACGTCCGTCATTCTGTGACGCGTCACTCCGCGTTCCCCGTAAGTGGGTGAATATTAATATGCCGGCGCGTGACATGCGGCTGCGAATATTCCGCGATGCATGTTTTCACCGAGGGGGCTTTTTTGCACAGTGCTGCCCCAACTCCTCCGACTCCATAAAAAAACTACTACGTAGTTTTTAATCAAAGTTTTCATTGCCCGGAGCAAACTGTGGACCATTTGATTTTATTATTTATCAATAAATGGGATGATACAAGCACGACTCGTGTGTACCCCTCATGGGGTTTTTTTTCGTCTCTCCCACGGCGTTGACCAATTCGTCTGGTTTGGACGGAGGGGTAGGTCGTTAGGTGGGGGTGTTAGAGGATCAGGAATGGGGAGCATACGCTATTTTTATTGAAAACTTTTTGTATGAAAAATTCGCAGACGGTGATGAAAAGAGCAGAAACATTTTGAGAAGATCAAACGTGTTTTTTATCGATTTTATTATTGTTATTTTTTTTAAATAGTGCGTCCTCGGCAGCGTAAAAACACGACGTCACCCGAGGACCAGCAAATTGGCCTCACGGCAAAGTGTCGGTGGCGTTCTAAGGTAACATTTCCATAGTCCCTTCGTTGGATATCGCACCTGGTGAAAATTAATGTATTTATCTTTTCGTGGAAAACTATTACCTAATGATACTTGGTTTTTTGTCAAACAAGCAAAATGGATGGTAATGAAAAGTGCATCCAAAAAATACAAAAGTCATGTTTAGTGCTCTGTTACACTTGCACGTACATTTCAACTACGGAATTGTTCATTTAACGTTAGGTAGGATAAAAAAAACTCGCATTTACCGTGAAAAAAATACATGGAAACGTATATTTTTAGTGTCTCGATATGGTTAAAGACCTTTAGTTAGAAAATATCTTCATCATTAGTATTCAAAATCCTAAGACTGCAGCCGTTCATCCTTCTCTATTCAGTGTTAATTCCCACTCACCCCCCGATAAATGATTTTTTCTTTACGTCCTTCTTAGTCCTATGCACTCTTGATCTTCCTTTATTCAATACACTCGTGGAAAATTTCAAATCTATCTCAGGTAGAGTTCATACGATGAAAAACCGTGCGGTGACGTCAGACCAAAGAGAAGTCGCTTCGGTTCACGTGACTTCGGTCGATTTTAATGCGCGTTTTAATAGCGGTCGTGAATATTTGTGGCTGACTCTTATACCCTAGGCTTACGAATTTGAGTTTGCAAGATAATTTGCTGTCGAGTGCATTACTCACGTACTGGGGGTGAATTTAATGCACGTTCCCCATTGAATACGTGCGCTCCGAGCGACATTGGTACACCTTGCCGCCACCAGTTTGGTTTGGGATTTGCTTCATATGTGTGTCTGTTGGGGGTTTTTATTTTTTGTATTGAGGAGGGGAAAAGAGAGAGCGAGAGAGAGAGAGGGGGGGGGTGGGTGTTCGGGAGTATTTTAACGTAGGGAAAGGGGAGGATGAGGAATCAATCCCAGGGGTGGGAGAAGGATGATTCGAGGGATTGGAAGGGGTGTTCCCGAATCTCCTCGCTCTGCACCACCCTACTTCATCCCCCTCTCCCTGCCCCACCCAATTCCGGTGATGTCGCCACGCGGGGGTGGGTGGGCATTGGGGACGCTGTATTGTAGGGGGATGGGCGGGGGAGAGGCGGTACCCGCGAACCGGAAGTGGGGGAGATTAAGGTTTGAGCATGAGAGGGAGGGGGTGAGCGAAGTCGGGGGGCAGAGTTTGTCAATCGATATCTGAGATGCGGTTCGCGATATATCGGCGGAAAAGAGTACCTTATCGACAGGGACTTCATTAATGGGGATTGGGGGTGTATTATGCAAGAGTGCAACATGTTTCCACTGTGCGCACACCTCCTTTTCATTAGCGTCGTCGTGGTGAGCGTTGCCACGCGATTAGATCACGTCTGTTTCCACGCGGCGTTGCTCACCAGTCAATGCCGGGCGGCAGCGTCTGGCCTCCCACCTCCGTGTGTGTGGGTGGGGGGGGGTTATCCCTCTCTCCCCCTCCTCCTCACCCCTCGAAATCACGGCGTGTACCGTGGGTCATTTATTTGACTGGAATCTGTCGGGATGACTTTAGGCTCATGCATACCGCACTCGTCTTTTTGTCTGGGGTTGTTAAAAAAATGAGTGATTGCAGTTATTTTTTCGCATAATTAATCGGATCAAATTTTAACTGATTCTTGTTGTATCGTTAGCTGTGTAAGTAATGAAAATGGCGCACAAGTGTCATTGATTTGACTTCGGGATTTCGTCATCGGCAACAATGGAGGCAACTGTGCGCTGACATTTTTGCTTTTTTTTTGGACTAGATAATCTTCAACCGATACCAATGTAGTGGTCCTCGCAGAAGGTTTCCTGTGGAGTATTTCGATCCCTATAGCACATCTTTAAGTCGGTTTTAAATGTCTAAAAATGGGGTACAATCACGGAAGTACACATTTATACCGCCGCTGCCATCCTGAAAGAACTACTTTTACTAACTTGTACTAGCATTAAGATTATTACCAGAAATGTTGAACTGTTCATCGGATGCCACCCACGCGTTTGATAATAGAAAAATGGTAAATGAGACGAGTTTGTGCGCGGTGGACTCCGCGAAACCCACTGCGAAATCTCGATTTTCTCGCGAAAAATCAATGTAGAGTCCGCTCCTCACCCTCCCTCTACAGTCCTTTCGTAACCTCATGCGGCTTTTTCCTGTTCCCCAATGTGAATGAACACTTTGTATGATTTAATTTTTCATCATCTTGCACGGACATAGGCGAACTAAATATGTTTCGATTTGCATGGGCTGCCGCAATACTGCAGTCGAGACAGTGCCATCCATATACCTGTGTACTCATTACGTCAGGCTAACTGTATAATTTAAACTTGAATTTTCGCACAAAATATTTTGCGGGTGAAATTATGTGTGATCGCGGTTTTGTCGGACAATCTTATTAGGATGGATTAAAATAAATAAATTAGGAGATAACACCGAAAAGAGTCGAAAATGACGTGATCTTCCATTAAGATGGACGTTTGTACTACGGGTTATGACTGAAAGGACGAATGAACGAACTCATAAATCGAGCAAAAGGGGAAAAAAATAGTTTAAATTTCAACGATTTATTCCACCTCAAAGTTGTGATGAGGAATTCAACTGTCTCAATTAATGTACGCTCCTAAGCAGTCACTAATACGAGCGGCAGTCATTCATTTCTTTGCTTTTGTAGTATATAATGGCTTAATATATAATCCTATTATAAGATGTGACGGGCCTACGTTTGTGTATTTTCGTATCGAGGAGCGTCTACTGCCTTTTCCACGCAAAAACAATTAAATTTCTTAGAATACATTGAAGGGATTTTTGTCGGAAGAGCGTGCGCATCTACCGGCTTGCGATACACATTAATATTTCAAAGAGAAAAGCCTTTGAAACTTTTCAAACAATTTATCCTCTTAAAAGAGTTTGTAAGACTGAAATTTAGGTCCTGCTTACCTCTTTAAGTAACAAGATTTCCGCTTTTTTTTAAGTTTTAACTTTTGGCTTATACTATGGGCAACTTTATTTACTCCTCGAAAATTACAATTTCGGCAATGGGATTTGACTTTCGGATTTCGTGTATCCTGCTATGTCATGCGGACAAGTTAACTCCCTGAAATTTCCATCATGACGGATGAGTTCTTCTGACTCGAAACACTCTTTTATATTTTGTGTGTGTGTGATACCTTAATGTGTCATCGGTGCTTCGTTGGCTGATGAGGGATAATGCATAATAATGTCTCGCCAACTTCATAGGGTCCCCTCGACGAAATTAAGCGAATATTTGAAATTCGATGGAAAAAGTCCATTGCTAATACACGAGAGTTAAATGTGCTAGAGGATGAGATCTTGAAATGTTGGCGTTGTTCTATTTACCCCTCTCAGATAATGTGGTTAGTGCTCAGGGACAGGTTAACCTATTTGCGGGAGAATTATTTCCATTGAAGTTGGACAAATTGTGACGTTTTTATGACGAGTGTAACATTTTGTGCGGGAATATTCTCTTTTGTCTCTTGTGTCATGAGAGAGCATTAATTCAAAGGTTGGCGCTTTTCGTAGCAGGCATAATTTTCGATATCCAAAAGAAATGAATTAATTATTCGTTCTGATTGCGGGATGCTGGTCAGCGAAGTGGTCATCATCTCTCTCTCTCTCTCTCTCATCTCTGAATTCCGTGGTTTGTGAGGTCAACTGAGTTGCAGTCGATAAAATTCCACTTTCACATTCGCAGGTCCATTTAAAAATGTGTTTATATTAATAAAATACAATTTTTTCCAAAATTGTATTTTGAAATTTCACGTTTTTTTTACCGTAAACATAAGCAATTCAGCATTTTAAGCCTGTCACGTTTGTTTTTCAAAAATTTAAATTGTACTCATACACTCATTACATTGTACTCATTCTTGGTGTAGGTTATGAACTAAAAGTCACCCTAAAACTGGAATTCAATTATCCATGCCTCTGTTAATCAGCAAGAATTACTTAATTTTTTACACCCGAAAAAATAAGCAACATTGGTTAAAATATCTGAAAAAGTAAAAAATATTTCTTTTTATCCTGTGATTGAAAACAATGTATATTTTTCATTTGGATTTTGTTGCTGCGGAAACACCGCTCGCAGTTTCAGATCTTTTCTGTCAGCTGTCGAAACACTTTGAGAGTGACGTTCAAAAGCGTTGAAACCGCTTGTGGCGATTGGTGGGAAAATTATGTGGAAGACCACATTAGTTATAATTCCAGTGGCATGTGTCATAAATGTTGTTAATGGCACCTTAGGGGAGGAGAGAGAAGGTCGTTGGGAGCAATTCGAAGGATACGGGAAAAATTGGATGCTGGACATTCGCGTTGTGAGTGGAAATGAGATGTTGTAGGCTGTAGGATAAATACGTAGAGGGGGAGAACTTTGGGTAAAGAATGCAAAGGGAGGAGTATGCCCACGCTGTAAAAAAATAAATAAAGGTACAAAATAAGTGGAGTGAAAAAGTGGTTTATTGCAATATGAAATTCAATGGTACATAGTGACCTATTTTGCGAGGATAAGAGTTGTTTCAGTGTTTTGAGAATCCATCTATCGCCAAATTCCACCAATAGCACTCACAAAAAAATAAATCCAATCCATCTAAAACTACATGCCAGTTTAAAGTATAAACGGTGTTCTTTACTCCAAATACTGCTATGGAAACGATGAAAAAGTAAAGAACAATTCAAGCAGGAAAATAATGAAGATAGCGAATGAAAGAACTGAAAATGTTCGCCAAAAATTAAACAAATAAAGTCCGATTTCCGAACAAGACCTTATTATTTTCATGAAGCGAAATGCGGTTCAAAGGAAATTCTTTTCTATTTACAAGTAAACCCGTGTAAACGCATCGTAATTTTGCAAATAGCGTGTACTTGTATGTGAGTTGGATTAAAAAACGCAAATCGAAATAGAAACAAAAAGAAAGGAGACTCACATATGTAGTTTTGACGTTTAGGCGGCACGGCCGTCATCATCAGAATATGATGATGCCGTCGAAACGTCAAAACTACATATGTGAGTCTCCTTTCTTTTTGTTTCTATGTTTTGAAAATCTATATAATTGTTTATATAGATATATATGTATGTGTGTGTGTATGCATGTATGTGTGTGTGTATGTATGTGTGTGTATGTATGTGTGTGTATGTATGTATGTATGTATGTATATATATATATATATATATATATATATATATATATATATATATATGTGTGTATGTGTGGGTCGCGGTAGTCCAGTGGGTAGAGCGTTGGACTGCTGACCGGAGGGTCCAGAGTTCGATTCCCGGGTAAGGCACTCTGGGCACCTACAGCTCCACCCAAGCTAAGTGATTTTTCGGGTACCAGGTCTTCCTCGGAAACCATAACCGGCACAGGGAAAGGAAGTGGCCCCCCTACCCTAATGTGTGAATTTTCACACGCCGTATAGAGCTTAGTACTGGGTGTTCTCTACCATCGCCTACTAAACCGATCTTCGGGTTGATTACTGTGTTTATGGTTTTATGGTTTATATATATATATTTTATATATATATATATATATATATATATATATATATATATATATATATACACACACACACACATTCATCTTTTAAGCATGCTATCATTCAAAGAATGCAATTGTTCGTAGTTTCTACATTTTGGAACATATTAACAAGGATAGTGGCTTACCCACACCTCTCCAATAATTCAATTTCTTCGTTTCCTCGTTAGTATTAGAGCTCTTTCAAATCAAAAAATCTTAAATGTCTTTTCCCTTACACATTTGTATTCATGGGAACAATAGCAATTATTATAGCACTTTAAATAAACATCATGGCGTGTTTCAGGGAACGCCATCGAGAATTTCATCGGTTCACTGCTGCTGATGTCTAGAGTATCAATTAAAAAAAAGGATGGCGAGGAAAGGTTTCGATTTTACGTTTTATTTCGCTGGCATATCTCTTCGTTCGTTCCATAATTCCCTCCTCTTTGTGGTATATCGTCGTCGCTTTGGGATCTAAGGTCAAAAACGTCGCCCTCGGTCGAAAACCATAGTTCGCGCAGACGCCATAAGAGTTCTTGAGATTCGATTTGGATTTCCTCCGAATTCAGCTTCGGATACAGGTGCGAGGGACTTGTGTTCGCGTCAGAAGCCATCGGGATGTAACTGAAAAGCACTCATGGCCTCCGCTCTACGTCTCCCGCAATCCCAACACTTCACTCAAATCATGGCCGCATTATCGCCGTTCTGCTTGCAGCTTTTCCCTTCTTGTCCCTTTTTTTGCTCCTCTCCTCTTTCACGGGAGTGCGATTCCCTCGCAATATGCGCCCTGGAATCGCTCCCCCCCCCCATCCTTTTTTCTTCACAACGACGCGTGAACGGGCCGAAATAGCCAATTTCGCGACCGTTCCTGAGACGTCGTCTACCTCGGCGCCATGAGGGGACGGGAGGGCACAATATTGGGGGGCTCAGCAGCGCGTGCCGGGCTGATAACTTTTATTTTATTCCAGTGCTGAAATCACCGCTATGTTTCCCTGCATATATCATGGCTGTACATTGAAACTGATGGGAATTTTTTGTTTTGTAATTCCACTTTTCTGCCATCAATTTTTTGATGAGTAAGATCGTACATTCGGGTTTAGTTGAATATATTTTTTCAATATTCAATTAAGGAAAGGGTGGTAATATTTTTTTCCGAGTTTTTACTCGTTTGTACATCACCTATATTAAATATAAATTTATTATCCGATAGAAAATATATTTGATCATATATTTAAGGATGATTTTTCAAATCTTATACCCTATGTGGGTACTCCACGAGCTGTTTTTTCTGCATCTTCTGATCTTCAGCTTTTTCTGGCCAGAGGCATAAGAGGTTAAAAAAACGTTTACATCCAGCCCCTCTGAGTGGAACACATTTTAATAAATATTTTCTTGAATATCAAAGGGTGGAAAATTACCTCATGGAAAAATATTAGCAACCCTATGCGAAATTTGAGAAAGCCATTAAGAGTGGAATTTTTATTTTTGAACGTGCGTCATTAAGGTCGGTGGAGTGAGTGGAGGACTGAAGAGGAAAAAATGAGAGCTTAAGAGGTGCGGAAGAAATTCCACGGTGATACTCCGCGAGCTGTTAGAGTCCCTCCGAATCTCATCGTTAATGAGTAGACCGCCTGCGATGTTGCCTAAATGCTCTCACGCCGACAAAATAAGTGTTGCAACCATCAGACACTATTTACAAAAATATGGGATAGTTAAGAGCCAAATTGTTGCCAAACTATTGACTGAGTAGTGATTTTAACCAAAAATACTCCAATTCTAATGTTTGCTTAAGGAAAATTTGACAATTTCAGAATTAATCCATCGTTCCTACAAATTTACCTTACTAAACATAGTCTCCCGGCGACCGAAATACTAATATTTGACTGTTTCTCATGCATACATGTATAGACACACCTTCCCTAAACATTCTTTTCGATTAATATCGGATACAATTTGATTTTTCAATTGCTAATACTTGTAAATGAAAGGGAACACATTTCAGACTCATCTACATCTACAACAACACCTGCACCTTACGAGGGCTATCTGAAAGGTTTCCGGACGCAACATGGCGATGGACACACTCTCCAACAAAGGTTGGGAAATGTTTTTGCAATTTGAATAAAACCTGCAAAAGGGTTTCTAGGTTTGATATTTTCATCATTGCCTTTTTTGCGAGGGAAGGATGAGTGGTTGAATCTCTCAGTGGTGTGCTCATTGCCTCCCTAATTTTAGTCCTTGTGGTCCAATCTATTGTTTCAATGTAACGTGAGGCTATTCTAATGTAGGCAAACTCGAGCGATGAAACTCAACCTTTCTAAAACTCTTGCCTGCTCCGTTCTTGACTCAAGGATCTCCCGCCCTAGATCCCTCCGGCATACCCGGTAAAAGGACCCATCAATCTCATTAAAAATTTAAAAACCGTATAAATATTGCTTTTTTAACTCCTGAATGGGAAGGCAAAGCCCCTTTGTAATCAAGTATCATATCCTATCGTATATACCTTTCATAAAATTTCGGAGCGAAATACGACGGGCTCACCAAATACCCGCGCCGTGCACGTTGAAAACTGACCACCGCCGCTGCGCTCGCTATTAATTTCGTCGGATCGGACGTCGTTCGCCAGGGGGGGGGGGGACAATACCTCGTTCCATCCGCTGAGCCCCTTCGTTGCGCGCCCTCATCTCCATCGGACCGCATCGAATGCCGTACCCGCTCTTCGCCCTGCGGCCTTTCGGATACGCCGGTGGAGTTATTTTTTTTAGCTCCGCCAAAGTAAGGCCACACGAAAAGTTCGTACATTTTTCCTTTTTAGGTTTTAAAAAAATTATGTGCTTTTGTACGAGAGCAAGTCTGTAATTAGATCGCGGATTAGTGTTGAAAAGATTGTCTAAACTTGTCTAAAGTTCCATTTTATGTTTTCGACCTAATATCCAACGATATTTAAACACGCTGATCGCATCGCTCTATCTTCGCCCCCGTTCCCACGAAACATAAGAGTCCTTGGGTTGCTGTTGCATCGGAGACATTCGTGCACCGCGTTCCATGTACCCCATCATCCGCGAAGTGTTTCCCTCCAAAGTGAGTTTTCAGCGGGCCAACCAGGATGAGTGGCTCTTGGTAATGAGTCTGGGGAGTGGTAATGTGGAGAAGGTGGATGAAGAAGTTGTCGCCCTAATTCACCATTTCTCTCTTGGATCAATCGGGCCACATGGGGTCTGGAATTGACGCTGAAACCTCCTCCCCCCCTCCCTTTATCCCACCGGGAGCTTTCCTTCGATTTGCGGCTTCAGCGGCATTCTCCTGAATCCCAGAATACCACTAAGCTGAAATTTGCCTCCCGTCTAATGAAACATTCATAGGCGAGTCATCACTATTTTCATCTATCCCGAAGCAGTTTTTTGGTTCTTATTCACTGACTTTCTTTGATGTATTCTTATTCCTCTTGGGGGGGTGGCGAGTCTGATGAGGGTGAATGACATCATTTACAAGGTTGTTTGGTGCAATGCTTTGCGACCGAATTGCTGGCTAGAAAGATGCAACTGTGGAGCATTTATATCGAACGTCGAAAATTATCCTCATTATGTGTTAATATTAGGACGTCGATATCGATGTTAAGAAGATGCTTTCGATATGAATTACTAGACTATAGAGGCAATACACGTTATGAACGATTCCGAGGAAACGAAATATCACCCAAACTGTTTAATTTAGGCGATATTCATGATTGAAAGTCACGTTGAGGAGAATGAAATGACAGAACTCAACATGATGACAATAGAGAGTCAATACTTATACGAGGGTCATCCGGAAAGTAGTACCCGTTCGTGAAATAAAGACACAAAAGTAAATATTAACAAACATAAAAAATTTTATTTGAAAGAGGATACTTTAAACTACTTCTCAACATAATCTCCAAGCAAATTAAGGCATTTGTCATAACGTGTGACAAGTTTCTGTATTCCTGCTGCATAGTCCTTCGCCGCCAGCTCATTGAGATACGCGAGGGACCCATCTTGCACAAATTTTTGCATAATGCAGATGGTGTTTAACAATTTCATGAACAATTGTTCGAGAAACATTGGGAAAATGCTCACAGATGTCATCAATTGTGACGCGCCGATCGTTCCTCACGAATTCGTCAACTGAGCTCACCAGTTGGTCTGTAATGACAGACGGTCTCCCCGAACGCTCATCGTCGTGTATGTTCCCCCTCCCCATGTTGAAGTTGCGACACCACCGCCGAACAGACGACTCGTCCATTACATTGTCTCCATACACCTCCTTTAATTGGCGATGAATATCACATGGGCGAACGTTTCTTGCATTGAGGAATTTAATCACTGCCCTCACTTCACAACTGGCGGCGTTCTCAATTTTTTTAAACATTGTAAACAATCACAGAAACAACACAGGCAATGCTAGCGTCACGCAACTTGGCTCAGAGAAGGCAGACAAGCCACTGAAGCTATCTGACCTCGTCCAGCGGCTACTCGCGTCGTCAGCACTTCATGCGGCACGAACGGGTACTACTTTCCGGATGACCCTCGTATATGAGGTCCACGTCGATTGATGATGAAATAGGCGATGAGAACAATATTATATATATATATATATATATAAATATATATATATGTATATAAATATATATAAATATATATATATATATGTATATATATATAAATATATATATATATATATATATATATATATATACCTGTATACTATCGCAACGTTGATATATCGTCGCAACCTTTATAGTACTATTTTATATGGAAATTCCATATCCGAAACACGATAATCGCCGAACCCTACCTACCCTGAGAGAAAAGAGTTCCATTTTATTTGCTTTTCGTTTGCAAGTTTGTTTGCTAAATTTCAATTTAAATCTCTTTGCATTTTCTATTGGTACGTATTGAAATATCTTTCCGAGGTAAGGTAGTAATCAAGAGAGCTCGGCTGCTAATGCTATCCTTGTTGATGAGATTGGAATCTTCCAGCTATTGTAAAACTGTTTGTAATTTTTAAGGCTCCAGAATTTCCTGTGAGCAAGGTGAGTAACTGCATATTAAAAATATTAAATGTGGTTGAGCCGATTTTTACTTTAGGATATCCCCTGTTTGTACTTGGGTGTTCGAGTTGGCTGATCTCCAGGATTTTATCCTCGCATGTTCCATATGCTTTCATTTTTCAATAAATCTCGTTGATATTCAAAGAGGCATTACCCTAATTAGCTCATCGGTCGTAAAATAAAGACGACCATTTATTGTACGATGACTGCCATCAAATTTTCATTGATTTCATCATTTTGAGTGACGAATTTCTTGGGAAGAGAAGGGTTTGGAGGGGGGGGGGATTGTCTATCATCTCCTCGAGTTCGGGGTTCTTTCTTTTATGAAGGCGACCCGTAGCGAGGCCGGCAGGGTGTCAAAAAATAAGTCTTATGGATGCGGACCCTTGAAAGGTTCTTAGAGATCGAAGGACATAAATCTTCTTTAGCTGCCGGCGCACCCCCACATTTTTTGCACCCAATGTCGCTTTTGTCGCCCTGAGCGATTTCGAAGCGAATTCGAAGAGTCTTCGTTCGCTCAACTTAGCTTTTTCGGCTAATAACTTCCGCACTGCCAAACAATGGCTCATCGCTCAGGGTCCGCTGATCTGTGTTAGCAAGAAGGTACTCTGTTGAAGAAATTCTCCTCCCGGCCGTTCACGTGTTCTGATTGCTTGCATTGTTTTATCCGAGACGAGCAGGACTCCGTTTCTCAAAAAGCTACATGTCGTTTCGCGAGTCTTCAGAATACAGCCTTGAATGTGATGTGCCACAATTTGCACACTCTGCAATGTAGGAAAGCAACAAGTTGATGCCCCTACGAGTAATGAACTTCGTGCGTGCTAATTACAAGGAATCGCAAACTGACGTGCATTTTTCGAGGAACGAGATCCTGCTTTCCGTTGTGACTTATTATCATTGAGTCGCGGATAATAAGGCAGTTACTATGAATACATTCTAGTGAAGACAAACGGACTCCGATTGACAAGGCTCAAATTACAATCAAATACCTAAGAATATTTACTGATGACGACTTAAAGTTTTTTGCTAGCATCGGAAAATTATAAGCAAAATTAAAATGAAAAAGTATTTGTTAAATATATCGTGTGCATGATATTTTACGAGTTACTGTGAACCATTTTCTTAAAATACTAATTATTGTGATATGTGTATATATATATACAGGGTTCGTCCGGAAAATAAGTGTGCTGAGCTCAGGAAAAAAAATTATTACTTTTTTACATATCTTAAGCTAATATTCCTCAAAATAGGACCCTTGTGAGTCGATACACTTGTTCCAGCGGCGTTCCCATTCCTGGAACGCTCCCGCGAAGGCATCATCGGGAACCTCTCGAAGACTCGTCGTCGACGTCTTCTCTGCCCTCCACGAACATCTTGTGCCACCGAAGGATCATGTTTCTGGACATGGCTGACTCCCCGTAAGCCTGGTTAATCATACCGACAGTTTCGGTAGACGATTTCCCAAGCTTTACCGCAAATTTGATGGAATAACGCTGCTCCAAAAACTTCGGCATCGCGTTTCGTGACGTGGGTCGAGCGTGGAGGTTCGCGTTAACAGAGCTCCTCACGACACCACAGCTCAGAGCCGACTGCCTTTTTCAGCGTCGCTTGCCAACATACCCCCCTCCAATCGCAGCCCGTCAGAGCGGTGCTGGGCGCGCCGCTCCAGGCGCGCCCAGCCCAGGAGTGTATATATATGTGCGTGTGTATGTGTATATAAATATATGTCAATATATATTTTTTAATCACTATATATTGTGATTTATGGTTTAAAAACAGGGATAGTGATAATCTATTCTGGATGCAAGTGCCTATTTTACAAAAAGTAGTAAGAATGGTTTTTGAACAAACTAGATCTGACGCATATAGTACCTCGAAAATATATTTTACACTTAGAATATTAGTGGTGTCAAAATTATTTTACTGTTTTATTATTGTAGAAAGTTATTTTGTGAACAGTCGTTTTAATTCATAATACACAAATGAGCTAGCTGACGCGTATTTCATGAGACAATGAAACTAAAGAACGGTATGTTTTACCTAGGCACTACAACAGCTTTGGAATGAGTAAAAATGCAGTGCAGGGCCCAGAATAAGTTGACACAATGCCCAATGATCTCATTGTACTGAACTGACGAAGTTAAGGGTATGATTTTGAAAATTGCGTAGCAGTAAAAAAGTTGTTGTGCAACGATCCATACGAATCCGTAACTTCTGTCGATTTTAGTAAACTGGTCGCTCTGGGAACCCTCTGGCAGTCCAAGGAAGTCTCAGGGAGCCTTGGAATTTGATTTGAAAAAATGATCCTGAAGAGAAGTCTGTATTTGTGCTTATTAAACGATGTCAATGATTATTATCATTGGTGGTCTAGCGTTTAAGTAGGTTTTCGATACACACATACTACATCACTACACTTCCCAGCTCCATCCCAAAAAAGGCAATCTTAAACCCCAAACTACTGCATCAAACTGGTCATCTCCGTATACAAGTACTCCTCCATTCATTCCATCCAACATCCCTATCCTATTCCTGCCTCTTCCTCGCTTGCCTAAAGTCCTCCCCTTTATATGATAGTCTTCAACGTCTTATTGGTAATGAAAACGTCCTGCATCCATCTTACCTACCTCCTTTTGATTTATCCCATCAATCCCCTCTCCTTTCCCACTATACCTTGCACCTCCTTATTACTTTCTATCTATTTCACCTTCTCCATCGTCCTTCACATTCTTGTCCCAATAGCGTTCATTATACGCCTGTCATCCTGCTACAATGACCATGTTTCCGCGCTGTACATAACCACACTCCAAAATAATTTTTTTACGAGCAGCTTCTAAACATCCTTACTCGACGTTCCTGTCATCCATTGCCTCCTCCTTGAAAGGAACCTTTAGCTAACGCAATTCTTCCTCTTATGTCCCTCCGGCTTTGACCATTTTGCCCCAAAATACTTCCGAGAAATGTAAGTTTTTCCACCTGCTCTGTTTGCTCTCCTATCATAACGTTTAACTTTGCTTTCCTCTTCTTCGAGAACAGCATAACCTTTGTTTTGTTTGCATTGGTTCTCATCACATACCTGTTACACTGATTTTCCAATGAGAACAGCATGATAATTTTACTATTTTTTAAACCCTAATTTTGCAGTGTGGAAATTTTTCCTCTTTGCTGTATCAATCGGTCTTAAATTATTTCAAACCGTCGTCTTGATGAAATAGTCGCTAATTGTGTTGATCTCCCGGGCGTGCAGTCAAGCATGAATGCACAATGATTTCCGTTGACGCGATGAGTAATTCCATTTGCATCCCACGAGTGCACCTGAGAAGGAAGAAATTGATGATTCCGGAAGAATGCCGTGCTGCTCCGAGTGTACGTTTACGGACGCCCCATTTGAAAATTTTAATTTTCTCGCAATTCAATTATTCATCGCGCGAGATTTCTAGTCGATGTGGCGTTAATTCTTTTTCTCCTCGAGCATTAATGATTTCCTTAGGGGGGTAGATGGTCTGATCCGATTAGGATTCATCGCCGGGCTCTTTCTCTCTCTTTCAGTTTTGGTCGGGGCCCGATGGGACACT